>NW_027556402.1:132137975-132737975 GCF_003287225.1 Phascolarctos cinereus | reverse complement strand
AGAAAGCAAACTAGAATCTTCCTAAAGTTCCAGCCTTACTGACTCCAACCCAACACCAGACAAGCTGTCAGAACCCTACAGCCTCCAACTGTCAACCAGGAGTAGATGCTGAAGCCCAAGTGGTAGAGCAGGCAAACACCAACACCTGGACCTCTGAATGCCTCAGTGAGGGTGGGTGGAAACCAGCTCAGAAAACCATCCAGATGCCTCAGCGCTCTACCTCAAAGGACTCTCCCAGTGTCTTAGCAGAAAGGAGGGAGGGAGCACTGCAAGGGGCCCCAGGCAGATAAAAATCCTGCAGCACCTATCTAAAAGGAGCTGAAGAAAGCTAAAGGAAAGGAAAATCAGGCAACCTAGAACTGCCTGAAAGTTCAAGCCTTGCTGATTCCAGACCAACATGAGGTAACCTGCCAGAACCCTACAGACTCCAGTTACCAACCTAAGAGGCCCCAGCACACAAAACCGGTGAGCTGGGCTCCCAACACAAAAAGCTTGGGTCAGTGCCCTCTGCTCTCCCACAGGAGAGCTCAATCTCTTTAAAAGGCCAGGGAATAAAGAAACCATAAGTAAAAAGAAACGTACCATGGATGCATATTATGAGAACAATGAAGATCAAGACAGAAATTCTGAAGAGGACAACATTGTCAACAAACCCACATCTGCAACATCAAAAGGGAATTTTAACTGCTCTGAAGCCCAAAAAGCCTTCTTAGAAGAGCTCAAGAAGGTTTTTAAAAGTCTAATGAGAGAGGTAGAAGAGTCCTTAAAAAATACAATTGGCCAACTGGGGAAAAAGTACACTGAGGGGAAAAAAGTACACTGAGGGGAAAAAAAGTACACTGAAGAAAACAAATCCCTTAAAAATACAATTGGCCAGTTGGAGAAGAAAGTACAAAAACTAACAGAAGAAAACAATCTGTTAAAAACTAGAATTGGACAAATGGAAACTAATGACTCTATGAGAGAGCAAGAATCAGTCAAACAGAAACCAAAAAAACGAAAAAATAGATGAAAACATAAAATACCTCATCGGTAAAACAACCGACCTGGAAAATCAATTCAAGAGAGACAATTTAAAAGTTACTGGACTCCCTGAAAATCATGATGGAAAAAAGAGCCTGCACAGTATCTTTCAGGAAATCATAAAAGAAAACTGCCCTGAAATCCTAGAATCAGAAGGGAAAATAACCATAGAAAGAATACACTGCTCACCACCTGAAAGAGATCCCAAACTGACCAAGCCAAGGAATATAATAGCAAAATTCCAAAATTACCAGATGAAAGAAAAGGTGCTGCAAGCAGCCAGAAAGAAACAATTTAAATATCACGGAACCACAGTCAGGATTACACAGGACCTGTAGCTTCTACATTAAAAGGCCACAGGGCTTGGAAAATGATATTCCATAAGGCAAAGGAGCTTGGATTGAAGCCAAGGATCAACTATCCAGCAAAAATGAGCATGATTTTTCAAGGGAGGAGATGGATATTCAATGAAATAGGGGACTTCCAAACCTTCCTGTTAAAAAGACCAGAGCTCAACAAAAAATTTGCTCTTCAAGTACAAGATTCAAGAAAGACATAAAAAGGTAAATGGGACAGAAAGATACAACATGTTGTTAATAAGGGCAGCCTCTTTACATCCCTACAAGGAAAGATGACACTTGCAACTCTTGAGAACTGTATTGTTATTACATCATGTTAAAGGAATATACATAAAGGGGGTGCATATTAGTTGACTTTCCTGTAATGATAGAAAAAAATCTAATCAAGTGGGTTAAATGGATCCAAGTAAGTGGATTAGTCTGATCTTAGAAAATGTACTGAGAAAGGAGGAGGCAGACAAGGGTAAATTACATTACAGGAAAAGACACAAAATCCTATTACAGAGAGGAAAGAAGGAGGGAGTGAGCATTGTTTGAACCTTACTCTCATCAGATTTGGCTCAAGAAGGGAATAACATAATCAGTTACATATAGAAATCTAACTTGCCCTATAGGCAGTAGGAGGGAAAAGGGGAAAGAAAAGGGAGGGGGGATAGAAGAGAGAATGGACTGAAGGAAGTAGTGGTCAAAAGCAAAACACTAGTGGGGGGAAGGAGAAAGGAGAAAGAAAAGTGTAAATTAGGGGGAAAAGGATGGAGAAAAAGAAACAGATAGTAATCATAACTGTGAATGTGAATGGGATGAACTCTCCCATAAAACGGAAGCGGATAGCAGAATGGATTAAAAATCATAATCCTACAATATGTTGTTTACAGGAAACACATTTGAAAAAGAGTGACACATACAGGGTAAAGGTAAAAGGCTGGAGCAGAATATATTATGCTTCAGCTGAAGTAAAAAAAGCAGGGGTAGCAATCCTGATCTCAGACAAAGCAAAAGCAAAAATAGATCTAATCAAAAGAGATAAGGAAGGAAACTACATCCTGCTAAAAGGCACCATAGACAATGAAGTAATATCATTACTAAACATATATGCACCAAATGGTATAGCATCCAAATTCTTAGAGGAGAAGTTCAGGGAGTTACAGGAAGAAATAGACAGCAAAACTATACTAGTAGGGGACCTCAACATCCCCCTCTCTGCACTAGATAAATCTAACCACACAATAAAGAAGAAAGAAGTTAGGGAGGTGAATAGATCATTAGAAAACTTAGGTATGATAGACCTCTGGAGAAAACTGAATAGGGATAGAAAGGAATATACTTTTTTCTTGGTGGTACATGGTACATACACAAAAACTGACCATGTACTAGGGCATAAAAATCTCACAGTCCAATGTAGAAAGGCAGAAATATTAAATGCATCCTTTTCAGATCATGATGAAATAGAAATTATATGTAATAAAGGGCCATGGAAAGATAGACTAAAAAATAATTGGACACTAAATAATCTAACCCTAAAAAAATGCTTGGGTCAAACAACAAATCATAGAAACAATCAATAATTTCATTCAGGAGAATGACATAATGAGACAACATATCAAAACTTATGGGATGCAGCGAAAGCAATTCTTAGGGAAAGTTTTATATCTCTAAATGCTTACATAAATAAAATATAAAAAGAGGAGATCAATGAATTGGGCATACAACTAAAAAAACGAGAAAAAGAAGAAATTTAAAATCCTCAACTAAACACTAAATTAAAAATATTGAAAACCAAAGGAAAAATTAAGAAAATTGAAATTAAGAAAACCATTGAACTAATAAATAAATCTAAGAGCTAGTTTTATGAAAAAAACAATAAAATAGATAAACTTTTGGTTAATTTAATTAAAAAGAGAAAGCAGAAAACCAAATTACTAGTATCAAGAATTAAAAGGGTGAAGCTACCACCAAGGAAGAGAAAATTAAAACAATAATTCAGAATTATTTTGCCCAACTATATGCCAACAAATTTGACAATCTTAGTGAAATGGATATATATTTACAAAAATATAAATTGCCCAGATTAACAGAAGAGGAAGTAAAATACTTAAATAACCCCATCTCAGAAAAAGAAATTGAACAAGCCATTGATGAACTCCCTAGGAAAAAATCTCCAGGCCAGATGGATTTACATGCGAATTCTATCAGACATTTAAAGAACAGTTAATTCCAATACTATGCAGACTATTTGGGAAAATAGGTGAAGAAGGAGTCTTACCAAATTCTTTTCATGATACAAATATGGTGTTGATACCTAAACCAGGAAGAGTTGAAACAAAGAAAGAAAATTATAGACCAATTTCTCTAATGAATATAGATGCAAAAATTTTAAACAAAATATTAGCAAGTAGATTACAGCAACTTATCACAAGAATAATACACTATGACCAGGTAGGATTTATACCAGGAATGCAGGGTTGGTTCAATATTAGGAAAACTAAGCATAATTGAGCATATCAACACCAAAACCAACAGAAACACATGATCATCTCAATAGATGCAGAAAAAGCTTTTGACAAAATACAACACCCATTCCTATTAAAAACACTAGAAAGCATAGGTATAAATGGAGTCTTCCTTAAAATAATAAATAGCATCTATCTAAAACCTTCAGCAAGCATTATATGTAATGGGGACAGCTAGAAGCATTTCCAATAAGATCAGGGTGAAACAAGGATGTCCATTATCACCACTGTTATTCAATATTGTACTGGAAACTTAGCTTTAGCAATAAAGAAGAAAAAGAAATTGAAGGCATTAGAATAGGCAAAGAAGAAACAAAGCTATCACTCTTTGCAGATGACATGATGATATACTTAGAGAATCCTAGAGAATCAAGTAAAAAACTACTTGAAATAATAAACAACTTTAGCAAAGTTGCAGGCTATAAAATAAACCCACATAAATCATCAGCATTTCTATATATTACCAACAAAGCCCAACAGCAAGAGATAGAAAGAGAAATCCATTTAAACTTACTGTAGACATTATAAAATATTTAGGAGTCTACCTCCAAAACAAACCCAGGAACTCTATGAACACAATTACAAAACACTTTTCACACAAATAAAATCAGATCTAAATAATTGGAAAAACATCAGTTGCTCATGGGTAGGCCGAGCTAATATAATAAAAATGACAATCCTACCTAAGCTAATTTACTTATTCAGTGCCATACCAATCAAACTACCAAAAAAATTAGAAAAAATAATAACAAGATTCATTTGGAAGAACAAAAGGTCCAGAATATCAAAGGAACTAATGAAAAGAAATGCAGGAAGGTGGCCTAGCAATTCCAGATCTTAAATTGTATTATAAAGCAGCAATCATCAAAACTGCTTGTACTGGCTAAGAAAGAGAGTGGATCAGTGGAATAGGTTAAATATAAGACACAGTAGTCAATGACTATAGTAATTTTATTTGATAAACCCAAAGACCCCAGCTTCTGGGATAAGAACCCACTCTTTGAAAAAAACTGCTGGGAGAACTGGAAAAAAGTATGGCAGAAACTAGGCATAGACCCAAATCTCACACCATATATCAAAATAAAGTCAAAATGGGGTCATGATTTAGATATAAAGGCTGATACTATAAGCAAACTGGGAAAACAAGGAATAGTTTACCTATCAGATCTATGGACAACAGAAGAAATCATGACCAAACAGGAGATAGAGAACATTATGAAAAGCAAAATGGATAATTTTGATTACATTAAATTGAAAAGTTTTTGCACAAACAAAGCCAATGCAACTAAGATTAGAAGGAAGGTAGAAAATTGGGAAAGAATTTTTACAACCAGTCTCTCTGATAAGGGCCTCATTTCTAAAATACATAGAGAATTAAGATGAATTTATAAGAACACAAGCCATTCCCCAATCGATAAATGTTCAAAGGATATGAACAGACAGTTCTCAGATGAAGAAATTAAAGCCATCTATAGTCATATGAAAAAATGCTCTAAATCATTATTGATTAGAGAAATGCAAATCAAAACAACTCTGAGGTACCACATCATACCTATCACATTGGCCAACATGACAAAACAGGAAAATGATAAATTTTGGAGAAGATGTGGGAAAATTGGAACACTAGTGTATTGTTGGTGGAGTTGTGAAATGATCCAACCATTTTGGAGGACAATTTGGAACTACGCCCAAAGGGCTACAAAAATGTGCACACCCTTTGACCCAGCAATAGCACTTCTAGGGCTATATCCCAAACAGATCATACAAATGGGAAAAGGACCCACATGTACAAAAATATTCATAGCAGCTCTTTTTGTGGTGGCAAAGAATTAGAAATTGAGAGGATGCTTCATCAATTGTGGAATGGCCGAGCAAGTTGTGGTATATGAATGTAATGGAATACTATTGTGCTATAAGAAATGATGAACAGGCTGACTTCAGAAAAACCTGGAAAGACATGTATGGTCTGATGCTGAGTGAAGTGAGCAGAACCAAGACAACATTGTGCACAGTAATAGCCATGTTATGCGATGACTAATATTGATAAACTTAACCCTTCTCAGCAATGCAAGGATCTAAGACATCTCCAGGGGCCTCATATTGGAAAATGCTATCCACATCCAAAGAAAGAATTATGGAAGTTGAATTGCTATCATTTCTTTTCTCTTCTTTTGAGTTTTGTTTCATCTTTCTGATGGCTCCTCCTATTGGTTTTAATTTTTACTTACAACTTCACTTATGTGAAAATATGTTTCATGGGTATGTAAATGTAAAGCCTACATCAGATTGTGCGCCGTCTTGGGGAGGGTGGGGGGGAGGAAAGGGAAGAAAAATTTTAAACTCAAAAGCATATGGAAGTAATTGTTGATAAATCAAAATAAATTAATAAAGTTTTAAAAAAAACTGTTTGTAGTTGTTGACTGGGCCCCAGGTCATTCTCTCTCCTTTCTTAAGGAGTTTAGAAACTGACACAGTCTTTCCACTCCAACTTCTGTCACTGGATTTGCCATAATGTAGAATTTTGAAATTCCATAGACCATAATCTCTTATCTCTCCATATCTACTTCTACCATACTGTTCCTAAACTTATTTTTCATCTTCATTATGAGCTCCATTTACTCCACCCTTCTCATTGTGTTCCCAGTCCATCACCTTAGCTATCTGGACTCATTTTTCTCTCATGATAACTCTGACTCTGTAGTTAACCAGCTCAACTTTATATTACATTGTACCCTGTAATCTCTTATTTGTCATCCTTTTTCCAGTCATGTCCTTCCCAACACCAACCTCATGTAACCTTCAGCATTCAATTCCTCAGTTCCTGATCACAAGCTGCTGAATGCCACTGGAGTAGGTCACAACGTTGTACTATGTTAAGTGCAAGTTTTAATATTCTCTAAAGTCAAATGGGCTCTCACTGCAGCACAACAATGTTTTTACTCTTTCCTTTTCTAGACCTTCTATTGTGTAAGCCAAGTCAGTTATCTTCTCTTCTCAAGACATATATCACTCATTTCCTCTCAGCAGAGGATCTCATCACTTACATTTCCAAGAAAGTCAAGGATGTCCATTGTGAGCTCCTATTCTCTCTCCAATTCTATACTTCAAATGCACTCAAAGCATTCTCTATTTTCTCTTCATTTGATCCATTTTCCCCTCCACTCTAATTTTTAATATGTACTGCCTCTTTCCCTGATGCCTGTAATCATCCACTGTGACATGCCCTCAAACTAATATTATATGCTTCCCCCTTTTCACAAGCAAATTTCTTAAAATTTTGTTTCCCTCATTACCTTAACTTTCACAACTCCTATTCATTTCTAATTCCCTTGCATCATAGCTTCTAACCCCATTCTATTCAAAAGATACTGCTTTCTATAAGGTTATAATCTTATCTTTACTGAAAAATATAATTTTTTTCTCAATCCTCATCCTTCATAACTTTGAAGATTTTGACACTGTTCACCAGCCTCTCTTCTTGGATAATTTCTCTTCACTGAGTTTACATAACATTGGTTCCTTTAGATTTTCTTATTAGCTGGCTATTTTCCTATTCTTTCTTGGACTCCTTTGTTGGATTTTTATCAATTTCCTCCTCCATGAAGAAATTCCTTGCTAGGTCTCTGTCCTGGATATTCTTCTTAGCTCTATCGATGATCTTGCTCGGTGACTTTATTAGCCCCCAATGAGTTTAATTTTCATCTATATGTGGATGTCCCCAATATATATATACATTTGCATTGATCTCTATTGATCTCCACTCCCATGTCATCAATTACCAGTTAAATATCTTTATCCTGATGTTCTAGAAGTATTCCAAACTCTATTTGTTCAAAATGAATTTATATTTTCTCCTAAATTCTCCCGTCTTCCTAATACCTGTTTCTACTAATAGCACTAGTTTTACAAACTCAATGGTACTGAAGAAAGAATTGAAATCCTTATTCTCTACTTCCACAACTCATCCCTTGCTGCTATTGTTTGGGAACTTATCCTCCTTTGAAGTTCATGGAATTAAAATGTTCTGTCTTTTTTGAACTATGGTGGCTAGAGTCTACCTATTCCCAGGTATCTGTCTCACTATCTTCTTCTCCTTCCTAAATCCTGCCCTCATATTCAGTGACCTCAACACACTGATCCTTCTTCAGACTATCTAAACTCCTAATTTCTCAATTTCCTTTAACCAAATTATCTATACCTTTAATCCCCCTCAGTGACCACAGGAATGATGGTACTCTTCTCACTATAACACACGTGTTCCAAAACCTCCTATTATTCCACCTCTTCCTATAACTCACTGAGTTTGCATTGGAAAGCTAAAGTGTTGCACTAAACCTATTCTGAATCTTCATCTTGACTTCCAACCCCTTTATCCTTAATACTTTCTCAAGCTGTTACCCATATTCTGACTTTACTTTCCTTCCTACGCAATCTAGTCCTATAAGCAATTCATCTGTACAATGCTATAAACTCTTGAATCCTTCATTCCTTGAATATCTCTTTCCTAAGCCTATGCCAAACTTTAGATTTTTATTATTCTCACCATCTACTTCCTCTTCTCTTACTTATGTGCTGCTGAATGGAGCTGAAGGAAATCAAACAACCATGGTGTATGAGTATATTATAAATTCAAGTCACTCAACTTCACCTAGGACCTCACTAAAAAGCATTCCTTTCATTCCTCCCTACCTGATACCATATCTCACTTCTCCAAGAGAATATTCCAAATCTGTTTTTCTTCAAGTATCCCATAACTCCTTTTCTTCTTCTTCCTCCTCTCAGCTGACAACCTTGCCTGAGAAAACTGAGGCCATTTGCAATGAGCTATTCTTTCTCTCATTTTCTTCATTTCAAAAACTCTTGGCTTTATCTTTACTCTCTCTTCCTTTTACCTACTTTCTGATAAGGAGTAGCCCTTCTTATTGCCAAGGCCAACTTCATTACATACACCTTTGGTTCTATCCCTCTTATCTTCTTCAGCAGAACATCCTGTCAGTCATCTCCCTTTCCAGTCTTGACTTTTTCTCTAACACTATTTCCTTCCCCACTACTGCCTTCAAGTCTCTTCCATCTTTAAATGGCCTTCATTTGACCCCTCAAATTATTACCTTATATTTCTCTTCCTTTTCTTAGCCCGACTAGAATGAAAATCTACCTCTAGTCAATGCCTCCATTGTTCTGATCTCAATCACTCCTCTGCCCTTCACAACATAGCTTTTGACTTCACTAGTCAATTGAAACTGTTATTTTCAAAGTTATCAATCATCACATAATTACCAAATATGATGGTCTTTTCTCAGTGCAGATATTACTTGACCTTTCTGCTGCACCTGACACTATTGACCACCTTTTCTTCCTGAAGACTCTTTCCTCTCTGGGATTTCATCACATTCTCTCTTGCTTCTTCTATCCCTCTGACCGCTCCTCCTAAGTCCCCTTTTTTGGCTCATCATTCCTTACTGCGGGTTCCAAGCTCTCTTATCTCTATTCTCTCTTATCTCTCTGTACTCTCTCAGCAATTTCATTAGCTTAATAAATTTAATTGTTATCACTGACATTTTTCCAGGTTGGCATTATCTACCTTAGCTCACACTCCATTTGTACAGCCTGCAAGAAACTAAAGTTGCATACTCATAATCATGAGGCATCCGAGTAGTATTTTATTGAAAAGTAGTAAAAAGAATTCTATAAACACCATTATCACTGAGCTGACTACGGACTAGAATAGTTATGGAAAATGTCATGGAAGAAATGGATTTTGAATTTAGCTTTCAAAGATACCTAAGTTTCATATAGGTATAGTTAAGAAGATGGCATTCCAGATAAGAGGACAAATGTGAATAACTGAGCAGAGACTGAGATGAACAAGATACATCATGGGGATAGGTTTGGGTAGAGCTGTGTAGTCATTAGATAATTCTGGCTCACATGTAGATTCTGTGCATGGGAGTATTAGAAGATAAAATTGGAAAGATATATTGGTCCTAGGTTACAGAGGGCCTTGCATGGCAAACTAAGAAGTTTAGACTCTGAAGGGAATGGAGGAATCATTGAAGATTATTTTTACCAAAGAAATGAGATAACAGAAATAGTGTTTCAAAAAGATTAATCCAGAGTAATATTGAAAGGAGAAAGACTAATTGCAAGGAAATTGAAAAGATGGCTATGGATACAGTTGAAATACAATGTGATGAGTAATGTAGCAATGGAAATGAAAAGAGATGGAAGGATGTAAGAAATATGAAGTAATAACTGACAGCCCATCGTAGATGACGAGATATGGTGGTTAAGGCTAGTAAAGAGAAAGAAATATTTTGAAAGCCACTTGACTTGAAAAAAATAGAGAATTCAATAGAAAAGTGGAGTGCTTTAGGTTTTTTAGCACATTAAATTTTTTTTTTACTTTTAAGTTTTGTTTTCTTCTCGATCATATGTAAACAAAACCAAAAATTTTAACATTCTTTTTTTAATTTTTATTTCCAAATCCTCTCCCTCCCTCTCTCTCCTCATGTATTTTTGAGAAGGCAATTTGATACAGATTATGCATGTGCAGTCATGCAAAATATTTCCATATTAGTCACATTGCAAAAGAAAATGAATTCCAAAAAACATAATTTTTTGAAAAGTTTAAAAAGTATGTTTCAATTTGTATTCAGAATCCATTAGTTTTTTCTCTGGAAGTAGATAGCATCTTTCATCATAAATCCTTTGGAATTGTTTTGGATCATTGTATTGATGAGAATAGCAAAGTCATTCACTATTAATCATCATGAAATAGTGCTGTTACTATGTACAATGTTGTTCTGGTTCTATTCACTTCACTTTGCATCAGTTCATATAAGTCTTTTCAGGGTTTTCTGAAAGAATACTGCCCATCATTTCTTATAGTACAATAGTATTTCACCACAGTTATATATCACAACTCATTCAGCAATTTCCAAGATGATGGGCATCACCTCAATTTCCAGTACTTTGCCACCAAAAAAAGAACTATAAATATTTTGTAACTATAGTTCCTTTTCCTTTTTCTTTAGTATTTTTGGGATATAGGCCTAGTAGTGGTATTGCCAGGTCAAAAGGTATGCATAGTTTTATAGCCCTTTGGTCTTATTTCAAAATTGCTTTCCAGAAAGGTTGGATCAGTTCACAACTCTACCAATACTGCATTAGTCTTCATCAACATTTGTCATTTTCCTTTTCTGTCATGTTAGCCAATCTGAAAGGTGTGAGGTTGTACCTCAGAGCTGTTTTAATTTGCCTTTCTCTATTTAATATTGATTTAAAGTATTTTTTCATATGACAATAGATAACTGATTTCTTCTGCTGAAAATTGCCTGTTGATATTGTTTGACCACTCATCAACTGGGAAATGACTGTTATTCTTATAAATTTGACTCAGTTCTTTATTTCAGAAATGAGGCCCTTATCAGAGAAACTTGTTGTAAATGTTTACCCAGTTTCCCGCTTCCCTTCTATACTTGACTACATTGGTTCTGTTTGTGCAAAAACTTTTTGATTTGATGTAATCAATGTTATCTTTTTTTGTATCCTGTAATGCTCCCCATATCATGTTTAGTCATAAGTTCTTCTCGTATCCATAAAGTTGGAGCTAAAATATTCCGTGCTACCCTAATTTGTTTAAATCATGCACCTATTTTGACTTAATTTTGGTATATGATGTGAAGTGTTTCTCTATACCTACTTTCTGCCAAACTTCTTTCCAGTTTTACAGGCAGTTTTTGTCAAATAGGGATTTTTTTTTGTCCTAAAATCATGAATCTTTGTCAAACACCAGATTATTATGGTCAATTGACTACTGTGTACCTAATCTGTTCCACTGATCTGCCATTCTATTTCTTAGCTAGCACCATATTGTTTTGACAATTGCCACTTTGTAATACAGTTTGAGGTCTGGTACTACTAAGCCACCTTCCTTCGCATTTTTTTTCATTGATTCTCTTGATATTTTTGACTTTTTGTCCTTGTAGATGAATTTTGTTATTATTACTAGCTCTATAAATTTTCTTTGTAATTTGATTGGCATGGCATGGAATAAATAAATTAATTTAAGTAGAATTGTCATTTTTTAAAAAGTTGTTGGCCTACCTATGAGCAATTGATTTTTTCAAGTTGTTTAGATCTCACTTTATTTGTGTGTAAAATGTTTTGTACTTATGTTCATGTAGTGGCTGAGACTGTCTCAAAAGTTTTTTGCATTGTCTGCTGTTATTTTAAACAGAATATTTCTATCTCTTGCTGCTGGACTTTGTTGGTAATATGTAGAAATGCTGATGGTTTATGTGGGTTAATTTTATGTCATGCAACTTTGTGTAAGTTATTAATTATTTTAAGTAGCATTTTAGTTTATTTTCTAGGAATCTCTAAGTATACCAATGTATCTTCTTCAAAGAGTGATCATTTTGTTTCCTTATTCCCTATTCTAATTCTTTCAATTTCTTTTTATTTTCTTATTGCTATAGCTATTATTTGTAGAACAATAATGAATAATGGTTGTGATAACGGACATTCTTGCTTCACCCCTGATCTTACTGGAAAAACGTCTACCTTATCTCCATTACAGATAGTACTTGCTGATGATTTTAGATAGATACTACTTATCATTTTAAGAAAAGCTCCATTTATTGCTATGCTTTCTAGTGTTTTTAAGTGGAAATGGATGTTGTACTATGTCAAAGACTTTTTCTGCATCTATTGAAATAAATATATATAATTTATGTTGGTTTTATTTCTGATATGGTCGATTATGCTGACAGTTTTCCTAATACTGAACCAGCCCTGCATTGCTGGTAAAAATCCCACCTGGTCATAATGTATAATTTTTGTCATCTATTGCTGTATTCTACTTGCTATTATTGTATTTAAAGTTTTTGCATCAATACCTAATAGGGAAATTGGTCTATAGTTTGTAGTGGTTCAGTTTTAATGAATTTGAGTTTCAGTTAGGGAGGATATACAATCAGATATTCTAGCATCACTTATAAATTTGGTATTAGAGTTCCAGAGAGAAATTAGGGCTGAAGATATAGATCTGAGACTTGTTCATACATACATATATATATACACATATACATATATCTATACACATATATGTAATAGATAATAGCTAAAATCAGGAGCAAATATGAGTTCTCCAAAGACCAGAGGGTAGAAAAATAAAAGACTGAGTTTTAGGGAATGCTGGTATTTAGGGAGTAAATTAACTACTAGTAATATAGAGGTAGAGATTAATAAGATCTATTACGGTGATGTGGTTGAGGTAGGGATGTATAGACATTAGGTGATTCTGGTTGAAATAGACATTTTGTGTAGGCAAATATTGGAAGATAGCATTGGACACAGACATAGGTCCAGGGCAGACAAATGAAAAATAATGAGAGATAGGAGAGCCAAGATAGTAAAGATTCATGTGTCACTTCTGTGGCCTTCCCTGCTACTCATTCTTGCAAATATCAGGTATGATATTGATAGCACAGCTCCAAGATGATCATTTTTCTCATTGTCTCATTATCCCTACCCTGGATTTTTACTTTCAGGAAGTTTTTGAGATGCAAATTGAATAGAGCTCATAAGTTTCCACAAATGTGGGCAATAGGGTCCCCAGTTCCTGCAGAGGCACTCAGCTTTGGGTATGGGTATCAGATGTTGGATATTCTTTATTTAAATCACCACAGAATATTCATAAGATCCAAAGGATTCACAGGAACCTACGGACAAATACAGAAATAAAAAGTACACCAATAAGTGATTAAACTCCTCCTAGCTATCCTCTTTTCTTGTGATGATCTTCCTCCTCTGCCTCCTAGAGCTCCTCATTTTCTTAAATATTTGTCCCAAACACTACCTTCTTCCATGTCTCAATGCCCTGCCACACACATTACTCCATTTTTGGTATGTGTTTTGTATGATTCTGTATAGGTTCATGGTATCTCCCCCATTTAAAATGTAGTTTCTCAAATGCAAGAAGTCTTTTGTTTTTGTCTTTTTCATCCTAGCATAGAGCTTTGCACATAGCTCTCAATAGATGTTATCATTGTTCTTCAAAGAAACATAGCTAGTCAATGTCTGAGGTGAGACCAAGACTTCTGACTTCCAGTCTAGTGCCTTTTTCCCTACTACTGTTCTTAAAACTGCTTTAAATGTTTTCTGTTTGTTTTTTTACAAAGTGAAATTCTACAAACAAAAAATCCAACAGTTGGTTCCTCACTTAGTTCTAAAGGAACCAAGACATATACTAGTTTAATTTGCTAAAATTAAAATCTTTGAGCTCTTTTCAAGAGTAGAAGACAAGGCAACTCACGATTTTACTTAACAAGTCCAGTTTCTCATGCATTTTCTATTTAGTTTACCTTGCAATATGATCTATAACATCTTCTAGCACTCTCTTGAAAATATTTATTTCATCCACACAAATAAAAAAATTTCCTCAAATTTAGCTAATAATAATAGTTAACATTTCCATAGTAACTATTATGTTCCAGGCATTGTGTTAAGTGACATAAATATTTCTCATTTTACCTTTACAACCATCTAAAGGAGGTAGATATTATTCTCATCCCCATTTTATAATTGAGCAAACTGAGGCAAACCAAGTTTAAGTGACTTGCCCCGGTTCACACAGTAAGTCTAAGTGTTTGAGGTCAAATATGAATTCAGGTCTTCCTAATTCAAGGCCCAGCCAGCTATCCACTATGCCCCCTGGCTGCCTCAAAGACAATTAGCAATGGTATATGTATTTGGTCCAAATCTCATGATTACTCTCATTCAGTGCCACGAATGAGACATGATCTTGGTTCTTAGGATAGCTACAAAGAGCCAAAAGATAGCCAAATCAGCAATAGCCAGACCAACAGCTAGAAGCACCACCCAAATAAATTTTGCGTTGAAGGAAGATTTGGGAGGTGGAAGAAAAAAATAAAATAGGACACAATTTTTTTTCTTTTGAAAATCTACTTCTTTTATACTCATAAAATCAGAAATTGTTATTCCATTCACAAAATATAAGCAGCAGTCATTCAATGTCACTTCTATTTTTTTTTATATTTCTCAATTCAATTCAACAAATATTTATCAGTACCTACTATGTGCCTAATAAGCATTGTAGCACATATACCCCACCACCTAGAGAAGAGTAGAAGGGAATGCTTGCAAAGACTTCAAAGATTTGGAATTTTCCTCATCTCTTAAAACAAGTCAATATTGCATAGTTTGGGACTAGGTTGGAACTAAAAGTAGAGCTCATGACAAAGATGATAGAGAATACACCAAGAGGACAGAAATAGTCATACTTCCTACCAGTCATATGAAGGAGCACTGCTACCTTAGTGAGACTATCAGTAGTCACCCTCTTCAACTCATGCCTGTAGGGAGGTTGGAGAAGTGAATGCTAAAGTGGCAAGTCACTAGAAACAAGGCAAGTTGGACTTCTCATTGTTATTTGTTTTGTTTGCTTGTTTTTAAACACTAGTGTCTGCTCTGGTGGCTGGTGGGGAAAACAACAGTAACAGATACATTGTAGGAAAGATGGAGGAACTGGTGGTTCTTACCCCTTCAACCACCTTACTTCAGCTATATGTAACTGGCACCTAATTCTAGGCATGTTATTTTATTCTGTTTAAAAAAAAATCTGTATTTTGAATAACACCTTGACTGACCCTGTCTGGTGTGTTTTCTTCTGTTCGTTTGTTGATGACAGGAAGGTATAGGCCAATTCTGGGAGCTACACAGAAATATTAACCTTTCCTAGGACAAGGCTTCATTAGAACCAAACAGCCCATTATTAAGAGTTTTCTCTAAGTGGGGACATATGCACAAGCTACTCGTTTGTTTCCTAACTAACCTTCTAAGTGCACAGTTACTACAAACTTGACTCTTTCAATCTCTATCATACCTTGAGCCTAATCTGTTGAGACATTTTTAGTGTAAGAATATTTTGCTAAATACTGGGAGGGGAGGGGGAAAAGAGGGAGGTACATGATTTGGAATTAATGAACACAGAATCTGTGCATTCAACCTGCTATGCATTTTTTTCATTTAATTAAGGGCTCTTGATATTTTGTGTGTATATATGTGCGTGCGTGTGTGTGTGTGTGTATGTGTGTGTGTGCGTGCAATAGACCCCTTTGATAATCTGGTAAAGCCTATAGATCATTTTTTCAGAATGTTTTTAAATGCATAAAATAAAATATATAGAATTATAAAGAAAATTATTCATATTGAAATACAGTTATCAAATTTTGTAAAAAAAATAAACTCACAGACTTCCACTTCAGAACTTTTGTAGTAAATGTTCTGTCTCCTTTGTTAGTCATGCTGTCCTATCAAATTATTTTATTAGATTTGCCTGAATTTTCCAATAAAATAACTGAATTCATCTCTTTCAGTGCTAACCTTCTCAGCATTTCTTTGAATTCCCAGCAACATCCTTATTAAATCACCTTATTAACTTTTCCTATCTGGCTTCTGTAAAAGCATAGAATAATCCACTTTATCTGGTCCATAAAATAACCATCTTCTCCTTTTGCACTCACTCCTGATATTGATTTCTTCTATTTAGCTCTTCAATGATATCTAAGCATTTATTAGACACTAAAAGATGGTACACCTGCATAAAATTAGAGCCTCATTAACGAGTCATGGTATGTATGACCAAGGGAGAGGGAATATACTTGAGCATATCAAGGGGAAACATGTAAGGAAAGGTGTAACCTGGGAAGGGATGGACCAATCCAGGCCTGGGAAGTTTAGCGCTGAATTCAACTGCATAAAAGCACACTTACCCTTGCACTCAGGGCCCACCCCTCCTGAAGAGGGGTGGAGCCCGCTTCTGGCCAGAAACATCTAAATCCTCTGGACTTTCTTTGTAATAAATGTTCTTGATACTAAAAAAATAATAATTAAATAAATAAATAAATAATAAAAGATGGTGCATACATGAAGCCTAGGATTTTAGAACTAGAAGTGAATTCAAGATCAGCTGGGCCAATATTTTATTGTTCAGTCATTCAGTCATGCACAACTCTTTGTGACCCCATATGGGGTTTCCTTGGCGAAGATACTGGAGTGGCTTGTTATTTACTTCTACAGTGGATTAGGCAGATAGTGATTAAGTGCCTTGCCAAAGTCACGTAACTAGTCAGCATCTGAGGCTGGATTTTAACTCAGGTCTTCCTTATGCCAGGCCCAGCACTCTATCGATTCAGTCACCTAGCTGCCTCCAGGCCAATATGCATTTTAAGATGAATTCATTGAGGCCAATGGCCATTAAGCAGTATGTATTTTTCACACGCGGCATCATACATGCCAAAAGTGCCCTTGGATTATAAATCCTAAGTAAATGAACCATGATGTTTCTTCTAACATAAAGTGCAATTGTTGCCTCAGAAAATAGAATTATTCTAATGATAATAGTCTCTGATTAGATAATTTCAATGCTGCCTCCAGAGTTTGTTAAGTAAACTGTATGTTTTTGTTTTGCCTACATGTTTTAGATTTAGAAAGATGTCAGATAAGAAAGAATATTGATAGCAAATGGAAAAGCAGAATGTTGGCACCAGAATAGGATCTTAGTTTCCAAAAGAATTTAAAAGCATGCTTGCCTGTGCTTTATTGTCAAACAGTAATAGAAGCAATTCACTGAAACTGACCTATTTTCTTGTAGTGTATATGCTATTTGTAGAAGACAAAGGACTGGAATTCTAAAGTTTCAGGTTAGTGTCCCATCCTTTGGCTATGTTGTTATAATATTACAACAACCAGTTAAAAAATGAAAAAATAGTCAAATATTTATCTTATTGCCTTGACTCAAGCCTTCCCCCAAATAGTATAACTGACCTTGTCCTAGGGTATGCTACTGTCCAAGTGCTGAACCCTGAAAGAACCAAGTGCTATTAATCAAACTTCACCCCAGCAGATATGTGCTCCACCTCTACCCTAAAAGGCACAATGGGGACAACGCCAAGATTGCTATGGATTTCAGTACCTCTACCTCTTTTTATTGCTGGCAACACTCATTCCATTAATCTAGGATTTGGTGTGGATGAATTTACATCAGCCTTAGCTCATGGTTTCTCCTTCACACAAAAGTTCTCTCTGCCTTTTATTTCTTGTTGTATTTGATGGCATTTACTAACAAGCACAGGATAAACTCTGTATGTGTATCTGTAACCAAAGGAGGAACGGAATAAAACTAAATACCTTACTTAATTTAACCAACCTAACTATGGCTCCTTCTAACACCAGACAGCCTATTTGTTTTCACATTTGCAATCAAGCCAAAACGCAGGAGTTCCATGAATAAAGATTAGCTTCTCATATTGAAATCTTCCACCCCTTTCTTACCCATCATCATTGGGTGCAAGAGCCCTGGAAATAACAATATCCCTGAGATCTCTCCTTCTGGTCTGGTCTCCATGGCCATCATTCAGGAGAGCAACCCCAAAAGAGAGTGGGCCAGCCAAATCAACCAGCTGCTACCCAGACTGCAAGTAAGTAAGCCTAGTTGAAGCAGCAAGGTACTCACAGGGAGAGACACCTCAAATCAAGAAATTCGTACCAGGAAACTCAAATTAACACCACCACCTCCTCCAAGACCTTCATAGAGACAGCCCCAGGCCCCTGTGTACAAGATCCTCAGGAATACCATTGTACCCTTTCCCATGGCCTTGCTTCCTGACCTACTGTTCAGGGAAATTGTCTGTGTGGATATGCCCCATCTCCTCTCATGTCTCCTCCTTCTCAGCAACCATAGCCAGTGAAGATCTGGCAAAGAAAGTTCTCAGCACCAAATCTCTTGACACTCTCAGATTGGCCAACATCAGAAATGGATATCGATTTATTGGTAAAAATAACATTTTAAAAAGATGCATTACCATCTGGTTTGCAATCATTATTTTAGACCACCTGAAAAGCGTTTAATACATGGTATGGTGAGTCTTCTCTATAAGTATAAGGAAGTCTATAAGTATAAGGAAGAGTAGGATTACACAGGTACTAGGTATAATAACTAGAATAAGGAAGTCATTTGGACTCTACTCTAATCTGTGGGTGGTGTATTTTCCACTCAGTAGAAAGAGTGTTCAACTTGGAGTTAGCTCTGACTTTTAATATCTGAATAACCTAGGGTACATAATTGTATTTTAGCTAATTTTCCTCATATGTAAAGGAATTAGACTAGATGAATTTTTAGAGCCTTTACAATCCTAACAATCAACAATTATATCACTCCATGATATTCCATTGGAAAAAAAAATAATCCTTTATGGCTTACTCCGTACCTTCCACATTCATGAGCTGCCTTCTCAACTCATCTGAGCTTTACACAGGGATTGCAAACTAGTTTTATAAAAACCTTTGAAAGATGTACTCAGAAAGGTAAACCTGCTGCAAGCACAGTCCTATGAAATAGTTCAAAGCCCCAAAGGGAAACTTTGGAGAATGTTTGTATTATTCCTCTGTTCCTTTAAGCTATAGATTGCGGGGGCAAATATTCTTTAGAATAATGGAAATTACTCCAGGATTATTGATATTTTGGATTCTTCTTCAAGATTGTTGTAATAGGTTTCAAGCATTCAAAATTCCTTTAAAAATTGTTTACTATCGTTACTTTTTATCCTGTTTGCAATGGAATCTAGTGAGGTTGATTTTTTTTCAATCTTTCCAATATTCATAATTTATTCTATGACAATATTCTTATATCAAACTTCAACTTCTATGTTCTTAGCAGGAAAAAGAAAATAGAACTAGAACAAAGGTAAAGAAAGTTTCTAAGTCTCCATCAAGCTCGTAAAACCACTTAAGAGGCTTTAGGTGATTTAAAAAAACAAGAAGAAGACTCATGGAAATCATTTTCAAGGGAAAAAAAAATAAGGAATGAATCTTTAAGAAATGTTACTGTAGCTTAGTGTCAGAATCAGAGAGTTGAAAGGATCTCAAAGGCCTCCTCATTCACAACATACCTGATCAAGAATCCATACGTCTTATAAGAATGCCAGCCATATCTTCACCCAAATCACTAACAAAATGATCAAAGTGCACAGGACCAAAGAGAGAACCCTAGGAACATTCTGGTAGAGATATCACTCTAAACTGGTCTAGTCATGACTCTTTGATTCTAGTCATTCAACTAGTTTTTACTTTGTCCAATTATTATCCAGTCCATACATTTCCATTTTGTCTACGAAGACTGACTGCCTCAAAGACTTTTTTTAAATGCTTTGCAAAAGGTCACATATAACATCTACAAAATTCTCTTGTAATTCTTAGGTTAGCAGCCTTGTCAAAAAAGAAAATCTGGGGGGTTTGTATAGCACATTGGCTTTTAGTGATCACTCTTCCCTTTTCTGAAAGATCAAAACTCATCTCTTAAATTACATACCTTATGATTTTGTCAAGAAAGAAAAGCAAGCCAACTGACTTAAGTATCAAAAATAAAGCAACACACACACACATATATATACACACATACAAATATGTATGTGTGTATATGCAAACATTCACAGATATGCTTCAAAAATAAATAAGATACAATTAATTTTCATTTTCTACTCAAATATAACATTAGAAACTGATGTAGTATCATAGAAAGAATGCTATATTTGGAGACTATGTATGTACTATGAGAGGGAAGCTATTAATTGAGTTTTCAAGTTGATTTTTGCTCTCTTCTACTTAATAGATAAAAGGCAAAGTTTAAAAATCTTCATAAATAGTATTTCCATTGTTTTAAATATGTAAGGTTTCTCTACTTTCCAAATAATGTCTCATTTCTCATCTAAGATAAAGTTGTAGATTGAATTCAAATTTCTGAGTTCAAAACTAACATTTGCTAGTTATGTGACCATGGACAAATCATAACCTCTCTTAACTTCAGACAACTCTCAATACTTCATAATGTGCATGGGGTGGTGGGAGCTCCCACACTAATAAAAAACACAGATCCTTGGTAGGAAATCTCAAAATTATTATTTGTCTTAGGAATTTAAATTTTAAAATGTAAATTGCTAGGTACCTGAGAAATCCACAACACAAAAATAGTGTGTATGATTTTCATTTTAATTAGAGTTGTAATCTACTTTGTGGGTGGGTAATCTTTCTATAGTGACTCCTCCCGTGCATATGCCAACCTTTTCACCCCTCACCATGCTGTGCAATCTTTGTCTGTGATGTTTCTTAAATCCTCTGTGGAAGATCCATTCAATACATTGATCCTTTTAATATTTTGTAGCAGCCAGGGCAGCACTCATGGTGTTTATCTGTTATAAACTATAAGCATTTATTAAGTGCCTACTCTGTGTCAGACACTGCACTACGACCTAGGAATACAAAGGCAAAAATCCCATTCTATTGGAGAAGACAATATTTTGTATCTACAGAGTAAATATGAACCATATTCTCTTTCATTTTCACTCCATAACTAGCCTGCTTCCTTCTCTGGACTAATATGTCCTTGATGATGTCTTTAATGCCACTTTTCATGTACCAGTCATCACTGGCAATTGACTGAATGCTGCTTTTGCCCACCAGGCATTTTTCCATTGATATTTGAGTCATCTGCTATATCATCTGCATGATGTTCTGAGATCATGGTGTCCTGAGATTCACAGTTAGACAGCATTACCAATAGAAAAGATGTATTAAAAAAAAAAAGCGGGTTTCTGGAGCAGCAAGCAACACGCAAGCATGGAAAATGCAGTGCAGTTTCCCCAAAGCAATCCAGCTTCATCACTTTCCCTTCCTCCTATTCAATTCTGGACATAGCTCATTGCTCTCCACTGTGTGTATTTATTCACTATATACATACTGATAGAATAATTTAATGTGCTGTACCTCCAGTTGTATATCATAGTCTAGGTAAAAATTAATTTTGCAGCTGCTTTTTTTTTAGTGTGGATAGTCCAAACAAATCTCTTTCACATTACTGAGCATTTCATCAAGGAAGGTTGGTAGTATTTCAGAGCTTAAGTTAATTAATATAATATCATCTTTGCATTATAATATTTGAAAAATGTGCCATTAATACATATCAATGGCATGATAGAAAGAGCAATAAATTTGGACAAAGCAGAAACTGGGTTCAAATCCTGCATTTGACAGTTACATGATCATAAATTTAGATTTCAAGCTTGAAAAAATATTAGAAGTCATTTGTGTCAGCTTTTTTTTAATAGATGAGCAACCTGAACCCTTGAGAGTTTTAATAACTTGTCCAAGTCTTGTAATAAATTATCCATCCTAGCTGTGAGACCATGGGTAAATCACTCCAATTCTCTAAGCATTGGTTTCCTTAATTTATAAAATGAAGATAATAATATGGACTAGATAACACCAAACTCACAGAAAGGCAGCATAGTACAGTGAAATAGAACTGACTTCAGAGTAAAAAGATTGGAGTTTAAATCCTACTTCTGATGCCTTTTACCTGTATGACTTTGGACAAGTCAACTAACCTCCCTGAATCCCCATGTCCTTAATCATAAAACAGTACCAAAATCTAACATTTATGTAGTGTGTACTATGTGCCAGACACTGTGCTAATTACTTTACAATTATTATCTAATTTGATACTGATAACAACGCTGAGAGATGGGTGCTGTTATTATCCCCATTTTACCGATGAGGAAACTGAGGCAAACAAGCTTTAAGTGACTTGCTTGGGGTCACACAGACAGTGTCCAAAGTCTAATTTGAAGTCAAGTTTTTCTTTCTTTAGGTCTTGCACTCTCTCTACTGGGCCACCTAACTTCCCCTATTGGGGATGTTAGACAAGATAACCTTTAAGATCCCTCTCAGTTCTAGATTTGTGGCTCCTATGATTGCTATGAGGAAGAAATGAGATAGTAAAAACAATTTGTAAATCTCCAAGCTCTACATAGCTACTCATAATCAATATTATTATATGATTTCACACCTTAGCTACAAGTATATCTCCCTGGTTAACACCTTATTTAATGTCAACAGTCAATGGATCATTGAACAGTTATCCTTGTAACTGTACCAGCCAATTTTTCTTGATCTCTGTGCATGTATGGAATACATAAAGCTGAACCAAAATTAATAATGGTTTGATAAGGAAAGCTTGTTATCTCCTAAGTTTTTTTTTTAAAATTGCAATGCATGGTTGGTTTCCTGAGACAGAAAGAAAACAAATAGCTAAACAGGAACAATTGAGCTGGTATCCTGAACAAAAATCACCCAAATCTTATTAAATAAATCAATTTCAGACTCCATCATAAAGATGGAGAAAAAAAGAAGAAAGAAGAAAAAAGAAAAAGACCAATCGAAAGCTCTTGAAAAAGGTGCTTGCTTCATTGGCTGAAGTTTCTGATTTGCTTTCCAGTGTGGAACATGTCTTCAATCTAGCAATTGCTCTCCATAACTGAACATTTCAGTTTTAGGTAAGTAATTTCTAGGAGTGATTGTTTCAGGCTGCCCATTGATCTTTTTGCAGTGTTTTTACCTATGTTTACTGTCAGAACAGGAATCTTCTCATCATCGGATCACTCTTTTTGCCCTTCTTTTCAGTCCTTTATGATTTCTCTGAATATGATGTTTCTCAGAATATTATGTTCCTCTGAGATCAGATTTTTAAAATAATAAATGCAATGTTCCACAAACATTTTGCTTTTCACAATGGAGTTTCTCAAATGTAAACTGCAGATGATCTATCGATTGTCAGATTATATGAATTGCCGCATTTTCCTGGGAATGATGCTTTCCAATTTACTGTCAGGTAGTTCCCACTTCAAACTAATTACTGTCTGTGATGATGTTTCTCTCTCTTTTTTTTTTTAAGTCTCTCTACTATTTAAGTCTCTCTACTTTTTAAGCAACCTATTTGGAAGTTATTCAAAGCCCAAACACTAAAACCTTACTCCACGAAATATAGAAGAGAGAACACTGTAGTTGGAGCTGGTGCTCAGTATCAGTTTAAGCGATCATATTCAGCATTCAGAGTATAGAACATATCTCAGGAAGAATTTAAGTGTGTTCCACACTGGATGCAGAAGCCAGAAAGTCTCTTGTTCTCTCTGAGATATATTGTTATATTGTGGCTTCAGCACTTAGAGATGAATTCCTAGGATGTCAAATGTATGAACAAAAATACTTTCCAAAATGGAAAATAAATTATTTTTATTCATCATTGTGGATCATCTCTGGCAAGATAATCAAAATTTAGATCAATATTACAATAGATCTGTGAATTCATTGAAGTGGGTATGCTCTTCAATGGTACAAGAAGCAATTCATTCATCTCTCCTTATCCCATGCAATTCATGTCCATTTCCTCCCAAAAAATTCTCCACAGGGGTTGTCCAAAAATGCTGGAGTCCTTTCTCTAGGTCTCTGGACTATAACAGACAGGTTGTTCATCATTTATCTTTAACTCATGCTATATGACTAGTCTGCGTCTTTTTTCTAGAAATATGTCTCTGTTAGCTTTTACACAGTTTCTTCTGCATAATTTAGTTGGTGATATGTTGCAGCCTACATATTCCCACACTGTACTTCTTCATTGACTTTGGACAATTGACAGTTTTAGTTCTTTAGTATTCCATTACTTGTATCCATATAGTATCACTGAAAGAATATTGATATTAAACAGATGGGCTTCTTATAAAGGAGAAAATTGACATCATTAAAAATATTGGATGCAATCCACTTTGCTCTCCTATTATAGTAAAATCTGGGCCCAATTGATTGACCAGCCACAGCACCCATGCAAAATATATAACAATAATAGTTAGAATTTGCATAGTATTTTAGGGTTTGTTAAACACTTTAGATACATCATCTCATTTAATTCTCAAAATAACCCTGTGAGGCAGGTATTACTCTTATCCTCACTTTACAGATGAGGAAACTCAGGATTACAGAAGTAAAGTGACTTGCCCCAGGGTCAACAGCAAATAAATGAGTAAAGCAGGATTTGAACTCAGGTCTTCCTTAGTAGAGTCGTATATGCTACTATGTCACCTAGCTGTAGATGGTACAGTTCTACAGTCTGTTCATTCCAACTGAATATCACAGTCTAAGCTACATCAATGATTAATACTTAATAGAAATTTAAAAGTAATAGAGACTTGCATACATATATCAAAAATTGGTAAGAAGGAAGGAAAAGTTAAGAAAAAACTCTCACACAGTAATTTAATGTACCCTTTTCTCTACCTTCTCCAGGATAAAATATATGTTAATGAGCTAATATTTTCTTTAAAAATTATGAGAATGGAAACTATTTTGGAAATGAAAGGGTTAAAGTTATCATTTCACTGGTGAATTTTTTAAAGTTCTCTAGTAACTAAATATTCTTGAGGAAAAAAATCACAATATAGAAAACCTCTATCTGAATGAATCAGGGCAATAGATATATTTCTTGATACTCATCAGCTGGTCACATTCATTAAGGGCAAATCAGTATAAATGCAACCAGATGCTACATTCATTTCCACTAAAATTGATTCAGACCAAATTACTGAACCTCTCAGATTAAAATCACAGTATTAAGCCAATGGTTTACATTTAGAATTCTTATTTTACTTTCAAATCTTTTTGATAATTACTCTAGGGGGAAAATACAATATGTCTTACCATCTCCAATTGTTCCCTGATTATACTGTACAGTGTATTTTTTCCCCACTGTTTTTTCTTTTGTGAGATTTTGAAGTAAATTTGGCTCAAGTGCTTTGTCATCATGTCTTCCTGGTTTGCCATAAGGTAAACCTTTTCTTTTCTTATTTCTATTTCCAAATCTATTTCTTTATTGGACATGATGTCTCATCTCTTAAGGGACTTGAAGCAAAAAACATAGCAATTAATATGTGATATGTTTAAATATTAGTATTGTAATGAACACATAGTTGGGACTTTTTATTTATAAGAACTATTAAAAACTGAATTTAAAAAATATTTAGCTCTTTCAGAATTTCAACTAGATAAGTCACAGATACCATAAAAATTGTTCTCTGGGAGTAAGTTAAAATATTTTGAGGAACTGCATTAATTCTTTCAAGAAATTAGAATTAATGCTCCAAAACAAAGACTTTACTAAATAGTAACTTTTATCTTGGGAGTGTTTCACTTACTATGTAATTAATCCTCAATAATTGACCCATTGTCCCATTCATTCTAATACTATATAATATGCAGACTCTTCGTATGTATGTTATATATCTATATAGATATATATAGATATATAGATATATATATATAATATATAGTACTCTACACTGAAGCCAAAATAGACTTTACACATTCCCCACATTCATACTTGAGCTTTTGCTTATCCTGGTACCTTATACTTGGAATGTCCCTTTCTTCCCTCTTTCTTCATGTCCCCTATCCATCCTTTAAGCATCAGCATACCAATTCTTCTATGAAATTTGGTGTGATTCCCCAGTTTGAATTGACCTCTTCTTCATTAGATCTCCTAGTATTTCATTCATCAGTTGTTTACTTAATATATTTTATATAATATCAAAATACAGGTATATATATATGTGTGTATATATAGTTATATACATATATGTGGACATAGTATATATGCATACACATACATATAATGTTAACATAACGTTTTCAATGATTGGTGCTATACATAGGACTTAGTAGATACTTAATAATTTTTTAATAAATCTGTTGATATTTATTGAAAAAAATCATCGATATTTCATTTCCCCTTTGGTATAGAACCTATGTCTTGCTTAATTGCATAGCAGATTTTTCAAGCTTTTTGAGCTTAGAGAACCCTTCTGGTTTGTTTTTATGACCCAGAAATGAGTGGGGTTATAGAGGTTGGAGATAATGAAAGATAACCACTACAACCTCATTTTTTTTTCAAGGAGCCACAGAGATATTTCATTAAAATATAGAGTGAAAAACCATTGTTTTGAGCTCTTATAATAATATTAATATACATCTTGTGAGGGTTAGATAAGTACTTGAGTAATAATACAGCAGCCTTAATCCAACTATCTAGGGTTGTATCTTAATCTTTAGTCTATGTAGGAATCCCTCAAAATAGATAAAAGAGTCATACATTTGCATAGACTTAATTATTGATAGGATAGCCCTTTAAGTATTACACTGATTTTAGGTAAGGTAGTTATAGAGTCATAGAAATGAAGATATAAGGGACCTAAAGTCCCCTTATCTGACATTTAACTTACCTAAAACTGAGACTCAAAGTGCAAAAAAGAATATCCCAAGTAATCTCAATAAATTAGTGTCAGAGGAATGACCCAAACTGGGAGATCCTAATTCTTTGGCCAGTATTCTTCTATGTCAGGTCTTTCCAGCTTGCACCTTGCTTCAACCTTGCTTTTCTTCTCATATAGAAGTGAAGAATAGGATAGAATATTAACCTCTGAGACTGAAGCAGAATCTCCGCTGTGGTAAATATACTATTCATCCTAATGCATTCTCATTTATACAAATGACTAAAAAGGAAATAAACAGTATTAAAGGAAGTAATAAACATGGAGAGAAAGTATCCAGAGCAATCCAAAAGGATTTGGATATGCTTTGTAAACACAGTTACATAGTAATGAATTGTAGTTTTGACAGATGTGTAATATGCCATTTGGCTCAGAGATGATATTTGTGGTCATTTCAAGAAACAATTAGATGGCATCTGGGGAAATTGGAGTATTAAAAAAGAAATTAATCTTAAAGGAACTGAATGACCTTTGCTGACTTCCAAAAGTATTAAATTGTGCTTTGTTTTATGTGTAGTGCTTACTAATTCTCTCTTAAGGTTTCTCTGTTATTTCTAGGAGTACTAATAGTAGAAGGAAAAATACTTTGAAAGAATAGAATGCATTTTTGGTGAGGTTTTTGTCATGTGATGAATATATTAACAATATTCATTAACTAAAATATTCTAGTCAATTTTTTGTTCATAAAACTATACAGAAAGCTCAGAACTAGAATACTGGAGCTGGAAGAGGCCAGAGAGATTATGTCATCCAACTCCCTCCCTTTATAGAAAAGGGCACAGTAAAGTTTATGGTAATCCTACTGTCATGTTGAAAGAATGTTATTATCCTTAGCTAGAGGTGAGAAACCAAAATTCAACATTTGAAAAATCTATTACCACATTAATGAAATCATAACATATTGAAGGTAGCATAGCAAAGTTAATAGACAAAATTCTGTCCTCAGAGTCCAAAAGCCAGAGGTTCAAATACTACCTTTGACATATACTAACTGTCATTTAATTTCCAAGTGTCCTCAGCCAATTGATTAAGTGTATATAAGTGCAGAGAAGGTACTACTGATTTCACTGGTAAAAGATGTTCCTCACCAGAAGGTGCCTATAGTAAGTCAATAAACATTTGTTAAGGGTCTGCTATAGGCATTGTGCTAAGCACTGGGAGTACAAAGAAAAGTAAAGGGCAGTCTCTATTTTCAAAGACTTCACAATCTAATGGGAGAGAGAACATGCAAATAATCATAAATGTAGGGTAAATAGCTTGCCCAGATAAGCTACATATAGGGTAAATTGGAGATAACCCACCAACAGAAGGCTCTAGAACTAAGGGGGATCAGGATAGATATTTTGTAGAAGGTAGGATTGTATCTGGCACTTTAAGGAAGCAAAAAATGGCAGGTGGTAGAGAACTTGAGGCATGGGGGTCAGCCAGTGAAAACACCTAGAGTCTGGAAATACTCAGAGTCTGGAAGTGGAGTGTCTCCTTTGAGGACTATCAAGGGAGACAGTTTCAATTAAATTACAGGTTTGGTCCAAAAACATGCTGAAATTCTTTGGGACAGGTGAAGAAAGGATGTAGCATATTATCAGTGATGACTTGTGTATAAGATTAGGTATATGAGACATCATCAAAGACATGTACATATAGGAAAGAATTTGCAATGTGACAAGACAAAGGATGCATAGGGACACCCTGAAAGCTGCAATGATAGATGCCAAATATTAAAGAAGTAAAAGAAGACAATAACCATGTCACACAGCCCTGCCTTCCCTCCCCCATTCAATTAACTTCAGTGGATCCTTAATACCTCCACAAGCAAATATAAAATCTCTTTGCCATGAAAGCCCTCCAAAACTAGTATCCTTCCTACCCTTTGAGCTGTCTTATGCCTTTCCAGTCTCATGACACTGGCTTCCTAGACATTTCTTCACACAAGATAATCCATGTTCTAACGCTGAGCATTTTCATTGGTTGTCCCCTATGCCTGGAAGATACTTCCTTCTCATCTCTACCTTCTGGCCTCCCTGTCTTCCTTCAAATCTCTGGAAAATCCTGTCTTCTGCAAAAAGCCTTTCCTGGTACACCTTAATAGTAGTGCTTTTCCTCTGAGACCACTTCCATTTTATCTTGTATATATCTTGTTCACACATGGGTGTTTGCATGTTGTTTCTCTCCTGCTACGTTGTGAGCTCCTTGAAGGTAGGGACTGTTTTTGTCTTTCATTGTATCTCTAGGACTTAGCACAGTGCTTCATAAGTAGAAGGTAATAAATGCTTGTTGACTTGATGAGTATAAATATTGTTAAATATTCTATGGAGTGTTTACACAAAGACATGGACAAGAATCACACACTATAAGAAGGTATGGATGTGTTGGAATCTGCATTGGCAGAGGAAATACACAGATCCTGAATATATTGATATACTGATGTTAAAATTCTCCGAGTTCATGGAAGCATGTGGTAACAAGTATTAGACCCCATTTAACCCACAGAGCAGGCAAGTTCTGGCCTGCTCTGACTGGTGAGGATCTGTTTGGTACTGAGTCTCAAACTGGTCTAGGACATCTAACTCATTGTATTTTCCTTACAAGTCCATGGGACCTTGGAAAAATAAGGCAGATCTGAGTCTTAACCAGACTCAGGAGCACACTTCAAAACTGAGTTCTATTTGCAATGCTTTAAAGCCTGTCATAGAGCATATGCACACCTCTGCCCTTCCCAAATCAGCCCTGTCTCCCTGAAATTCTTTAGCCTAAGTGTGACTATGCCTGGACTGTACCAGTGTGCTAAGGTTGCTAGAAATCACATGTTTTATTTCCAGAGAATTAAGTGAATTCTCCAGGCACTTAGAATATTTGAACTTCATGAAGAGTCAAATTTAACACACACAAATTAACTTTATGGATAATGTTCCATTAAAAAAAATCTATACTGTAAAGTGAAGCCTAACAGATGTAGTAACTTAAAGCTGGCAAAAATTCCTCAGGCATTTGGAGCTTGTCTACGTGTCTGACTTCAGAGAAGTAAGAGATGGGGAAAGGAACAAGAAATCAGGCAGCAAATTAGAAAAAGGGGAAAGGAACAAGCATGCATTAAGTACCTTTTATATACCAGACATTCTAAGCACTTTCACAAATATTTATTTGATCCTCAACAGTCATCCTGTGAGGTAGGTGCTTGTATTTTCCCCATTTCTATTGGGAAAATTGAGGCAGACAGAGGTGAAATGACTTATCCAGGTTGATATAGCTAAATAAGTGTCTGAAGCCATATTTAAACTAGGTTTTCTTGATTCTAGCCCCAGAATTCTAACCACTGTGCCACCTAACTGCCTTGATGCTTAATAACCTCAGGTTCCCACAACTGCCCTGTACTTTTCTTCTTAAACCAAATCACTTCTCTCCTTTCTCTTCCTTTTCTTCTATTCTTCCCTACTTTTCTTCTATCTCCTACCTTAGGCATTGAAAACAAGACTCAAATCATCTACTCTGATTCTCTTCTGGGCTAGTTTTCTGATTTTGTTTTGTTGCCATTTGATATATAATTTTCTTTACCATTAACTCTTGTTAGAAATTTCTGAATGCTGGACACACTTTGCACTAAGCTATACCACCCATGCCAAACAATTTGGATAGGTAGCAAAGTTTTAGTACTATAGTATCAGCAGTTGGACAATGTTTTAAGGTATTGATGAGCATTCCTTAAGTATCTATTATGTGCCAGACAATGTGTTAGGCACTGGAGATAATCAATACAAAGAATGATGCAATCCACAATTTCAAGGAGCTCCCATTCTAATGGGAAAGAGAACAAGTAAACATGCATGAGGAATACAATACAAATTAGTTAGAGAGGGAGGGCATTAGCAACTACCATGGGATGAATGGCTTCTTGGAGAAGGTAGTATTTGAACTAGTATTTGAACTAAACCTTGAAGCAAGTGATGGATTGTGTGAATCAGAGTGAGGAGGGGGTATATTCTAGGCCCAAGGGACAACCAGCACAAAGGTACAGAAATATGAAATGGGAAATGTCCTACCATGTAGAAGGAACAAGTTGAAAAGCTCGGTGTGACTGTATCAAAGAGTATGAGGGAGGAATAATGCACGATGAAGCTGAAAAAGTAGGTTCAGGTAAGGTTGTGAAAACCTTGAAAAGCTAAAATAAGGAGTTTCATATTCTATTCTAGAAGCAATAGGGAGACTGGAGTTTATTGAGTAGTTATTGATTCATTTCAGTCATGTATGACTCTCTGTGACACCATTTGGGGCTTTCATGGCAAAGACAGCACAATGGTTTGCCATGTCTTTCTCCAGTTCATTTTACAGATGAGGAAACTGAGGCAAACAGGGACTTGCCCAGGGTCACACAGGTAGTAAGAAAGAGTTTGAGGCTAGATTTGAACTTAGGAAGATGAGCCCAATGCTCTATCCACTGCACCACCTAGCTGCCATTTTACTGAGTAGAGAGTGATATGATCAGATCTATGCTTAAGAAAAATAACTTTGGCCATAGTGCGCAGAATGAACTGGAGTAGGGAGAAACTAGGTAGTCAATGCAATAATCTAACCCAGAGGTACTATGAAGGTTTGAACTAAAGCAGTAGTTGTGTGAGTAGAGAAGGGATCAGATGTATGAGACATTGTGGAGCTAGAAATGGCTGTATTTGATAATTAATTGGATTTGTGAGGAAGTCTGGAACAGTGTTGGGAAAGACAAAGGTAATGAGTTCCAATTCTGTTGAACTGGAGATTTCTTTAAGCTATCCATTTTGAAATGTCTGTTGAAAATTGGTGGTATGAGACTGAAGCTTAAACAAAAGATTAGAGCAGGATATGCAGATGCAAGTGTCACTTACTTAGATATGATGATTAAACTGATGAACTGATGAGATCACCCAGAGAGAAAAAAAAAGAAGTGATGATCATTTTTTCTTAACATAAGACCTCCAATTGCAGTTAGACTCCCCTCCCCCACTGCAGAAATGCTACCACAGTATAACTTTAGTAACTAAAGCAGCTCAGGCTTTTATTTCAGTTTTCATATTTCATTTTCAATAATTTCTCATTTAAAACTTGTCAGAACCTGTTATTATATAAATTATAAATTAGAACACATTTATTAGCAGGTTTTCTGCTCCAAAGTTATTTATATTATGAAGAATGGTTTTAAGGTCCCTCGCATATAAAACATGTAGACTGAGTTTTGTCCGTGATGGAACAATTCTGTGAAAATTCAAAAAGAACACTGACATTCTGTCTAAATAAGAAGACACAGGATGTAACGAAAAAAATCCATGCTTGGTTAATAACTTTCTTAGTAATTTAGATTCCAAGACAAGTGAAAAATTGCAGCTGAGTGTAATGAGTAATGATTTATATTAAGGGTTGTAAAATATTTGCTAAGCAATTTAGGGATGGAAAAACATGATGTGATGTCACAAAATGTCAGGTGCCATTTATACTCCCAGGTAATCTTTAGTCTTGTCACTGGCTTCGACTCCTGAATTTGTGGCTCAAGAATTCTCAGTATCTCAGTGCTGCAAACAGAATGTCTTATATGAACAAAGCAGGAAAAACATCCGGGTGAAATATGATCTGGTCTCCACAGCATCTTCCTGTTCTTTCTTGACCTTCCTCTACTTAAGATATGCTAGGTTTAGATGGAATTTTAAAAAGAATTCCCTAAGAGCCTTCATCATTTGTGTGGGAGCCAGGAGGGCGGGAGCAATACAGGCTGGGTCAGAAGGTATAGAGGTAAATGGATATTCAAGAATGAGGTTGGTGGTTAGGTCCAAGGTACAGGTGCCAGGGCTGATTACTGGTAGCAGGACTACCGGACAAGGATAAGACAGGTGACCTAGGAGCTGACCCCTGGAAATATCAATAACATTGGACTAACGATATAGAACAAGCATATAGGAGAGGACTCATTACCAAATCAGACAAACAAGCATGCTCAAGACACATATCACTGTTGGAAACAAATTCTAGGTACAGAATGCAGCCCAGAAATGGATGATTAATAGGCGAGGTCATTAGCAAGTCAATCAGGTGAGAAATTGAACCAGGATCACAGACAACATCTAGGACATATCTGAGAAAGGGAAGTTATAATGACTGAGTCTTGCTACCAGATGTTTCTCTTTAAGGGGCTAATTCGGAATTTGTGAGACACAGTCCCAATTTAATCCATCAAAGGGGAGATTTGTCCTGGCTTTAAACAGTCACTTGTTGAGTGCATGAACTTTCTTGAATTCAATTATTTCTAAATGGTTGACCCAGGTATTATCTATCTATCTATCTATCTATCTATCTATCTATCTATCTATCTATCTATCTATCTATCTATATCTTAAATCTAACATCAATTTACCTATCTATATCCATGATATCCTGTCTGAGCTCCATTTCTACATTACCAAGTGCCTGCTAGATATATCCATTTTGATGTCTCATATTCATCTGAAACTCAGTATGGAACTTATATTTTCCCCCCCAATCACATTCTTACTATAAATTTCTGTATTGCTTCTAGTCTCTAAGAATCATTCTTGATCCTTTCCTTTCCTTCACTTCCATATACATTCAATTCCTAAATCTTATGGATTTTACATTCCCAAAATCTATCAGTTTGATTTCCTTTTCTCCACTCATATAGCCTTTTAAATTTAAGATACTAAACTGTGCCTTCCAAAGTATGATCTAACTCCACCATGCTGAAGAGCCCACTCATAGATACTTCTGGAAGGTATATCAAAAAATAATTTTCACCAATTGACTGCAGATCTCTAATCCCCAAGTATTGTGAGATACTGGAGTCTGTGCACAGGCATACTCTTTACATGGAGAAATTTTGTTGATTTTCAAGAAACCTAGACATAAACTTTTTTGGGTAACTTCTCACCCAGATCAGAACCAAAGACATAGTGTTCTCCTTGATCCCAAGCAAATCAGCTTTGGAGACAGCTGTTGAAGCAGAACTGCCCTCATTGATAATTGCAGAATGAGTAAATAAGCTATTCTTCTGTCCTCTAGAATCATTCAGGGTCCAATCTTGGACCACTCCCCATCCATCTTCTACCCCTGTCCTTGCCACAAGGCCACTTGGTTGCTAGGCTTAGGTTAAGACCAGAGGTCTGCTGAGCATCCCTTCCCCTTACATGCTAGGGGGATGAAATCAAGTCACCACTGAAACTGAATCCTAAGGGAGAGCTGTGTTCATTGATTATTTAGAAGTGGATAATTCTACCTTTTCTCAGCCCTTTACATACTTGAAAAATCTAGACACAGGCCTCTTCCTGTCTGGCTCTGCCCCTCATAATAATGCAGTCTGACCACGAGGCCCAGATAGAGGAAAGGACCTAGGCACAGAGCGCAACATCTGGTCTGCTACCATTCTCCTCTATATTTCCCCACTGCCTTACACATCTTCCTCAAGGAAGTATAATTACTTCAACTTTGTGGTAAGGTATGACGTTCAGGTGCTACTGAGAAGGGTATGCTAAGCGTTTGCTCTCAGAGTTCTGTGATTCGGTTATGGGCTTCCTAGATGAAAGCTCCCTTTCCTACTACTCTTCTCCATATCCTCATATCCATCTATATCAACTACATGTCCCGTACTATGTCACCATTCCCCCCTTTTCTCTGCTTCTATGATACTCTGTGGAATATTCAAGCTGTTATCAGCAACTCTTCACCCAACACTCCTACTATCATCTTGCAGTTGTGGAAATCTGAATCTCTGCTGTCCATCCTAGGAGACAATATGCCCTTGGACAACCTTTTCAGTATTAAATGAACCTTCTATCTTTCCCACCCCAATACTCTGAGCTAGAAAAAGTAGTGGGTATGCTGCTTGATCAGAGACAGAAGATATTAAGTAAGGCAGTTTGGTTGGAATGCAAAGAATAACTAGCAAAAATTCAGCTTGTAAAAATATGATGCAGTCAGATTGCAAAGGACTTCAAATACCAGAGAAGCTTACCTTTTAATACAAAGGCAATGAGGTAGTTGTGGTATGAGTAAAAAAAACTATTAAAAGGTCATTGGCTTAAGCAATGAAGAGATCACTTGTGACCTATGAGAGAGATGATTGCAATGTGTTCAGAAGTCACTGGTAAGTGAAAAAGTATAGTTGCTTTTTTTCCCCCTAGAACTTGGCAATGAAAGAGAACATAGATAGATAATGATAGCTTGAGGGGATGGAAGGAGAGAGATGAGGCTAGATGTATAAATTTGGGGGTCATCTGTAATGATGATTATTAAATCCATGAAGATGATAAGATCACCAGGCAACATGTTAAATAGAAAGAAAAGAAGCAAATGGAGGATGGAGCCCTGGAGTATATCCTTATTTAGGGTATGGGAAATAGATGATGATCCCAGCAAAGGAGATTGAGAAATAATGGTTAGATAGATAGGAGGAGAGCCAGGAAAAATACAGTAATGGAAGCCAGCAAAAGAGGGTGTATCCAAGTAGTATGGGTGATAAAATGTCAAATATGACTGGAGAGGTCAAAAAGAATAGTGGCTGAGACATTGCTGACCTGGGAGAAAGTCTTTCAGTCAAGTGGCGGTGTGGTAAGCCAGATATCAAGGATAGGGGGAAGAATAGAAGGTGAGAAAGTGGAGGGAAGGGGTAAAAATGGCTATTTCTAGGAGATTGAAATAAAAAGGATGAAATTTAGGATGTTAGTTTGAGGGAATGTCAAATCCAAATTAATTTTTTAAGGGTACAGGAGACCAAGGCACATTTGTGCTGGGAGATTATAAAGAAACTAAAAATTAGGGAGAAGTAAACTAAAAAGGCTCTAGACAAGATGGGAGGGAATAAGGTTCTAGGGAACAAGTAAAGGTAAAGATAAAGGTAAAGACAAAAATAAAGGTCACTCCCTTTTCAGAAACTAAAGCAAAGGAGAAGGAAGGAGGGTGATATTGAAGGGATTTGAAGTATAGAACTAGAAAAAAGAGAGAGCTCACACTGGGCATCTGTAATTTTTTTTAGTACAGTGTGATATGACTTCTTCCACTGAGAGGGAAGAGGTGGCTTAGATTGTTTGAAAAGAGAAGAAAAGGTTTAAAATAACTATTGAGGGGAAGAGAGAATCAATCATTGGAGAAATAGAAGGACTATTGCGCAACAATGACAGCCCATTACATTGAGATTAGGGAACATATATTTATAGTGGACTGAGTCAGCAGGACTTCAATCATTAGTATGAGGCAGAGAGAAGGAGTCAAGGGTTTCCGGGAGCTAAGTGAAGGAAAAAGTCTGGGTCATCTATTTACATAAGTGAAAGGCACTGGCCTAATTCTATCATTGTAGATCATAGGAGTAGCAGTCCTTGAAGTTTCCAGAGCAGTGGCCCAAATTCTGGAGTTCTGCTCTCAGACAGCTTTCTGTGGATTACTCTGAACTCGTGGAGCTACTACACACATCATAATAGGCTTCAACTTCCATCTAGTATTAGGTGGCACCGGAAATTTCACTTGCAATCACTGAGCATCCTGAGTCATCTTGCCAGGGTCTTTCTACTCTACAATTTTTTCTCTATAGGTTCTCCATAGTCTGGCTCTAATTTTTTCAATACTTTTGTCCTATCTCTTCTCTCATGGACTTATGAGTCAATCAACAAGCATTTATTGCCCTCAGGAAGCTTATATTCTAATGGAGGAGAAAACACAGCATATACATCATAAGTATACACATAATTGATATTATATGACATGATATGGTGTGCTATTATATGATATATGATATGTCATAGCAGGACATAGCATATAACATGCCATAATGCAACATAATTTAATGTAGTATAACATAATAATTACATGCATGATGTAGATAAAATTAATACAAGGTAGCTATGAGAGGGAAAACAATCATGGAGGAGGTGGAATTAGTAGAAAAAACTTTCGTGTAGAAAGTAAAATTTGATACCTGATACTTGAAGGAAACCAGGAATTCTAAGGTGGGGAAGTAAGGAGAGAGGCAAGGGAGATGGACAATGCAACTAAATAAATAAATAAATAATGATGGAGGATTGGAGGTATCTAGTCTCTGCATTGGCTCTAGCCACCACCAACAGTTTTCCTCTCATTTTAGGCCCCTCACCCACACCTCAGTTCCGTTTAACCACAAATTAACATTTCCATTAGCTGCTATAAGGTAATATTTGCTTCAAAGGTATAACAGGAATAAATATGCAAGCATCATCCCTGACACCTGAGGAACATAATGCCATCCCATTGACTGATTAGGACCTACAGCTTGAACCCTTGAACCTCTTCATTTACTGGGAAGTTAAAGAGGATTAAGTTCATAGTTTATCTTGCTTCCTATATAGCACAGTCCCACCAAGTTCTATGTTCAAAGCCACCCTTTGGATTAAGTCCCAGGCACCCTGGCTTCTCAGAACTTTCCTGTTGGGTTGGCTGGCTAAATGTTTGGCCTGAATTCCTTCCTTCAAGGTCACCGTAGCTCATGTTTGAGTCTATGGATTCCACTGCCTCTGACAGGAACTGAAAATGATAAATGGATTGGACAAAAACCCTAAGCCTATTTTTCAGGACCATTGGGCCATAAGAGAGTGAGGGGAAAGTAATTTGTCCTTCCACCAGCTCAATTCATGGTACCCTGCTATGGGTGAAGTTGGACCTTCTTCCTTTCTGGATGAAGCTAAAAAGAGAGTGAGACTGTTTCAATCTGTAGTTTTAAAGATGCAGCCTATTTTGTCTACATAGTCAATAGAAAGGGCTATTCCTGCCCACATGGTAGGGGAATATGGGATGTCTTTTCCAGAAACAAGTTCCTAGTTTGGGAGAGCCATGTGGGCATCTCTATGCTAGGTGATCTGGATATGTGCAAAGCCCAATTACAATAGGCAAAGCAAGCAACTTTTAAAGATTTATGGACTCTTATTAGTGAGATGACTAGCCATAATTTCAGAGGACAGATGAAGCACACTAACTACCTCCTAACAGAGAGATAATGGACTCCATGTGCAGAAGGAGGCATAGGTTTTTTGGACACAGCAAATGTGGGAATTTGTGTTTTCTTAAGTATGCATAATTCTTACGAGAGTTTTGATTTTTTTTTTGATTGGGGAGGAAGTTCTGAGAAAAAATATTTTAACAATTAAAAATATAAAATTAGATTAAAAAACAAATAAATATCTAATTGAAATCACTTTCTAATTATTATATAACTTTGGGGTTTTGCTTTGGAACAATTTTGAACAGCATGCTCTTTTGGGTGGTCAGTTCTATATAATCTGTTCTCTGTGTCCTTGAATCTGCAAATAGAACATTGGTTTAACTCTGTAGCCATAGCAAGGATTGGCAGGTGTGACTGATCTGTAAATATTGAGAAGCGTGTATTTCTTATGTTCTCTTGACCCTGTTGTCAAGATGTCCCTGCTGAGATGTTATAGATTGCATTCATATACGGAACTTCTCTTTTACTGTCTGTGACTTGTAGTGATGCAATCTTCTTGGACAGGATTTTTTTCTGAGACCATTACAAATGACAAATTTCACCCAGTCACGGAAGTACCATTGGAGGATTCCATCATTAACCCTACACATGCAGTAACCCCACAATAAAAAAAGCCATACATTGCAGTGTTCATGCAAAAGGTAGAGCTCTCTCATATAGGTAACAATTCTGTCAGTAGATCTTGATATTTTGTTTGCAAAATTAGTATCTCTGAATAGTGATGCCTGGTGCAGGTAAGAAGTACATTTTCAATAATTCTTTAAGTTAATTAACTATCATAGTCTTATAAATCGTAGGTAGTGAGAAACCTTGGACAACCTGAAGGAAAAGAGAGAAGTCAGAATTTATCAGGTACCTACTATGTACCCAGTACTTCCCTAAGTGTTTTACAAATATTATTTCATGTTACCCTCACAACAACCTTCTGAGGTAGGTGCTGTTATTCTCATCATTTTACAGTTGAGGAAACTGAAGCAGAGGTTAAGTGATTTGCCCACAATCAGAAAGCTAGTAGATTAAGCAGGATTTAAACCTGAGCCTTTCTGACTTTAAGTTCAATGGTCTGGCCATCGTTGTGGGGAGAGGGAGAGCTATCCGATCTGGGAGGTAGGGGAAAGACTGAAAGGAGAATAGCACTCTTTTGGTTCAGACTTGTGATTTCATCAGTATGGGGAACTTCTAGTGAAAGAACTCTTTTCAGTACTGCTCATCCACTTTTGCTGTCAACCTTTATCCAGCTCTTGCCTGTCGCTCCAAGAAGCTGTAGAATGCATAGCAGCCACACTCTGATAAGCCTCCTTGGTAGATGGGCTAAACCAGTTTGAGGGTAACCAATAGGCCTCAAACCCATCAGTAAGTTAGTGGGATGTCTATCCAATGCATGTGAAGACTCCCCCTCAACCTGCCCCAATGGAATGGATGGATGAGAACAATTTGTTCTAACAGCCATGAAGGTGACTGAAGCAGGCTCTATGGAGCTGTCAGAACTTGGTCAGACATCAAAGACACCAAAGTCATCCACTGCATCTCAGGCGATTGCCAGTCATATTATACTGACTTTTATCTTGTCACTGGATTTTGATGATTAGAAGAAAAGTGAATCTGAAGACTTTGTTCAACTCTGTCTCACTTAAATCAAGACCTCACCCTGAGACTTCATTAGCTCTCTTTGAAAAATGAAGGATGAACAATAATAAGCAACTAATCTGTAATTCACACTGTTAGAGAAAGAGACGGGGCACTAAAAGTTTAAGTGACAAAAACAGATAGGATGTTGATAGATTATAAGTTCTTTAAAGGCAAGAATTGTCTCACTTTAACATAATAGACCTGTGCTGGAGAAACCTCCACCCTGGGGCTCTCCTGCTCCATAACTGCTTTTCCCACACTATTTCAGGAAAAGGGCCACCCACACCTCATTTAACCCACAATTTTCTGTCCATTTCCTCCATCTCTTCCTTCTTGCCATTCACCATGTCCCTCACCACGGATATCCTTTTCTTCTCTCACTGGCTCCTCCATTGCCTCCAGGATCAAATAGAAAATCTTCCATTTGACATTCAAAGTTCTTCACAACCTGCCTCCCCTCCTCATTTTTCTACTCTTTTGGGGCCTCCCAGCCTTCTAATTACCTTGTGATACAGTGATACAGGATTGCTTATTGTTGCTCAAGGAAGACATTTCATCTCCTGATTTTGGACATTTTTGCTGGTCACTGTCCTTCATGGATGGAATGCTCTCCTTTTCCCTGCCTCCTACTAACTTCAAGCCCCAGTCAAAATGCTACCACCTACAGGAAACCTTTTCTGATCCACTTTAATTCTGATGTCTTCCCTCTGCAAATTGTTTGTACTTAGTTATTTGCATGTTGTCTCACCTATTAGACTTGGAGCTTTTTGAGAGCAGGGATTGTTGTTTTGTTTTTGTTTTTGTTTTTGTTTCCCCTTTGTATCCCTAGTGCTTAGCATAGTACCAGGAGGTACTTTATATCTATTGACTGGCTGACTCCCAGCTATGGAACCATGAACTATGATTAAATTAATTCTGCCATTATTCTTGAATACTGTGCATCAACTCAGTACCCTAAGGCCCAGTCAAAGTTACCTCCCTTTTCATTATTTCCCGGTGTATGTTGTCTTCACTCTCGGGGTAAAAGGGCATGTGCTGACTTTGGTTTTTGTATTTCTGTTTCAAGGGTTTAGAACAATTCTTGGCACATGATAACTGCTCAATAAATGCTTTTTAATTCATTCATTTGTATCCTTAAAGCCTGGCACAGAACATAAGAACTGCTAAATAAATGATTATTGATTCGTTGATTCTGAGGCAGGACTTGAACCCAGGTTTTCCTGACTTCAAAGTCAGCTTTCAATTGTACAAAGTCCACCACTGGGACAGAGTCAGTCTCAAGGACCCTTATGTGTTAATCTTGCTCAACCTTTGGGTATAGTGCTCAGCCACCCTGCAGGAGAGGGCTCGATCCCCTTAGGACTAGTCCAATCTCTGGCAGATTAATCCAGTCTCCTATAGACTACTTACATCATCTAAGGATTCAGAGCACCTGAGGGTTAGTATCATCTCCTTAGTAGTAATCCCTTCTCCCAATGAAGGTGTAATAGGAGAAAGCTTTATTGTTCAGTCCTTTTCAGTGGTGTTTGACTCTTGATGACCCCATTTAGGATTTTCTCGGCAAAGATATCGGAGTAGTTCACCATTTTCTTCTTCATTTTTTTTTTACAGATGATGAAATTGAGGCAAACAGGGTTAAAATTACTTGCCCAGGGCCACATAGTTAGTGTCTGAGGTCAGATTTGAGCCCAGGAAGATGAGTCCTCCTGACTCCAGATCCAGCACTTTATCCACAGCACTACCTAGTTTTCTCTGAGGAAGAGCTTTTTTGTGTGGTTATGCCCAACATTCTGTGACCCTATTTTGGGGTTTTCCTGGCAAAGATACTGAAGTTGTTTGCCATTTCCCACTATGCCACCTAGCTGCCTAAGGACATATTAATCCCACCTCTTCATTGAAAGGTCTACCAGTCAGGATTGTTTTACCCTTGAGTAAATTGTTTTGTTGTTCAGTCTCTCAGTCAAGTCTGACTCTTCATGACCCCTGGACCAAAACATACCAAGCCCTTTTATCTTCCACTATCTCTTGAAGTCTGTTCCAGTTCATGTTCATTGTTTCCATGACACATCTATCCACTTCATCCTCTGCCATTCCCTTTTCCTTTGCCTTCAATCTTTTCCAACATCAGGGTCTTTTCTGATGAATCTCATCTCATCATATGGCCAAAGTATTTAAGATTCAGCTTTAGCATTTGACCTTCCAGGGAACAGCCTGAATTAACTTCTTTAAGTATTGACTGATTTGATCTCCTTGCTATCCAAGGGACTCTCAGAAGTCCTATCCATGACCACAATTTGAAAGCATCAATTCTACAGCACTCAGTTTTCCACATAGCCCAACTTTTACAGCCACACATTGCTACTAGAAACACCATAGCTTTGACTATGCAGACCTTTGTTCAGAAAGGCGATGTCTCTGTTTTTTAGTATGCTGTCCAGATTTGCCATTTTCTTTTAATTTCATAGCTGCTGCCATCTGCAGTGATCCTTGAGCCCAGGAATATAAAATCTGACACTTCTTCCATTTCTTCTCCCTCTGTTTGCCAGGAAGTAGGGACCAGTTGCCAAAATCTTGGTGTTTTTTATGTTAAACTTTAAACCTGCTTTTACATTCTCCTCTTTCACCCACATCAAGAGGCTTCTTTTCTGCCATCAGAGTGACATCACTTGCATATCTGAGATTTTTTACATTTCTCCCAACAATTTTAATTATAGCTTATGAATCATTAGGTCTGACATTTTACATGATACATATAAGTTAAATATGTAAGGTAACAATAGACAGTCTTGTCATACTCCTTTTCCAGTCCTAAACCAATCAGTTGTTTCATCTTCAGTTCTAACTATTGCCTCTTGGCTTGCATACAGATTCCTCAGGAGACAAGTAAGATGATCTCATCCCATTTCTTTGAAAGCTTGTCACATTTTGTTGTGATCCACATAGTGTAACCAAGGAAGCAGAAGTTAGATGTTTTGTTGGGTTTTCTTTTTTTTGTTCATTTGTTTTGCTTTTTTCCCCCAGAACTTCCTTGCTTTCTTCATAATCCAGTGAATTATGGACAATTTGGTCTCTAGTTCCTCTGCTTCTTCAAAGACCAGCCTACTCTTCTGGTAATTCTCAGTTCCTATATTGCTGAAGCCTAGGTTGCAGAATCTTAAGCATAATCTTGTGAGCATGTGAAATAAGCTCAATTGTTCAGTAATTTGAGCATTCCTTGGCATTGCCCTACTTTAGGATTGGGATACAAACTGAAAGTTTCCAATCCAGTGGCCATTGCTATGTTTTCCAAATTCACTGGCATATTGAGTACAGCACTTTAACAGCATTATTTTTAGGGTTTTAAATAGCTCAGCTGGAATTCCATCACTTTCACTAGTCCTGTTGTTAGAAATGCTTCCTAAGGCCCATGTGACCTCATTCTCCATGATCTCTGTCTGGAGATCAGTAACCACACCATCAGGGTTATTGGTAATGTTAAGATATTTCTTGTATAGTTCATTTATGTATTCTTGTCTTCTCAATCTCTTGCACTTCTAATTCCCTATCACTTTTGGTTTTATCATCCCATTTTTTTGCATGAAACTTCCCCATGATATCTTTAATTTCCTTTAAGAGATCTCTTGCCTTTCCTATTCTATTGTTTTCTTCTATATCTCTGCATTGCTCATTTATCTTCTTATCTCTCTTTGCTATTCTCTGAAATTCTGCATTCAATTAGATATGTCTTTGCCTTTCTCCTTTACCTTTTGCTTTTCCTCTTTCCTCAGCTATTTGTAAACTCTCAGCTAACAGCCATTTTGCACTTTTTTTCTCTTCTTTTTCTTTGGAATTTTTTTTTGCTTTGGTTTTGGATTTGATTTTGGTTTTTTGTTTGCTGCCTCCTATATAAATGTTCTAAACCTCTGTCTAATGAAAGTAGCTCAAAGTTGGAATTCTAGTAGCTGGCCCAGGGAGAGGACTGAACCAAGATTTCCTTTTAACACTATCAACTATACCACGCTGCCTTTCTCACTTAGGTAACAAAGAACAGTATACTGTCTTAAAACTCTTCAATAATCCCCAAATCAGCTATTTTTTTATATATGGTCTGCTCACGTTCCAGGGTGTAAGATGGATTCAATTACTTGCTGGTAGAGTGGGAATTTTATTGTGCACAGTTGTACAACTTTAACAAGGATGCACTGATACAGCCAGAAATAATTGTTTCGTTGGGTATCAGGAAATAGCCAAACAATAAACAGACATTCATATAATCACCCTTTATTGCAGCAAAATTACTAAGGAAAAAATCACTTTGAAAGTTACTGTAACATCCTATTGACAGAAATTGAAAGGAAAATAAAATTAACAGGAGAGACATCATGTTATAGGGAGAAGTAGTTTTGTTTTAGAATACTCTGAATTTAAGAGACATAGGTGAAAAACCTAATTCTGCTATTGACTCCCTGTGTGACCTCAATGGAATTATTTCACCACTTTGGGACTCAGACTGTAAAATGAGATGTTAGCCTTGAGATCACTAAGATTCCTTCTAGCTCTGAAGTTCTGTGATTCCAGGGATGAATTTCTTGCCTTTTTCCATTCTGTTTTTCATTCAGGATCACACGATAATATATTTAGAATTGAAAGAGACTTTGGAGGTTTTCCAATTCAGACCCCTTATTTTACAAATGAGAAAACTGAGCTGGATAGATCTGGAGTGACTTGCACAAGGTTGTACGAGTAATAAATGGAAGTCAGGGTTTGAACCATATCCTCGTAGTCCAATATGAAGACTTGAACCATGCTGCCATCATTAAATAAACATTTATTGAAAGTGGAGTAGGTAGAAAATTAATAGTGTTTCAGTTGCTTATACGCTATCTAAACTTAACTTGGTCAATGTGCCCTCTCAAAATACTTCAAGTTCCTCATTCATAATGTGGATCTAGCAAAGGCAGTATGGCATAGCCTATAGAGAGCTGATTTCAGAATCAATAAGCCTTAGATGCAAGTTGCCCTCTTGACATATATATATATTGTATGTGGGATCTTGGGCAAATCACTTGACCAAATCACAGGCCTAAAGAGCCCCTCCATCCAAAAAAAAAAAGAGAGGAATTAAAATAAGAAAAGAATCTATCTTTTTTTGACTCTATTAAAGTCAGTTGCACTGCAGTATAAATTTGTGACTTTTAGGGAACATTAATCACAGAATATTTGGAAATAGAAGCCTACAATGTGTACTTTGCCATTTACCAAACTGTTTCTAGAACTGAAGTTCTTTGATGCCCTGATATTGCTTCCCACTTACTCCCCAAATAACACATTAAAATCAGAATACTTAGTAGAGGACTCTTTAAAAATACACTTTCCAACATTTAGCATTTAATATTGTCCTACTTTTTTCATTCCTTGTGAAGTCATAGAAGTGAATTTTACTATATACATTTTCCAGATGAAAGAGAAAAAAAAAACAACTAACAATAGAATAGCTTTGGGCCTTCAACACATATTAAGCTAATGAATTTCTCCATTTTTTAAAGGAAAAAATAGGAAGAAAAGGAAGGGAGGCTAGGGAAACAGAAAGCTTTTCAAACCATATGCCTTGTTGAAGTTTGGAAAAGCCTGAGTAAATTTTCAGTCCCCTAATCCCATTTCCCCTCATCACCAAGAAATGTATCATTATTAGTTTTAAGTTGACATCATTTTTATTTCAAGAAAAATGACTTGCCTCCTTCCAAATCTAAAAAGTCTGTGTCATCAGCACACCTGTATGTGCACAATACACACTATACTGTCTGCCCAAGTATATTGATTGGATATGGTAACACAGGCTCAGAATCACAACATTAAGCCTGGCATTGAAATTATGCTCCAAAATGACAATGTGTATTACACGTTCTATTATATGCAGCCACAAACGCTTGAGAATTCATTCTTCGCAGGTGATGCTCACATCGTCTTGTAACAAAAGGCTATTGAATCACATAATGTTTTCCTCATTATTGCTGAACTCTAACTCAAGCTGGTGAAAAAAATCCATATTAGGAGCAGGTCTTTAAGAATCCCAGAGCAAAGGATAGTAACATAAAGTGTTTTGTAAAGCAAGCCATATGAAATGGGATACACATGAGAAAGATTCACATGCAACATGCCAAAGATTCGTAGATGCAACATTAAGCCCCTGAAATAAACCAAGGGGAAAAAAAGACCCAGAGCTCTCTGACAGCAGGAAGTACCTTGGTAAACATTATAAGCACCTCCAGAGCAACAAATTTTGAGAGTTAAGAAGCTTCTTGATCTCTCCACAACATCATAAAGATGATCCAAAGAGCTGCAAACCCTTCAGAATCAAATAAAGTTAAGCTTCAATGGTGCGGGAAAATAGTTGTGTCTTAATCTTCTAGATTAGAAATGAGTACAATGGAGGCAGAGACATGTTAAATGAATTGTTTAAGGCCACTCATTAAAAGCATCACTGCCCTTTTTGCAGTATTCTATCAGATGAAAACCAGTCTTTTCCCATGATTTTATTGCAGCCTGGGCACTTACTTGGTTGATAGAAACTTTCTCTTATCTGGATCAAATATAATTATTACCCTTTTTTCTCTTTTGGAGGGGCAACTTTATTTGTAAGAACTTTTGAAATGTCTGGAAATCATAACATCTTTCTTCAGAGAGTGGTATCTATCATCTACCAGAGGCAGGGAACCTGTGGCCTTGAGGCCACATATGGCCCTCTAGGTCCTCAACTGGAGCCCTTTGACTGAATCCAAACTTCACAGAACAAATCCCCTTAATGAAAGGATTTGTTCTGTGAAACTTGGACTCAGTCAAAAGGCCACACCCAAAAACCTAAAGGAGACATGTAGCCTCAGGGCCACGGGTTCCCCACCACTGGCCGACTGTAGGCTTTTGCCAATACCAAATAACATGTTTTCCAACTTACTTCATTTTGGTTTATTGAAAAACAAAATCAACTCAGTCAATTGTAAAAAAAAAGTTCAATGTTTCTTTTTGCTTTGATTTCTTAGTGATGTTTTCAGAAGTTAACAATTTTCCAATAAAACTGAAAATCTCTTCACTACTTTGATCCACTGGAGGGGATCACGGCTAGCAGAACTGCTATGCTTATGTCTGAGTGCATTTAATTATGCCCTTACTTAATCCAACTCTTAGAGGGTATATTTTATGATTTGAAAGGGCTATTGCATTGGGATTTCATATTGCATTGTGCTTACCATAAAAGGAGCTTAATTGTCACTCCATGCAGATGCATTCTAGGATAAACTGGAATCTACTGACAAAATTTCATGGACACATTAAAAAACAATTTTCCTTTAGGTAGTGAAATCATTTTCTAGGCTAACTGACTATAAAAATCACCATCAAAGTTCCTGAGAATTACTGGTCCTTTCAGACTTTGAAAGAGTTCCAATGAAGAAATGTGTAGTCCTTTTGATTTTGATTTTTAATAACATCCTGAAATGACTCTCTTAGAAGATTTTCCAGACTATAATTACCTTACCATGACTGCCATTGCTCTTATAGTTTTGTGGTTGAACAACTAGAAAAATGATTATATTTATGCATCCTAAAACAGGTTAGATATCAATATAAGGAAATTTTATTAATTTGGACTCACTAATTCAAATTTCAAAATCATTAATAAATAGGCTCTAGGCTGAAGTATGTGCCTTTGCACATAAGCATAGGACTGATTTTAGGGGCATGCCATAGAGTTTAGAGTAGGAAAGCCTTCATCATTTATTGAAGAAGAGAATTGATGAGTCAACAAGACAAAATTTTTTAAGAGTTTTGCTACAGAAAACAAGAAGCTAGGGAAATTCAGTTTTGTGCTTACAAGATGAGATGTACATAACTGCAAAAAGTTCAAAAAACAAGTCTGACAATCTCAATCAGAAAGTAGAGCAAGAAGAATATGTCCATGTCTTGTGGTGTTTGTATTCTTGTCATAGCCAAGTTTCTCCTATGTTCCAAATATAGGTTAGTCTCTTCTCACAAGAAAAGATGAAGGGCTTTGAGAAATAACTCTTTATGTTCAAAGTGATCTGGATAATCAAATATTTCTTAAAAAAAAAAAAACAGAAGTGAAAATTCAATGGGGGTAGGATAGGGTGAAGGATCTAAAGTAGCAGAGGGAAAAATTGACCATACCATGAGATCTACTTTCAGACTAGCTGCCACAATGATCAATGAGGAGAGAAATCATTGTGGAGAAGTGTTCCACCTTTCTCATCATCACAAGCAATATTTGCTGACCTATTGCTACCAGTGAGCAGACAAGTACAAGTGCCCTGAGAATGGCAGCAGCCCCCATATCACCTGTCTGCTTCCAGATCAGCCCTTACAATCATCTGCCAGGAAAGCAGCTCATGTGGAGAAGCAACTGGCAGTTCTCACCCTCACAGGGAAGTCAAGCCAGCCTACTGAAGTAGCATGGCACCCTGAGGGGGAGAGAGGAGGCAGTGTATATCAAACCATCACCACCTTGACCACCATCTCTCCTCAAACTCTAATGGAGACAGCTCTGGATCCCTGAACACAAGAGCCAGTGCCCGCAAGCATCTTCCTGGGAAGCAATCCATATGGAGATACAGCCTGGCAACTGCTTCTGTGAGTACTACAGCCACAGCTACTTTTACTAAGGACTCAGAAAAGAAAATTCTAGCCACTAAAGTCCTTGACACTGTAATATGGACACTGATATGATTTTATTAGTGGAAATTATGTTCAAGAAGAGCTATTACCATTTGCTTTGCTGCCACACTTGAGGGACCATAGGTCCTTTCCATGACTTATAGCTGAAATTTTCCATATATGTTGTCTCCTGTATGGAAATGTAAGTTCCTTAAGAGCAAGAGTTATCTACTTTTTCTCCCCAGCACTTGTGTCTCTTGATCAGCCTTCTTCAACCCACCCCCATAAAACTCCATACTCTAGGCCAGTGAAATGTTTACTTGGAATAGGCAAGAACTGGTATATTTCAATAAGTATTCTTGAAAAGGTAAAATCTGTGCATATTTCTAGCCACTTAAGCACATGTTATATTGACCTTTATGTATATTTGTGCATACATGTACACATATATATATATATATATATATAATATGCATATGCATAACATGTACTATATGTGCTATAAATAAATGTTATGAACAATTTTTTCATGGAAGCAGCTGGAGATGCAATAGAATGTAGTACTAGACCTGGAATGAAAAAGATCTGAGAATTTTACAGTCAAATTCATGTATATAACACTGATTGAAATGTTTATAATTATAAATAAAATGGAAAACTAAAAACTCATGGTCTAGCCACAACCTTGAAAAGAGAGGGCAGATGTATTTGGCATTTAATTATAAACATTCTCATACCAAATTCAAATCAATTTAACAAACATTTATTAAAAAGATCTGATCTTACTTCAAATCTGGCCTCAGACATCTGCTGTATGACCCTGGGCAAGTCACTTAACCTTTTTGCCTCAGTTTCCTTGATTTAAAACATGGATAATAATAGCACCTACCTTAAAGGGCTGTTGCTAGGATCTGATGATATAATATTTGTAAAAGCACATGCCTGGCACATAGCCGGTGTTATATAAATGTTTATTTCTTTCCCCCATTTAAAATGATACTTTATACTGTGTAGTTCATTTAACAACACATTGTCTCAAAATAGATACAAAGATTAGCTATTTTTAAAGGGCGTTGGACACATCTCTCAATGCTGTAGAACTTTCATCCAAGCAATGGTACAAATGTACATTCTGGCCTTCATGCAAAATGTTAATCACTACTCCTTGGCAAGAAGTTTCTTTTCATGGACCCCCAAGTGTCATAGAGTCTGGTGAAACAGTGAATCAATCCCTCTTCCACCTTCAAAATCATATCTACACCACTGGAGATTGGTCAAAATGTGATGGAAGGCACAGGATTTAGTAGCAGAATCTAGAGTGTAGAGGAGTTGCTCTGAGCTTCTAGAACAAGTCCAAGTAATATACAGTGTAGGGGCAGACCAGCAGGGCTAAAGCAGACACAAGGGGAAGTCTAAATATAAGCTAAGTTGGACGAATCATGAGACAGAGAGGAAAGAAAAGAATGATTTGAGAAAAACAGGGGAGAAAAATACAGATCTCAAAGTCCTCGGTCAAAACTAAAGGGTAGTTGAATGGGAGTATAGAAAACTAGGTTGGTGTTAAGATTAACTACGCTATGTCTTGCTATGTAATCTCTCTTTTAAGTTAGGCCATCTTGGCAGCCACAACCCATATAATCTAACATCTTAAAGAAGCACAGAATGAGGTCCAGATATGCAATGGTGGTAGTATTTAAACTTTTTTATACATCCACTGCCTGATTTAAACTTTTTTCCAAATGTTACAATATTTCAACAGAGGAACTTTGCCTAAAGTTTATAGCATGCAAATGCACTAGGTAAAAAAAAAAAGTCCTGAGAAGCATAAAATACTATTTACATCTTAGAATTTTACAGTCAAATTCATAGGTATAATACTGATTGAAATGTTTATAATTGTAAATAAAATGGAAAACTCACGGCCTAGCCACAACCTTGAAAAGAGAAGATAGATGCATTTGGCATTTAATTACAAATATTCTCATACCAAATTTAAATCAATTTAACAAACATTTATTAAGTACTGATTATGTGTCTAGGGTGGCCCTAAGATTAGAAAGATAAAAATTAATAATTCTTGCTCTCAAGGAACTTATATTTTAACAGTTTACTTCAGTTCCTTCCACACTGATCTTAAAGAAAAGAATTAAGGATCATGATGCAACCTAACACTTGTTAAAGCTACTTTAATTAGAGAAGGTACTATATGAATGGGGCAAATAGATGGTACAGTGGATAGAGTAATGGACCTGGAGTTAGGCAGACTTATCTTCCTGAGCTCAAATCTGTCCTTAGATACTTACTAGCAGCATGACCTTAAGTAAGTCATTTAACCCTGTTTGCCTCAGTTTCCTCATCTGTAAAATGAGCTGGAGAAGGAAATGGCAAACCACTCCAGTATCTTTGCCAAGAAAACTTCAAGTAGTGTCACAAAGAGTCAGACATGATTGAAATGACTCAACAACAAATACCACTATTTGAATCAATCAACTAACCAAAGACAGAAAACAGGGCAGCTAGTTGGCGCAGTGGATAGAGCACCAGCCCTGAAGTCAGGAGGACCTAAGTTCAAATTTGGCCTCAGACCAAACACTTGACACTTACTAGCTGTGTGACCCTGAGCAAGTCACTTAACCCCAACTGCCTAACCAAAAAAAAAAAAATAGAAAACAAAAAAGAATATATTCAATATATTTGTCTCTTTTTATATTCACAACTCTATCAGAGAGCCAGAACAAGTATCATTCCATTTTATTCATAAAGCAAAAGAGACACCAAAAGTTTTAGCAAATTGTTTAATATTATATAGCTAGGTATTGACAAAGCTGAGCCTAACAAAATCCTATCTCCTGGATCCAAGCCCAGTACTCCTTACCTCCAAGGTCTCTTCTACATCTAAAATCTATGAACATTCCCCTGTCATCCTTCCTCTTAAGTCTGCTAGTTCTAAAATCTTCTATCCTGATGCACAATGATCAAAATGACCATTAGCATGGCACCATTCCATTTTATGGAATAATACATGCAGGAAGGCTGAACAACTTCAATATATTACATAGGCCTGCAATGTGAGTCAAGCTTAGGGTGATTGAGAGATGTTAAAAAGAGATCACAAAACAAATAGAAATATAAAACACAAAGCTGTTTCTGTTTACATGAGGGATTGGTTCTTTAAGCAGTACCACAGTTTCAGAAAAAACATTTTGAAGCAATCACTTACTAATTGGAAAATTAATTAGCATCTGTCATTTTCACTCAGAGTAGTTTTAAGTTTCAATGTGATTAAATTTAGTTAACTGCCTGGAAAAAATGAAAAAGACTGTGTAAATTCAACAAAATTGTTAACATGAATTCTTCTACAAGATTGTCTTCCTGGTCTTGAATTACCTTAATGCAAAAAAATTCATCAACTAGCTATTGCCCATCAATAATCTTCAAATTAGTCAATAGTTCCATTCTTTATATTTAGACTCTTATACAGTTTTGTAATTTAGGTGGTAGTTTCTGTCTTCATCAGGAATGTTAGCAAACTGAAGCAATACTTACAGTGTCTGGCAAAGTGATAAACTGTGATTGTATTCACTCTTTCCCCCTAAAGCTAACTTGATTATTTAAGCACTTTTTTGCTAAACTAAAAGTCTGTGGAAGAGGACTAGTTAGCTAAATAAAACACTAGATTAGGAACAGAAGTGTTAATTTAGGCAAACTCTACAAACTTGATAATCATTACAGATTATTCTTGAGGTTGGAAGCAATTCAAGAGGTCATCCAGATCAGTGAGGTCAAACTCAAATAGAAATGGGGGCCATTAATTCATACAAAAGGATCCCTGAAGGCCCATATTGATTTAGTTTTTTAAAAGTAATATTATCTATGTTCTATTGTATTTTTATTCATTTTGCTAAATATTTCCATGTTACATTTTAACCTGATTAACTCAGGTCACTTGTATCTTGTCCTGTGCTGGTGTGTTGGTTTCTGATTTGGATTATTCCTTTGCCTTCGGGTATACTGCTAGTATCCTACAATAAATTATTAATTATTCCCCCAATCTGAGATGAAAAAATAAAAGTAAAATAAATAGATCAGACTGAAGGATAAACATTTGTCATCATCTTCATTACCTTTTATGTATTAAGAAAAAAGGGCAGAGATGATGAGATGAAGTTGAAAAAATCCACTGACTTACAGAAGGGTTCATGTATTAAAAACCAGAGCATTTTCTATTAGGTTGACAAAATGATATTGAATACATAAGTACCTTTTGAAGTAAGATAACTTTCTGATTGATTCAACATAATGGGTTTAAATCAGAAAGTTTATTTTTCAAGATTAGCCTGACTTTTATGGTATACTCATTTCAAGTTTAAAGTAAGAACTATCCTAAATAATGAAATGTTAAGTCTACTTAAGTTTGTCATCATTTTTTTATCCTCGCTTCCTAGGAAGTTTTGTTTTTTTTTTAATATGTCCTTTCTAATTCTTTCCTCTCTCATAGGTAAGAACACTAGAGGAAAGAAGACAATAGCATAGGAAAGATCCAAAGTTTGCATAGATAACTGCAATCATTAGTTACTCTTAAGCTTATAAAATAACATTGAAATGTTGTCTTGACTCTAGTGGCAAAGTCTTCTATTTTATTTTTACATTGCAGTTCAAGATCCTGGTTTTCAATATGTTTGTGAAAAGAATGGTAATTGAGCAGGTTAAATAGAATCAGTTTCAGAAAGAGAAAATATGGAGAGTATCCAAGTCATATGAGCAGCAAGATGGAGGAGAAGATATTTTCTCTGATCCCCACAGTCTCTCATACTTCTTCAAAATAGAAATTGTGCACCAAAGATAAAGCAAATTAAACTGTGTCCATGGTCTAGTATACCCAGAATCCAAATGAAGGGTTTAAAAAAAAAAACAACAAGCTGACACTTACTGACCCTGAGATCACTCCCTTACCTCCAACACTACTAGCAGTAAAGCTGCAATAGCAGACCTAAGGATATGATGAAAGTTTACAATAAAACTGATTCCTATAGATTACCACTCCCTTTCTCTTGCCAGTGCTATGGAGATCCCCACTCCAGGCTGTGGAAGATTACTTGGGCTATAGCAGTTAATTTAGTCATATCCTTTCAGGAGCAAAATCTACCAGAAGTTGCAATCTTGCAGCACCCGCACTACAAAGCTCTAAACACCAATTCCAGGCCAGAGAAGTGAGGAAAGTTGGAATCAGACAGGTCACCAAGACAAAACAACATGTTTGTGAGGGGAGTCTGCAGCACTCCATCAGATTGGAGCCAGAGAAAAGTCACTGGGGCAGAGACCTAGGCTGGTGGATTATGAATTGCTGAGCATGAAGGAGGCTGAAAGACTGAGTGAGATCTAGACCCAAAAGAAGTCAAAATCAGAGGGGAAGAATTCAGAAAGTGAGTTATAGGGAAAATAGGTGGGAGGGGAAAATCTAAATAAGACCTGAATGATCAAATATTTCAAGAATGATAAGCAACACCACTTTTATTTTTCAAATAAAATGTAACTAGGGCAAATCTCCGCCCGCCCCCCAAATCTTGTAATTAGGTAATTGATTTTTTCTAATGTAAGACAAGATTTCATATTTAGGTTTAGTCCATTATTCTATCCTATACCATCATTTTTTTAATCTTAAGTCTATTATATATTATAGTATATATCCCTCCAGCTTTTATTCATTTGACAAATATACAAAAAAAGAAGCAATTTAGCACAGTGAAAAGGAAGACCTGGTTTCACATTTAAGCTTCAACATCTACTAGTTGTGTGGACATAGGCTATTACTTGACTTTTCTGAGCCTTGGTTTTCTTATCTGTAAAATGGGAATAAGAATACTTGCCCTCATATGCACACATGAGGAAAGTGATTCGTAAACCTTATGTTGCTATGTGAGTGCATTATTATTACTCTTCCAATCATTACTTAAAAATATAGACTGTGAAAGGATATGGACAGTCGTTCCACATGATACCAGGAACCTTTGTCAAAGTTGACATTGGTATATAAATCAGACCTCTTGCTATGGTTGCAACAAGTACTTATTTCAGTATTGACTACCTGAATGAACCAAATATGATTTTCATCTTTAGAGCCATAGTATTTCCAAATAAACAGGGACTATGTCCTCAGAATGTGAAAAAAAAAATAGCTAGCATTCATATAGTGCCAGGGGCTGTGCTAAGTACTTTATAAATGCTATCATATTTAATCTTCACAACAACACTGAGAGGTAGGTGTTATAATTATCCCCATTGTTATTGATGGTGAAACTGAGGCAAACAGAGGTCAAGTGACTTGCTCAGGATCACATAGCTAAGTATCTGAAGCTAGATTTGAACTCAAGATGAGTTATTCTGACCTCAGGCCTAATGCTCTATCTATTTACTACCTCAAAAACTTTGAATACAAATAAATAAATCAACAGGAAAAATAGTAACAACAGAAAGAAATATTGCCTCCAGGTTTAATAAATAAGTTCAAGCATCTATGAACAAATATTATAAAACAAAGGAAAATGATCTAACACTTGATGAGAGGACATTCTGGAATTTGAAGAGAACATGGAACCACAATACACTGTTCCTGAGTAGTTTGAAAGAGAAATGAGAATTATGAGAACAGAATTTATGTCCTACCCAGCAAAAATAATAGGCAGATGAGAAATATTGAAATTTTCAATAACAAGTGTCACCAAAGCAGCAAAAGAGAGAACAGCGTATTGAGAATGCAAATACACAGAAATAAAAATGAGCAGAAAGACAAAACATTTAAATTAAATGTGCTTACTTTGGAAGCAACACATAGTGATCTTGAAGACTGGATGTGTAGAGACAATTTAAGGTTCATACTTCTTTCAGAGGAACATGAAATGACAGAAACTCCTAAAAAACTTAACACCATAATAAATGAAATAATAGAAGAGAGACCAGAACTTTGTAACATACAACACAAAATTCCAACTCAAAGAATTCACAGATCACCTCTAGAAAATAACCCAAGGCTGCAAATTCCAAAACATATACTGGTTAAATTTGACAATTCAATTCAGAAACAAGCTCTGGAAGCAATCAGAAGAAACACCTACAAATAATAATAACTAATAATAATAACAGTTTTATATGGTGCTTATTATGTACTAGGCACTATACTAAATGCTTCTCACTAAATGATCCTCACTACAACATTATGAGGTAGGTGCAATTAATGCCCCCATTTTATAGATGAAGAGGCTGAGGCAAAGAGAGGTGAAGTGAGTTGTCAAGTGTCGAATAGCTAATAAGTGTCTGAGGCTGGCTTTGAACTCAGGTCTTCCTGACCCCGGGCCCAGTGTTCTATCCACTGCACCATCTAACTGCCCCATAATGTAAAGGAAAAGAAATTCAAATGGTTGAAGACTATTCTGCACCCACTAGAAAATACAGGAAGGAGTGGAATGATGTCTGTTCCACAGAGTAACAGAGCTCAGGATGCAGCCCAGATTGACCTAGCCTGCAAATATGAACTTAAACATATGTGGGAAAAAAATATGCTCAATAATAAAGAAGAATGTGAAACATTTTTGAAAGAAAACAAAACTGAAGCAATTATATTGCTTCTCGGATACCCAAAAGAAAAGAAATGTAGGAGGAGTGAATAAGTTCAGAAAGCAAGGACAGTAAAAGCAACAGAGTGATAGCAGAGAAAGTAAGAAACTTCATGCTAAATGTACGTGAGAAGATAGAAATCTGATAGAGGTAATAATGAAGAGAGTCAGACTGGGAGCATTATGGATAGAAACTGGTGACACCCTGCCTACATTTGACTACATGTAAGATACATAAAAGGGGCGAAGTAGAGTAGGGGGATAGAAAGGAAGGTGTAATGTGCCAGGGTCAAATCAAAGGCTACAAATGATAGGGAATGACGTCTATGGTCTCAGAAAAAGAAGATCCTATAGGGAAGTGGGTGAAAAGGAGGTGGGGAAGGATTAAAAAGGAGAGAGGGAAATAGGCCTTACTTTAGTAGTGGGAAGGGTTCCCACTAATGAATTCCTACGAGCGAAGAGAGATGGTTGGTGAAGGGAGATGAGTACCTTATACTGGATGAGGCAGGGGGGATTTGGTCATTAAAAAGTCTACTTACTAATGCACTGTTGGTGGAGTTGTGAACTGATCCAACCATTCTAGAGACCAATTTGGAACTATGTCCAAAGGGCTACAAAATTGTACATGCCTTTTGACCAAACAACACCACTACTAGGTCTGTATCCCAAAGAGATTATTTTAAAAATGGAGGGGGAGACAAAAATGTACTAAAATATTTATTGCAGCTCTTTTTGTGGGGGCAAAGATTTGGAAATTGAGGGGATGCCCGTCAATTGGGGAATGGCTGAACAAGTTATGGTATATGATTACGATGGAATACTATTGTGCTATAAGATATGACAAATGGTTCTTTCAGAAAAACCTAGAAAGACACTAACTGATTCAAAATTAAGAACGTTGTACACAGCAACAGCAATATTGCACAATAATCAGTTATAAATGACTTAGCTATTTTCAGCAATACAAAGATCCGGAACAATTCTGAAGGACTGATGGAGTCTGAATACTGATTGAAGTATACTATTTTTATGTTTTTCATGTGTGTTTTTTTTTGGTTTGTGTTTTTTTCCGCAACATGACTAATATGGAAATATGTTTTACATGACTACACATATATAGCCTCTATCAAATGACTTGACTTCTCAATGATGGGGGCGAGGGAGAAAATTTGGAACTCAACAATTTTAAAAATGAATATTTAAAAATTGTTTTTATATGTAATTTAAAAAATATAAATTTAGGGGGAAAATTTTTTTAAAAAAGAAGAAAAGTCTACTTGCCCTGTATTGGAAGAGAGGTAATTGGAACCCCTGGGGGCAATTGGCACCTGGAAGAGTGGGAAAGCATGGACACAGGGAGAAGATTTTGAGGCAAATGTGGAATAAAAGGTAACAAGAGTAGGGTCTAGATCAGTGGTAGGGTAATAATAAGGATGTGGTAGGGTAAAAGCCCTACCATGGGGCAGTCCTCTCTGATACCTGCAATAATTGTAATTGTTCTGGGATTGTGGCACAATGGAAAAGGGGCATCCATGGGGCATACCCTACAAGGCAGTGGCAAAAAGCATGTAAAGGGGAGAAACTAGAATGGATACCTTGGAAGCCTTGATTGAAAAAAGAATATAGAAAAAAGAAAGAGATAATTATAGGGATTATGAATCAGAAAATGAGGGTCTAGAGTAGACAGAAATAAAGACAGAGAGGAAGAGAAATTCTTTCTGGAAAGGAGAGCAAAAAATAAAATTTTAAAAAACAATTAATAGACAGAACTAGTTGAAGAGGAAGACAGAAGTGGAGGATCTACTTGACAAACTGAGAGGAAAATAAAAACAGGGGAAGATTGTGGATATAGATAACCACATTAAAAAGCAGGAGAAAGAAAATATAAAGGACAGCTTGGTTATTTGTGGAAAGGAAAGGTGTATAAGTAAAATTCTAGAGACTGAGTATTAGAAAAGAATAGTATCTAAATTCAGACCTTCAGAGCTGATCTATGCTATGAGTATGTGAATCCAGAATTGCAGGTGCATGAGGCCTGCAAAGGCCAGGCAAAGACAAATATCCCTTGCCTATGTATTGGGCTAGAAAAGTTGTCCAGTTGCTAGTTCCAATTTCCCTTCTAGTACTATTGTCTAGAAATAGTAGTAACAGAACAAACCCATCCTGGTTAGGTTGAATTTGACTCTACAAACATAAAAACAAAGTTCAGGCTAATCATTGCCACAAATATTATATACTGTTATCATACAGTTCAGAACATCATGATATTAAGCAAAATGACGCTTAAACAAAAAGTCATTTGAGGTTTAAAAATTACTACGTTGAACCTTCAGGGAACTAAAAAAAACTGCAAGAAATCACATAGTTTCAAAGATCTGGGCAGAAGTGGGTTGAAACACATAAACTATCCCATCCTGCTACTTCTGTTCTTTGACTTCAATTTTTCTTTCTTCCCCCAGATCCACTTCTGTCAAGTTAATTTAAACTAGAGTCCATCCATAAGCTTCTCAGTTTCCCCAACTTGGATATTTGTTGGTGTGGCAGAGAGGAATTAGAATGCTGGCAAATTGACTGCAGGGAATCAGAATAGGCTTTTACAAGTGATTGTTAAGCAGCAAGGTAAGTGGCTGTTTTATTTGGCAGATGTGGACTTGGAAGCCATTCCAAGCCTTGGAAGCAGTCAGAATGGTGGCACTATATCAAGAATGAGAAAACAAATAAAAAGCCCAGAAAAGAGGGGAAGGTATGGCCCACGGTTCCTCCTGCAGTTCTGGGTCTTTCTGTGTTCTATACTTACGCTTATGTACATTCCCACTGGTGAATGATTGGATTTTGGAGATTTTTACTGAGGCACAAATAGAGTTCACCTCATCACTGACAGTTCTATAAGAATACATTGACTCATTAAGATTCAGTAACTATTGGTGTCTGATAAGCATGGAGCAGATTGAGGCTAAGGTACATTATTAGCAAAGCAGTTTAAGAAAGGCAGCAATTATTTCTAACATGCCTGGCTTAAGCAAATGCAAAATAATGAGCATGACAATGAAATCTATGCTCAGTCTACTTAAATAATATAAACACAACACCAACAAATCTTTGTGATGGAATTACAAAACTTGGACACCGTAAGGGACCTCAGCAACCATCTGATTTGACCCATACATAAAAGAAATCTTTATTCTAACATACTTGACAAATGGTTATCCAGCTTCTGCTTGAAGACATCCAAGTAGGGGCAACTAAAAACCACCTGTAGTAGCCTAATTTTTGGATATCTTTGATCATTAGAGAGTTGGGGTTTTTTTCCCGTGACATTCAGCCTGAATTTGCTTCTTTACAATTTCCACTTATTGCTCCAGGTTCTTTCTGTGACCAAAAAAAAAAAAGTCTAATCAGTCCTCCATGGGAAGGCCCTTCAAAAACTTGAAGACAGCAGCCATGTTCCCATTTAGTTTTCTAGTCATAAGGACAAACATGCCCAGTTCTTTTTTTTCTTTTTTTAAAAATTAATTTCTTTACTTATTTTTTCTTTTCAACATTCACTTTTCTAAGATTTTTGAGTTCTGAATTTTCCTCCTCCCCAAGACGGTATGCAATCTGATATAGGCTATACATGTACATTCCTATTAAACATACTTCCACATTAGCCATGTTGTAAAAGAAGAATCATATCAAAAGGGAAAAACCATGAGAAAGAAAAATTAAAAAGAGAGAAAATAGTATTCTTCGATCTGCATTCAGACTCCATAGTTCTTTCTCTGGATGTGGATAGCTTTTTCCATCATGAGTCTTTTGGAATTGTCTTAGATCATTGCATTGCTGAAAAGAGCTAAGTCTATCACAGTTGGTCATCACACAATTTTCTCCTGGTTCTGCTCAATTCAATCAGCATCAGTTCACATAAGTCTTTCCAGGTTTTTCTGAAGTCAGTCTGTTCATCATTTTTTATGGCACAATAGTATTCCATTACATTCATATACCACATCTTGTTCAGTCATTCCCCAATTGATGAGCATACTTTCAAATTTCCAATTCTTTGCCACCACAAAAAGAGGTGCTCTAAATATTTTTGTACATTTGGGTCCTTTTCCCTTTTTATGATCTTTTTGGGATACAAACCTAGTAGTAGTATTACTGGATCAAAGGGTATGCACAGTTTTATAGCCCTTTGGGCATAGTTACCAACTCATGAACAGTTTTGTCAACCAGTCTACAAATAGCATGGAAACCATCTTGTTTTCCCTTCTTCTAGACACTCTCCAGCTAATCAATATCTTCTTGCAACATAGAGCCCAGAATTGAACAAAATACTAAAACAAGTTACAATAAAGGTGCTGTATAATGAGATTCTCACTTCCCTATTCCTGGAAAATATACTTTCCTTAATTACAACCCAAGATCCCACTAGACTTCTGGCTGCCCCATCACTAACTGCTAATTTATATTGAGCCTACAGTCTACTAATCCCCTCCAGAACTTTTCCCCAAACAACTATCTGTCCATATCTCCATCTTATACTTCTAAAGTATATTTGTTGTACCTATGTGCATAATTTTCCATGTCAATATTCAATTTCTCATTAATAGAATGAGACCAATGTTCTACCCATTTAAGATCCTCTTATATCTTGTCATCCACTTTTGTCAAAGCAGTCAATACATATGAAACTTACAAGTAGAGGTATTTAGGAGTTAGGAAGAAAGAAAACATTGTCTAACAACTTTATATTAAGCTCATATGTACTAGACTTCCATAAAGTCCACTCCAGTGCCCCATAATGGTGTGAATGTGACTTTGAGTTCTCAAATGCTACACCAGAGAAGTATAAGCTCTGGCATTCTTTAGCTTTGAATACAGTTCCAGCAATAAGCCAAGTTTGTTTTCTGGGACTAACCTAGCTAAGTGTAAAAAGTGCCATAGAGGAGGATGACTCCTTGGTGATTAATAATTTAGCCACATTGACTTCATACAAAATAGTACTTTATTATAACAGGCACCATTCTTGTTCTGAGGTAATGGGGACAGAATCATGGAAAAAGAGAGCAAAGAGCTCTATGAATGCCACCATTTTTAGAACATTTATGTATTTTAATATCATTGTTAGTACTGGAAGCATGAAATTCTTGCCCAGTGTCCAACAAATAAACTTACTACTAGAGAGACTGAATTGTTTCATTTTGACATTTTCGTTATAAACAAAACCAGAAAGAAGTTAAAACTAAATGGACAGATAGAACAAAGATTCCCCTTGAAGAGATAAATAAATGACACAGCAGAGCTGGGTTTTTTTAAAATCTGCTCAAAGGCAACAAGAAATATCATTTTATGCGACATTTGGTTATCTCATATTGCAGTATGAATAATATTTATTAAAAGACCACTGCAAAAATTACAGCAGCTTGCGCATCAACATCTATTATATTGGTTGAAGAGAAAAAGAAAGCCTATGAAGAACTCAATCGTATCCTGTAAATTAAATAATGTGTCAGTTTGTGTGTGAATTTGTATGTATATACATATATATATGTGGAATGTATACATGTAATATAAACATATATGCAGGGGTAGCTAGGTGGCTCAGTGGATGGAGCATTGGGCTTGAAATAATAAAAACTCATCTTCCTGAGTTCAAATCCAGTCTTAGATGCTTATTAGCTGTGTGACCCTGGGCAAGTCACTTAACCCTGTTTACCTCACCTTACTCACCTGTAAAATGAGCTGGAGAATGAAATAGCAAGGCACTCTAGTATCTTTGCCAAGAAAATCCCAAATGGAGTCACAAAGAGTCAGATATGATTGAAAAATAACTCAGCAATACATGTATATGAAACACATATATGTATGTAGAACAGATAGAGATAGGCAGACAGACAGACAGACAGATAGAAAGATCTTCAATAGGTGAGGATAATGAAAAACTATCTTGATAAATGTGGATCCATAATAAAAAATGAGAGAGATCAAAGACTTGTAGATTATATGAAAAGCCTTATACTAGTCATGTATATCTTGAATATTTTTTAAGAAAATAATTGGTAGGGGTTAGATAGGACAAGTGCTAAATAATTTGACAAAAATTAAACTGATATTTTAATAGACCAGAAACAGCTTGTTACTGAGTTCAGACTCATTGCTGAAAAGTTGTCTAGGTAGACCACTGACTTATTGGAGCAAATATCCACACTGGTCCAAAGCTAGAAAACAATGATTTATTTAAGCAAATTATTGATGATGAAAATGGGATAAGGATATAAGAAAGGACCTAGACACTGATTACAATAAATTCATTCAGAAGTTTAACAAATGTAATGTGTTGGTTTCAAGTTCTAAATTGGTGAACTTTTTGTATAAGTTATATCAAGCAACTTTTCATAATTTGGTTACCACTAAAATAATTTGGCTATTATTGGTTATTGTTTCAATGTGAAAACTTGCCAAAAAGCTTGTTTGGGTTTTGGCTTGCTGAGAATTTGCAAGTATATAGAAATAATCTCTAACTGTGGGCTTTTTACACCAGAACAAATTTAAGTTTGAGATGTAAATCCTGGAAAAGTTTTTTCCTAAGCTGTGATTGGTGAAACTTGCTGTTTGAGGTAAAAGTTCATGGGATTTTATTTTGAGTTTTCTGATGGATCATAATAATCCATCAATAATCAATAATCCACCATCTGAGATAAATGCCACAAGCTACTCAGAAAGAATGTGATACTGGTGGGAAGTCAGCATTGGGAAAAGCTGAGAGGACAATTTTAGCCTCAGGCTAAAATGGGATCCTCCTGGCTCAGTTTCCCCATTATGTTCCTTTGAAAAGGAATACTACCCACCTAACTATTTCTGAGTCTAGGTATGAGGTGGATTTGATACTGCATGGTTGGAAAACTCTGAATTATCTGAATCCAAATAGAGCTAAGGATATTTTATCTTGCCATATTTGGGCCCCTAAATCTTGCCTCTGCTTTATCCTTTTATAGCAAATTTCTATAATCAGAGCAAGTAGTCAGTAAAAGACCAATGCAAGTGTGTGAGATCTGAATGTTTTGACCTGAATGTGTATTCATTCAATACCCCCAAATAACTTGAAATTAAATCAGAAACATCTTCAGTTTGGTTTGGGGAGAATTGCAGTGATAATTCAAGTGAAAATCAGTCTCATGGCAAATTCATTTGTGTAACTATTGAACTCAGGGTGGAAAACTTCTACCTGCAAAATTGTTACTTAAACTTTTAAAAAAGTAATGAGATCAGATAATCCTGCAGGTCAAATGTAAATGATTTTAATGAGGCTCTTACACTTTCACTTCTTCCTATATCTGGGCCCTGCAGTCATTTCTTTCAGATTTGTGTCTTCCAGACTATAAGCCATTCACCTACAGTTGGGTACTAGCCAATGTCTTTCCATCATCCCCTGGATGCAGCCTGTGCTCAATTACAAGCAACTCCTCTTTGGGACCCCCTCGAGGCAGGGACAGCTCTACACCCTTTGCCAGAAGGAAGCAGTTTCAGAAGCCAAGACCTTCCCCACTTCCCCCAAAAGAATTTGTGTCCCATTTGTTTGAGGGGGGAATGATGGGGTTAGGATCTGAACCCCTAAAAGGAAAAGACCATGTCTTTGGGATCTGGACTCCAGAAAGGAAAATTCCTGCCATTTGCCTAAAGCTGTAATCCACTCAACTGGCCTTTCCTTGTGGCTACACCCAATATCCCAGTTCTGTTCTGTTAACTCCTAATTGCCCCTGGCCACTTCCCACACTTAATCCTATCTAGACTCCATTCTCCCGTGGCCATGTGGTCCAGGTCCCCAGTGGTCTGTTCACCCCAGCTTACTGGTCACTCCCATCAGATCCTCCTTAGACTCCTCCTCCAGTCACCAAAAACTACTTGGCCACTTCAAGATCCCTCCCATAGTCTTTCTGTATATAAGGCCCATCTGGCCTCCATTAAGGGGTTCAGATTCTTAAAATCTAGCCACTGCTCAGATTCTTAAAATCTAGCCATTGATGCTTAGATTAGAAATGGCATGAAAGTGAGTAAATTCAGGAAAACCAGAAGATTTACTCTAGAGCCAACACAAGTAAGTAGACAGTTACAAGGTATCTGGAGAGGAAGAAAATGACCTGGAACCTGGAGACATTATAAAATACCAGAAAAAAGCAACATCAACAACCTTGTTCTTCCTTTGCCTTCCATATACTATTTTTATGAGAATCATCAACACACATGTCAAGGGCATCTTTGATAAAGGCATTAGTTGGGAATAGGCAGACTTTCAGAAGTGACATTTCACAGTAAGGTGACATCTTTATTTTTACACAATTGACTAAAAAATTCCACTTTGCTTGTCTATTTGGCTATTTTTTTAAAGAAATTTTATATGGTAGAACAAGATGTCTCCTTAAAATCTCTCCTTGAACAAGTTGTCACCTGTCTATATATCAAAATTATTCATTAATATTATAATAGAATGCATGGTTGGGTTTGGTTTTTTGTTTGTTTGTTTTTTGCACAAGCAAATGTAATGTAGCAAATATTAGAAGATAAACAGTAAGCTGGGAGGAAAAATCTTTTCAACAACCACTTAAAACAATTTGGCCTAGCTTTCCACAAAGGAAAGACAAAATAGTGAAGAATGTTTATTTTCCAAATTATGATGCATAATTAGGTTGACAGGCTATAGAGTTCATTAAGCAGGAAAGAGAGAGATAGAGACAGAGAGAGAGAGAGATATCAGACAATACAAATGGACTATGAGTTGGGCCCAGAATTAAACAAGAGAACACCCTGGATTTCCTTCAGAAAAGTGAAAACTTCTTTAACGATGTCTATATGCATATGGTTGTGAGTTATGGAATAGTATGGTTTATTAAAAATTAAAAATCAATTTCATACATAAGGCAATGGAGAGGATGAAATATGTAACAAATACAAAATTTCAAAGAATCCAGAATAGAGGTTTGTGGTGCAAATTCCAAGGAGCAGCAGAGAGGTGATTAGGTTCTCCTGTGTATTTAGCAGTTAATACTCTCTAAATGAATAGTTATATGCTAAGAATTACTCCCATTCCTCTAAAAAGTAAAGCCAAACCCAGCACAAAACTCATATCTATTCCAGTGAGATTTCTTGAAAGATATGTTATTGCAGAGATAAATTATAACTGGCTAGATTTCAGATAGATAGTCAATGCTCAGAGGATATGTTTCATTCCCCAAGGTTCTTATAGTTGAAGGGCATACTCCTCTTGTAAGGCACTTTTTTTCCTTATCTTGCCCTAGCTTTCTCCATGCCAATACAAATACCTGCACCACTGCAAAAGTTACAGGCTAGCTCTGGCAGCCAAGCACTTTGAGGCTGCATCAGTCTTGCTTATATGATGAAAAATCTGTACACGGAGGTCAGTCTTTATTAGTGAGGCCCTTAACTATTCAACTGTCCACAAAGATGTATTAGTGCTCTCAAGCTCCCCAACATCTATATTTCTATGTCTGTATCTAAGATTTTATAGTTGTATGGTACGGTAGAAAGCATACCAAATTTGGAGCCGGTGGACCTGGATTCATGTTAGCTCTACTACTTAGTGCCTGTGTGACCTTGGGAAAATCATTTAACATTACTGGCCCTCAGTTTCTTCATCTGTATAGCGTCTAGATGACTTCTAAGAACTCTTCTCAGTCCAAGACTTATGATCTCTGAGGTCCGAGAAAACAGGTATCATAAAAACAAAGTTTAACAGACTTCTCAGGATTGCATTAACATTCAACAAATTCATTCCTGAATAAGTGTTTACTTTATCCACACTACTGGACAGTGTAAATATGATAAAGTATGCAAAGTGCCTTTGGGATAGGGATTGGTCAGTGTAAACATGATAATATATACAAAGTGCCTCAGGTATGGGGACTGGACCTATGATTTTATTGGTATGGACAACACTTAAGTGAGGAAACTCTATCAATGAAGATCTGTTACTTCTCTGCAAATTAAAATCTTGGAGAGTTGCTTAAAGCACTGAGAGATTAAGTCTCTTTCACAGGGTCACAGTCATGTTTCAGAGATAAGAGCTGAATCAGGTTTTCATGGCTTTGAAGCCTATACTGTTTCCTTCTATATGTTTTCATACTTTTTCAATTTATCAATCAGTTGTACTGACTTTTTGTTTTTCTTTTCTCTCTCCAAAAAATGCTATTTGGCATATGGGAAGGCTTTCTGGAAGGGGGGGGGGAAGGGTACATGGGATACTGTGGTGTTCTAAGCAACAGAAGATGTCAAAAAAAATTTATTTTACAAAAAGAAACTGTGCAATGAAAGAGTTTCAGTGTCTACATTTGCATATAGTATTAGGAAAAAGGTAAATTATGTAGGCTAATTATACCAGGCTTCTTTACCTAGTTGGAAGAGGTAAGACAGAAATAGTCAAAGTGACGGATAAATTTTTTATCATATCCCCTAATACCAGAGGAAATCTGCTAACTCCAGATGGAACCCTTATGTGATCTACTCAGGCTTGGTACATAGAACAAAATTAAGAGTTTGGAAAACTATAAGAAAATGAAAGTCATCCACAATTTAAAAAAAAAAACACCAGACCTACAAATTTGGTCAAAGAGAGACACTTTTAAAATCATCTAACTCCTTAAAAACCATAATTTAAAAAAAAAGACTTCAATATAGCCTTTCAGAGCTACATAAATGGAACAAAAAGACAAAGAGGGAAGCTAAAGATTTGAAATGAAAGCCTAAAGACCCAAAGCTAACTTAATAACTAACAGAAAAGTCTGATATAAAATCTCATAAACTTACTGAATGAGAATAAAAAGGAGTACACAACAAGGATTATCATTATTTAGAGAGCTTTGAAAAAAAACTGAGATGGAGACTAAATAACCTAATCTTTTTAAAAAAATATTGATGTCAAGGAAAATATAGAAATAATAGACAAACATTCTTATCAAAATTTGGTATACATAGTATATCATACATGTTATATATGTTATATATTTTTTATTATATATATTATGTATATTATATGTAGCATATTATATCTATTCTCTTTTGCCCATCTCATTCTCCTGAGTTCTGTTCTGCTCTTTTTGACCACCTTTTGACTAATGCCAGGAGGATGATCAGAGAAGGATTTAGGGGAGGATTTCCCGAGTACATAGTTTAGGGGAAATCACAAATAGCCTTTGTAACGGGATACCTTCCCCACAACCTTTCTATCACTCTTTTTACTAGTACTTGTTTCCTCATGAACAGAGCTAAGTAATATTAACCCACCCCTCACTTCTGGGTCCCTCTCTCATCCACAACCTTCTCTCTCAGGCTCCGTAGTGCACTAAAGCTTCTCCCCTTCTTTCCCTTAGGTCTTACTCACTGGCCTCCATGTGCATTGAGATCAGCATTCCTCATAAATCTTTTCCAATATGCTTACTCTGAAAGTCAATGTCTAGAACTACAGCTATAGCAATGGCTACCAGATTGCCTCAGGCCAAGGTGGCTGTGGGACACCAGTTGCTAATGATGGCAGTACAAGGAATGATTGGATGATGAGTTGGTTTCAGTTATTTATTTTTCCATAAGAATTATATTATGGGAGGATCTCTCAATTTCCCTTTTGCTGACTTTGTATGTGCTAAATTTTAGGAAACTTTCCTTCTTTACATGATATGTTCCTTAGGCCAATTTTTACTCCACCATTACCCAACATTTTCTTGCCTTAATTAAGCACATTTTCTAACACTGGAAGTTATAACAATGTAAATTTTTAGCATGTGATATATGAAAAATATTTGGGGGGGAGGTTCCATTGAAATAGTAAGTTTCAATAGGTTATTTCTACAAAGCAAGATAGCATAACTTAAATTAAAGACCACTCTACAATAACTTAGCCAGATGAGCCATTTAAAAAATTAGATTTCAAAGCTCCAGTAGACTTTTTCTTAATGGGGCATAGATTTACTTATCCCCTCTTTTTAGACCACCTTGCATCTATTGAGTCTGTCAGGAAATGTGCAATATCAGGAGAGAAAAGATTTCAATTTCATGAAAATTTGGAGTTCCTTTTCCCATCCTCTCACCATAGCAACTCGACAAAAGCCTGCCCCGCTTTCAATCAGGTCTCCTTGCTCAGTGAAAGCAAAGTAAGAGAGCTTTAGCATATCATGTGGAGATAGCTTTTTATCTGCAGGGATTGGGATGAAAGACCATCATAACAGCTCATTTTTATGAGCATACATGGACTTTTGAAGAGAGGACACATTTTCATTTCTTTGCCTTCTAATTTAGAACATTTCACAGCAATGTGTAAGCCTTCCCTTGTCTAGAAATGGCTACCTCTGGTATGAATAGGGCAATATTCTCCTCCTGCCCTGTAACAAATACCCCACCAAATAGGGGAAATCACCACTAAATAAGAATACTGTGTCTTTTTTTTCCTTCTTCTTTTCTCTCCACCTCCAAAGAAAATGGGCTTTTAAAACGGTACAAACCTGATTGCTTGAGTGGAAACTGGAGCTTTCAATCATTTTAGTTTGGGATTCTTTTTTAAAATGAAATTATTTTCTTTCCTGAGTGGAAGAAAAGGCCCTGAAAGCTCTCTGTTACTGCATTAGAAAAGAAAGTCATGTGCTATTTACTCAGAGGTAGAACTGATATCAAATTACTCCAAGATAAAATCAGAGCTCCCTGACCTACTCAAGGCATAAAATGTATAGGCACTTTTCCATTCTGGTGCCTTAAGTAAGCTTTTAGTTTTAATATAATCACATAGGATTATACACTTTGCCAAATATTGACTATTATAAGGTATTTACTGATGAGTAATCAAACAGGCAGCTATAGCTGCCATGAAATTAATTCCCAAATGCATAAACATGATAAACAATCACATTTTTAAGTGCAAGTAAAGGATTTGAAACAAACCAAGTTAATTTTCAAAAGTAATTATAATAACAAGAAAATAAAAAGTGTAAGTACTGGAAATATCTTGCCTAGGTTCTGTTATTTAATATTGTGCCAGAATTTCTGACCTCTAGCTTCTTTTTTTTTAATAAGTTCTTAGAGAAAGATCTGCTCCTTCAAATCCAAAGGTTTTACCTATCCCCACTCACAGTTTCACAATATAGGGAAGATATAGAATCAGCCTCCTGTCTTGAAACTATAGAACACTATGGGGACCCACATAACTGACCTATCTCCTTTTGGATGATCCATATTTTTAATGTTATCTTCTAATGTAATTCTTTCCCAGGGACTGTGCCATACATTTTCATTTCTAGTTCCAATTCTCTGATCTAAGAAATAACAGCTTGCTCTCCATCAAGAGCCGGGCTAATGCCATGTGGAAAAGTAACACTGAGAAAAGCCCCATGCCTGTCACAGAATATACAACTTAAGCAGGTGGTTTATTTTAAAATACAGAGTGTATTTACAAGGGCACTTAAAAAAAAGAAAACCATTGCAACTGAAATGTTATCAACTCAAAACTGGCTTCCAGTGGGTTTTGTCTTCTGCTTAAGAGACCAGTTAAGTCAATCAGTAAGTATTCATTAAGCACTTCTCCTGTGCCTAGAATCATGCTTAGCACTGGGGATACCGCACTGGAGGGAAAAAAATAAGTCCCTGCTATCAAAGGGAGTATTCTAATGGGGAAGACAACAGGTCAGTGCAAGATATATACAAAAGTGATATGAAAGGGGAAGGAATTAGCAGTGGGGGAACACAAAAGGCCTTGTGTAGAAGGTTGGATTTGAGCTCCAACAAGTAGGCACATGCTTGTGAAGAGCACTGTCTTTGTCTGGAGAGTAGCACCATTGTTCTACTTGGAATCAGAGATCAGAACTGGGCTAAATAGGTGGAAACTACAGGGAGGAAGTTTTCTACTCACTGGAGGGCTTGTGAGTTTACTGCCATTGGTAGTAGCAAGCAAAGGCTACATACACGACCTCTTGTCAGTAAATGCAGTCAGAGCATTCATGCTTCAGGATGGGGAGAGAGAATCTGACCAAATGACCTCTGGGGTCCCCTCATTTTCACATCAATAATTCTACAGAGCTGCCTTATGGCTATGAAGTCTGGCATTCCAAAACAGAAAAATCAAAATTATGGATTGCAACGTAAAGATCTGAGGTGGGCTGTAAGTAGGCTGCAGCATAATACTGATGATAACTTGAGTGAAATAGCACACAAGTATTAGTGGCATGGGCCTTAGATTTGCAAGGGGTTTCCTTCTCTTGTTTAAAGCTGAGAAAACCAATATATCATCAAAGAGAACTCTAACAGGAAAAGGAGGTGAACCAGTTATTTAAAAAGATGAGGCATAACAGATATGCATCCCAAGTATTGTGCTAGTGTCTGGGAAATATGAAAAAGAATTAGAGGAAGTCTTTCAGGGTATTAGGTACATCCTTTATGGAGGATTTATGGAAGTATATGGATAAGAATCACACAGGATGAGAAAGTATAGATGAGTTGTGGTTCTCATCAATACAGGGAATGTTCATGCAGATGAGATGATTAATTTATCCCAAACAGTGACAAAACAACCAGGGCCTTCTCATTCCCCATGTAGTATCCTTTCTACCTCACCACAGCTATCAAGTTTTTATAAACCCAGGGTGTTACCATTCATAGGCAATATATTTATTTTTCTTCTTTTGTATTATGAACTTGACAAAAATCAACAAACACAAACATTTCTACATGTAAGAATGGAAAAAGAGGCTTGAATCTGAATCTCCATTACTTACATATAGCTTTTTTAAAAGAATATATTTAATATTAAGGTGCTAGCACTTACACTGTTCTGCCTATGTTCCTTGAACATCCTTCTGCTTTCTTCTGTGTATTTTCACAATGTTTTATTGATACTGTTTTCTTTATTATTGTTTGATTACCATATGGTTACCACACTTGCATAAGTCTAAACTCCTAATATCAGTATTGTATAATCCCCAAATACTATTTGTCTTATGTACAGGATCCAAAAATATTATAGAACTTTCTCAGAAGAGTTCCCAGCAATCACTCTGACCAAAAATTAGGATGGGATCAGTTTGAGTCACTGTAAATACACACAGATTGCATCTCTCTTTCTTTACAAGGGAAAGGAGATCGTTGGAAGGATACTGACAATGCATATTATCTGTATGACTGAACAAGTCATCTAACTTCTCAGTGTTCTAGGAAACTCAGAATAAGCCACAGAGAAGTTGATGATGAATCTATAAATTTGTGAAATCTCTACTACATATAACTTTTTTAAAATACATATGGATTAAATATTAATATAATAGCACTAATGCTGGTCTGATGCTTCCCTGAACTTGGGAAGAGAAATTTATTACTGCAAACTCCCTATCATCTCAGTCTTGTTCAAATAAATGTATATGCATGCATGTAGGCACATATATGCACTGTACACATATATGTGAATTTACACATGCATACTACATAGTGATATATTTCATATATACATATATTGTATATGTGTATGTATATAATTTGAGCTCCATAGGAATTCTTCTGAGATTCTGAGACTTTTGACTAATACTTCTAGGTCTCATTCATAGTGTTGATGGCATTTTTGGATCATACACAACGCTGATGTTGAAGAGTAGGAGGGGCAAGATGAACATAAGTTAGATAAACTACCTATGTGATATCTAGTTTGTATTATATACTACTGTTATCTACTGTAGATAAAATAATATGTATACATTCATACATGTTTAATATATGTTTATTTGACCTGCAAATATTTTATTCTATCTTCTTTCATCCAAACCTTTTCCTCCCCTTTGCCTCCCACCCTCTTCTAAATGTCAGACTGTAAAGCTCTCCTAATCATCCTCACCTCATTCTGTTGTTCTCTTTATCAGGATCCTAAAATGCTCACCAGCATCTGCTTGTATTACACATGCTGAATTCTTCAGCAAAGTTTCCCCTAAAATTAGAAACAATGCAAAATATGTAATAATGTAAAATCACTGACTTTTCAACGAACTTGCTAATGAAGTTTTATTAGGCCTTATGTCTAATTCTCATGAGGACCATTGTACTTTCTCTCAGAATTTAGGCTTAGAGGACCTTTTATTTTCATGGTGAGGTATGTATTGGGAGGCCTCTAGTGCTGGTAAATTCAAATGAAAACTATATGGGTCTAATCATTTCGGAGGAAGACCTTTAGATGTACTACTCTACTGATTAGGTAAGACTGAATTTGACTGACTGTGGACAGGGAGAGATGGAATCCTCTTTTACCTCATCCTTTCTTGAGGGGCAAGTGGAGAAGACTTCCAAATTCAAAGCAGAGTGGTGCCAATGCAGAGAAACCAAAATTACAATTTAACCTTTATTTACAAAGAATGTAAAGAATTTCTAAAACTTGCTTGAAGTTTGCTGATATCAGATAGAAAAGTAAACGCTTAATCTGCTTGAAAATGTGTTACGTCCAGTAGTAACACATGCTGCATTAATACTGAGAGATGAGAAATGGGCAACCTATCTACACAAGTGCCTCAGATTGATTTCTTTAACTTAACATTTCTTCCCAATCCTTAGCATTAAGGAACTAAGAGATATGTATTGGAGACTGTCAGCATCTGAACAAAGCTCCTTTTATCTGCCATCAAGATAGTGAAGTTTACCTGCATTATTGAAGCCTATGGGAACAATCATTAGTTGAGATGTTAATTAAGATGGATATAGCTTCCTTTCCAGAAGGAATTTTTAGTCTTTTTTATGTCTTTTATTCAAGATCAAGTTTACTAAATTAACTGCCTTAAATTCTACCTAAATTACCTGTAGAAAATGGGACTTGCTCATTGACATGCTATAAAACTTAATAGTTCCTTTCTTGCTCATGTCAGTATTCAGAGACTGGAATTAAGATACTATAACATTTTGCTGTAAGTTAATAATAAATTAGTATTAAAAAACTATCTGGCAAATTTAGTCACACTAAGTTAATTAGAATTCATCTTAAGCAATAGCATAGATTTACTGTGCTCCAATACTTTAAAAGTTAAATTGTACATTTCCCATAATTATTATGATTTGGAACATTTTTATATATTCATAGATGGCTTAAATTTCTTCCCTTGAGAATGGTCTGCTAATAACTTTAACCACTGATCAACTCAGGAGGAGTTTTTAGGCTTACAAATTTCAATCAATTCCTTCTATATATCAGAGAAGAAAAATTTTTATCAAAGAAACTTGGCAATAAGATTTTTCCCCAATTAACTATTACCCTTCTATACTTTGCTACATTAGTTCTGTTTATGACATAGACATTTTTAAAAAATTTTATCTGATTAAAATTGTCCATTTTATCTTGTTTGCCTCTATATCACTTGTTTGGTCATAAAGACTTCTTGGTAATATCTTCCTTCATTATCCAACTTTATTATGATGTGATCTATTATATCTAGGTCATGTTTACATTTTTAGTTTATCTTGATATATGGTGTAAGGTGTTGGTTTAAACCTAATTGCTGTCAGACTGTTATGTAGGTTTCCTAGATTTTTTTTTAAATCGACTAGTAAGTCTATACTACCAGAGACTGACCAGGTCTTCAGGTTTATCAAACACTAGATTACCATATTCATCTGCTTCCAGGTTGGCCTCCTAATCTATTTTACAGATAGACTGCTCTATTTTTTATTTTAATAATAATATGTGTGTGAATATGTATGTGCATGTGTATAAAGAAAATAAAAATTTCAACAATATTCCTCAAAGCTAATGGCTAGTGACAGAAATTTTTTAAAAAGGCACAAACAAGACAACTCTATGACTACCATGTTAAATTTAATATGTACTTTTCAAAAAATAAGGGGTTCATAGTTCCATATACAATTCTCTTTTCTGTTCTTTATTTATGGAAAATTCATGCCAGTTATTGTTAAATTCATAATAAAAAAGATTTAAATGATAAATGAATATAAACTTATTGGTAAATGCTTATGAAGGCACATGTCAAAAAAAAAAATGAACAGTATCCCCTCAGAGAGGAATGATGGAGGAATAAAGAGGTTAACAATAAGTTTGTTGTGAGATCTGCCTAAGCATTACTATATGAAGGTCTTTTCATAATGTAACTGGATAGAGGACAACAAATAAAAATATAGAAGATTCATAAAAATTCTCATAACAAATTCTCTTTACCATTAATTATATGTAGTTTCATTAATACTTTAGTATTACTATTCCACATATGATTCTCAATGAAGCAGAAATAAGTCTGAAGAAAACAAAGATAAGAAAAGCTGTAGACCATATATATGCAGAGGACATCTGATGGTAGCCACACAGTTTTGAGACCATTGGGTAATGAGTTCTTGAGTTAACTGAGTCAGTAGAGATGATGCCAAAGGCTTGAGAAAAATCCAAGACCTTATTGTTACTAAAAAGGGGGCAGGGGATGATCCATCCATATACAATCATTGTGATAGCAATCTACATACATATTTGTGGGCTTCCCTGGTGAAAGGGTAAACAAGAAACAGGAAAAGTTTTACAAATTATATTTTACAATATATCATATATCATCATGCAACTGACTGAAAGATATAAGGAATGCTGGATCCAATTAAGTTTTTTTTCCTTGTCTATGAAAAAAAAAACACATTTCATGTGGTATATAGCACAATGCTCCCATAAGGGTTCTACTCCAACATGGAGACTGCCATATTAGTATATTAGATTCCTTGAAAGATATAACAACAGCTAATAATAAATAGCAAATTAAGCTTTGCAAAGTACTTTCTAAATGTTATTTCATTATTATTACCCTGATTTTACAAATGAGGAAACTAAAGCAAATAGGTGAAATGGCTTGCCCAGGGTCAGACAGCTTGTAAGTGTCTGAAGTGAGATTTGAATTCAGCTCTTCTTGACTCCAACGGGGCACTCTAACCACCACACAACCTAGCTACCTCCAAACAACAGAAAAGGATTTGTTTGCCACCCATTTAATGAGCAAGTAATACATAAAATGGGGCAACTTACTCTTGCCAGAAGTGCTTACCACCATCATGAAAGAAATATAGCATGAAGTACAAAAAGAAGGATCCCCTAAGAGCAAAGAGGTCCTCCAGAGGTTTTGCATTATAGTTACTGTTGGCATAACTGAATCAAGTCTAGAAATCAACTCCTATATGAATGATACAACTACTCAAAAGAGATTTGTATAACTTTTCATAAATGGATGAATATGATTTGTAGTTGGATAGATAATCCATAGAGTTCATTCATCTTAAAATGTATTCTTCCCTTATTTCAGTGACAAATCTGAAGTAATTGCAAACATTCAGTAATTTCCCAAAGGCAATCAACCCTCATTCTCTTTCTCCTCTTCAACTGCAGAACCAGTATATTGTCCATTTAAATATTGTCACACACACACACACACACACACAGAGAAAATACGTCACTATACTCTACATACACACGTGTATGTATGCTTTATGACACACATGTATACATATGTGTGCATACATATGTGAATATGTGTGTACATATACATGTACGTGTGTATACATGCTATAAATGGTCCAGAGTTGAGCAAGAGCAAAACAGCGGGGTGTATTACTTTTGAGAAGTTATATATGGTATTTGTAATGAAACCAATCTTCTTGAAACAAAACCCTAAATACTTAAAAATGACTTCCTAATGATCCTCTATGGCTGAAATTCATAGAATAACACGATCTCTGAAGAATTAGAGTGGAAAGTCACTCAAGGTTCAAGCATCTGCTAGATGTGAGTAGGTTGTAATATACTGCAAACAAAGAATGGTTCCAGAAAAGCCACATAAAGAATATTAAAGAGTTAGATCACCAGAAACAAAGACAGGTTTGTAACGTAACCAGAGCAAGATGTAATCATTAGCTGATGGCCAAACTATGTACATTGGTATCCACAAAATGTCAAAAGACTTAGGGTATAAGGTGGTTTTCCACTGGCTAAAATGATGCATTTTTATCTGCACTTTGGGAAAGTGGATAAGGGAAAAAAAATATCAAAGTTTAACTTGCTTTGGTTTCTTAGATCTTTTAGTGCCATTGTTGTAGTTGATGATCTTTATTCCTGTTTTATTGTCTCCCATCTGGAACATCTTATAATTTTCTCAGTTCTAGTTGGCTACAAGTATAAGATGTACAAAAGATAGGTAAGTGGTAAAATCACTTTACAAGGCAGATTTATTTTTTTTTAATGAGGAAGGGAATACGATCATTATGAAATATATAAACATTGTCCTTGTTCATTACTAGTATTGTACATTAACTTCCTCCTGTTAACTCAGCAGACATCAACGAACTGATCTGTTTTCTCATTCCTCCAATGGTGTAGATCTCCAACAAGCCACATCTTATCATTCTATATGACTCTTGTTCATGTCCTCCCACAAATTCACCACAGTGGACCCATGAACCATTCTGGTGGCCTTCTTCTAGCGCTCCTACCAGTACATGGATACCAATGGAACACGTGGGTTGCTCAGTTATCTTTGCACTTACTATATGATTGACTCACCTCTTTCCCACTCATATAGTATTCTGATGATACAATTTATGTTGCCTTTCCTGCAATTATTCATTAGTAATATGTTATAGGTTATTTGGTGTCTGCCATGTATCTCTCCATTATCCACTGACTGACCCAAAATGTTAATTCTTCAACCCAAAAATTATTCTAGACAGGGAAATAGCCTCATATATGTATGTGGTGTGTGTGTGTGACGAGGAAGATCTTTATATGCCACAATAATAAACCTGAAATTTTTATTGAAACTCTCTTGTCCCAAAACAAATTCAACTATAAACACAAACTCCAAAGTAAGAGGATTGGAGAAATCAGCTATAACACACAGAATGGTTTGTTCTTATTCTCTACATTTTCTCCTCTTCCTCCTACTTTAAATGAATAAAATTAGCTTAATAGCCCCTATCTTAAAGAGCTTCATTAATTGCTTACAAACTGGATCTTCAAGAAGAGATGTCTTGCAGTTCTCAGATGAAGAAATTAAAGCTATCTATAGTCATATTAAAAAAAATGCTCTAAATCATTATTGGTGAGAGAAATGCAAATCAAAACAACTCTGAGGCACCACATTACACCTATCAGATTGGCCAACATGACGAAACAGGAAAGTGATAAATGTTGGAGAAGATGTGGGAAAATTGGAACACTAATACATTGTTGGTGGAGTTGTGAAACGATTGAAGCATTTTGGGGAACAATTTGAAACTATGTCCAAAGGGCTATAAAAAGGTGCATACACTTTGACCCAGCAAGAGCACTTCTAGGGCTATATCCCAAAGAGATCAAACAAATGGGAAAAGGACCCACATGTACAAAAATATTCATAGCAGCTCTTTTTGTGGTGGCAAACAATTGGAAGTTGAGAGGATGCCCATCAACTGGGGAGTGGCTGAGCAAGTTGTGGTATATGAATGTAATGGAATATTATTGTGCTATAAGAAATGATGAACAGGCTGACTTTGGAAAAACCTGGAGAGACTTGTATGGTCTGATGCTAAGTGAAATGAGCAGAACCAAGAGAACGTTGTACACACTAACAGCCATGTTGTGCAATGACTAATATTGATAAACTTAACCCTTCCCAGCAATACAAGGATCTAAGACATCTCCAGAGGCCTCGTGATGGAAAAATGTTATCCACATCCAAAGAAATAACTATGAAAGTTGAATTGCTATTTTTTTCTCTTCTGCTGAGTTTTGTTTCCTCTTTCTGATGATTCCTCCTATCGGTTTTAATTTTTACTTACAACTTCACTAACGTGAAAATATGTGTAATAGGAATGTAAATGTATAGCCTATATGAGATTGTGCACCATCTTGGGGAGGGTGGTGGGGAGGAAGGGGGAGAAAAATTTTAAACTCAAAGACATATGGAAGTGATTATTGATAAAACAAAATAAATTAATAAATTTTTTTAAAAAGAAGAGATGTCTTAAAGAGGTCATTATTAGCATTTTCATTTCTAACTTGGGATGTTTATAACATCAAAGGTGATTCAAAGGCCATCAAACAAACAAAAAATTTTTGAGATTAATGTTTTCCTCAAGAGTGAATTCTTGTCTGCAACTGCAGTGTGTGTCATGCTGTGGTTTTAGATACTTAGCAACAGTACAATTGGCTAAATATTAAAAAAAAAAAGACTGATATGTATCTGTCATTAGACATTCCCCCAAGAGTAGAACTTTCCTGCTTTCTTGTCACGAAGAAAAGCATTTTGTGTATGCATAAATTTCCAGCAATTCTGCATTCAGTTCACTAAACAAAGGAATCAGATTTACTGTGGGAATGTATACATCATTGCTTAACACACACACACACAAACACACACACACACACACACATATAAATTCTCTCTAAAATATCCATTCCTAGTACCAGAATAGTACCTACTATCATTACAGAATTTCTTCTGCAACTTCCCTATAGCAAGGAAACTAGGGGTGTGGAAGGGAAGGAGAAGGGGAAGAGAAAGGAATAAACATTTATAGAATGATTACTATGAACCATGCACTGTGCTAAGTGGTTTTTTTTTTAACAAATATTATCTCATTTGATACTCATAACAATGCTGCAAGGTGGGTACTATTATTGTCTTGATTTTATGGTTGAGGAAACTGAAGTAAACAGAAGTTAAGTAAGTAGCCCAGGGTCACAGAGTTAGTAGGTATAACTACATAAACTCAGGTCTTCATGATTCTAGTCCCAGTGCTCTATCCACTGTACCACATATATTCATCCCATGATGCCAAAGCATTATTTAAAGGTGAGAAAATGAACCAATTGTTTGCTCTCTAAGACAACAGAAGATTTATTAGGATGTTTAAAAATTTAATGAATTGCAATAATATCATTGAAAGGTAGTCATAGACTTTACTGTGAAAAATGTTATTTTTCATAAGTAGGCAAAGGTAGAGCCAAATTTTAAACTTATTCAACTCCTTCGCCCATATTTCTAGATCACAGTTTAGGGCAAAGAGGATGGTTTTCAGTTACAAGGGGGGGAAAGCCCTGGAGAGTAGTAGTACTTATGACTGCAAGAAATCAAGGGACCTTCCTGGGGAAGGACCAGAGTGTAGAACAGGAGAGCAGTGAACACACCCCTCCCTAGATCATACTACCTTGGAAGCACCAAAAACTCCCAGACCTTTATAACTAATTCAGAAAACAGCAATGCAAAAAAAAAAAAGCCTAAAACTTGGGACAATCTCCCCTACCACTGCCCCAGGAACAGAGCCCAACTTTAATATACAGTTCAAAGTCAAGAAATAGGCTGGGGGAAAGTGAGCAAAAAAAAAAAAAAAAGGACCAACCATAATAAACTCTTAAGATGCCAGGGAAGATCAACACACAAACTCGGAAGAGACCATGATATCAAAACAGCTAAAAGCAAAGCTTTGAAGGAAAAATATAAATTGGACATGAGCACAACAAGAATTCCTGGAAGAGCTATAAAATAATTTTCAAAATCAAATAAGAGAGGTAAAGGAAAAATTAAGTAAAGAAAGGAAAGTAAGGGAAGAAAATTATGAAAAGACAATTAACAACTTGGTAAAAGAGGCACAAAAATAGTGAAGAAAATAACATCTTTAAAAACAGAGTTGGTCAAATAGAAAAAGGTACAAAACTTAATCAATGAAAATAACTCCTTAAAAATCAGAATAGCCAAATGGAAAAGGGGTACAAAAGTTCACTGAAGAAAATAGTTCCTTAAAAATTAGAATTGAACAAGTGAAAACTAATGATTCTATGAAACATCAAGAAACAACCAAAAAAATTGAAAAGAATGAAAAAATTGTAGAAAATGTGAAATATCTATCAGGGAGAGATCATTTAAGAATTATTGTGCTACCTAAAAGCCACAATCAGTAAAAGAGTATAGACATCATAGTTTAAGAAATCATAAAGGAAAACTTCCCAGACATCCTAGATTAAAGGGAAAAATAGAAATTGAAAGAATCCACCACTCACCTCGGGAAAGACATTCCAAAATAAAAATTCCCAGGAATAATATAGCCAAATTCTAGAGGTCCCAGATCAAAGAGAAAATACTTCAAGTAGCCAGAAAGAAACTATTCAAATACCGTGGAACCATAGTCAGGCTCACATAAGATTTATCGGCTGCCACAATAAAGGAGCAGAGTACTTTGAATATGATATTCCAGAAGGCAAAGGAGCTAGGAGTATAACCAAGAACTATTGAAGGAGGAGATGTGGAGAGACAGACTTGCTGTAAGATTGTGCTTAAAAGAGGTCCAACATTAGATACAGAAGGAATGGAAAAAAAATGGAAAAGAGGAAAGGAAGGAAGGATGAAAATAAACATTCATTAAGCATTTATATGTGCTAGGCATTCTACTAAGCAATGGGGATATAGATACAAAGAAAAAGAAAAATAGTCCTTACTCTCAAGTAACTTACATCTTCTTGGGAGAAAACAACAGACAGATGAAAACTAAAAAGTAGGATAGGGATGAAACTATGGGGCACAATTTTGAAGTCTACAAGCCAACATCAAGGACAGGATGAGAATAAAGATCAACCTGAATCTCTCAACAAAATGGAGTTTCTGAGAGGAATTCAGCAATGGGAGAAATGGATAGACTTTACAGAGGGATATTCCAGGCAGAAAAGGACCTAGGAAGAAGTTGGCAACAGGTGCTGAGAGAAGTCCCTACTGGCAGTGGCAAGATTTTTAAGTCAGAAAATCCAGGTAAGGGGGTTAAAAAGCGAATAAAACTGGTTTGGGGCCCTCTGCAAAATGAAGAACTCAGGGAAATCTGTGTATTAGTCCCAGCCATAACATACTATTTTGTGATCATAAACAAGACATTTGACCTTTAAGCACCTCAAGCAACTCTCTGATATTATAAATCAGAGAAAAGTTGTTGATCTGTTTTGGTGAAAGGAGTTTCTACACAGATACTTCCATACCCCCAATAAAACCACAGGCCTTTATCAAAGCCAGAACAAAAACAGACAAAAAAATGAGTAGAACATTGACACTTTAAAAATAACCAAAATATCCATCAAAAATTAATGAGGAAACACTTGGAACTGCCTGACCTTAAGATGAGGACATAAGCTTTCAAACATTTCTGTTTGACACAAAACTAGTCATTCTGTTTGAATTGTGTTTTGATGCAACATAAGAAGCAATCATTATAAGGAATGATCATAGAATTTGAAAGTTGGAAAGGATCTCAGTAGCTGTGATTGTCTACCTTTAGCTTGCAAATCAGTAGGTTTGGAGGGGACCCATTATTTCTCAAGGTGACTAACTGGTTTCCCTTTTGGAAAGCTCTAAATTGTTAGGAAAGATTGTTTTTTGTTTTTCTCCTGACGTCAAACCTAATTTGGCCTCTTTGCAATTTCCACCCATTTCTCCTGGTTCTAATATATTAAAAACATCATATAAAGGGTAATAAAGTGAAGATTTATATACATGTAAAGGCTTTGATTACTTAAATATACAAAGAAAAACTTTCATTTATTTAAAATCAGAAAAAAACATGTAGTATGAGGAAACATTTTTAAAGAAATGGAATGTGGTGGAGGTCTTTGTTAAGACTGATTAAAATTTGGAAGCTATAGGGTATTTTGTTCCCTCAGCTCATTTCCACATAACTATTTTAAAACTTAAAAGGGTACAATTTATTTTTTTTAATCCTATAAGTCTTGAAGACTAGCAGATCATTAAGTGACTACAGAATTTATAGAGGAATTTTGGAGAACTGTTACCTCAAAGTACAAGGTAAGTCACTGAGTACTAGGAAGCTTATATTTAATCCACTGAAAATATCCTAAAGCTGAGATTAAGATGAGGGGTGAAGTGAATGAAAAACCTGGCATGGAGAGGAAGTCTCAGCAAGGAGTTAAAAAGCAGCATTGAGCTGTTTGAGGAAATCAGGAGTAAGAGCAGTCAGCAGACAAGCTAGTTCTTGAGTGGTTAAATAAAGATCTTTTTCAGAAGTACTGTCTAGGCCACACAGGTGATGCAGTGGATAGAGCACCAGCCCTGGATTCAGGAGGACCTGACACACAACACTTACTAGCTGTGTGACTCTGGGCAAGTCACTTAACCCCATTGCCTAACCAAAAAACAAAAGTACTATCTAGAAATCCACGTTTTCCCCAGCTTATTTTTTTGAAGTTGATTTTTTGTGTGCTTTAGTGTAAGACTTTTTTATTTACCTCTATTAAACTTCATGTTATTAGCTTCAACCTAATGGTCTCATGTAGTTATTCTCGAAATACATTCTGTGGGCTCTCAGTGATCTCTCAGAGGCTTTCAGGGGGTCCTATAGATCAAACCAGTTTTCATAATAACATGAAGACATTATTTACCTATCAAACCACTCTTCCCTTTTCCAACTACATATTCCTGTGAGGCCATATTATCTGTATATACTGCAACTACAACAACATATCAGAACAGATTAAACACAGAAGTGGATATGAAAAGAATTGTGCAAAGGTATATAAAACAATGGACTTGTCCCATTAAATCTTATTTCTTTTGGAAAATATAGTTATTTTTCATAAAATGCTATTTAAAGATATAATGTGTTTATTTTTATGTAAATTAACAAATGTATAATTTATTCATTTTAACTGCTAATATAGTAAATATCAATAGGTATAACCCAAATACTTAAAAGCTCTTTAGGGTCATCAATAATTTTTAAGAGTGGAAAGAGGTCCTAAGACAAAAAAAAAAATTGAGAACCACTGCTTTAGTCTGTCAAGATCATTTTGGATCCTGCCTCTGTCGTCCAGTATACTAGCTACCCCTATGACTCCAAAAAGCTGTAGCACATGCGGTGGCCACATCCTGGTAAAACAATCTTGAGAAATGGGCTAAATAAGATTGAAGATAATTGACAGGGCTCAAACCTGTCAGTGAATTAGGAGGATGTCTACCCCAAGCAGATGAAGACTTCCCCTAGTCAAATAGGTGAATGAGAACAATTTGTTCTAATGGCCACAAAGGTAGCTGAAGCAGGCACTATGGAGAGCTTAGAGCTTGGTCAGACATCAAAGACTTCAAGGTCATCTGCTATATCTTGGGCCATCACATTTTATCTCACCTTTTTGTCTCCCAGTTTCTGGAAGACAGAGTGAGCTGATTATTTTGTATAACTGTGCTTCACTTTAATCCAACTCATGTGTAAGTCAAGATATCACCAGTGATGTCATTGGTCCTCTTTGAAGGATGAAAAAGAAGCCCATCTCTCCCAGCTTTGTATCATTCCCAAAACTGATGACATTTATGCCTTTATCTAATTCATTAATAAAAATGTACAACATGGGGAGTGGAGGGGGAGGTGTCTAACACAGATCCCTTGGGAATTCTACTGGAGACCTCCTGCCATGTCAAAATTAAACCATTATGAAATGCTCTGAATGTGGTCATCTAACCAGTTCTGTATAATTTTATTTTATTATTATCTTAATATCTCTCTCCATCTTCTCAATAAGTAGCATTAGAGACATTAGTAAATGGCTTGCTAAGAACTAGGTAAGCTATATACAAGGTATTCCCTTTATTTATTCATTTATTAATGCTGTCAAAGCAGTAAATGAGGTTAGTCTGGCATGACATTTTCTTAGTGTAGCCATCCTGATTCTTTGTAATCATCACTCGCCTTTCCAGATGTTCACCAATCATTTCTTTAATGACCCATTCTAGAATCTTCATGGAGGTTCAGATACTGGGAATTATATTTGCAGAACCTGTTCTCTTCCTTTTTTTGAAAATCAAGACATTTGCCCTTCTCCAATTTTGTGATATCTCCTATTTTCTATGATTGTACAAACATCATTAACAATGGCTAATATCTACCACTGCTCTCAATACTTGAAGACGCAGTACTTAATCTGGGCATGATAACCTGGTTGATTAAGGGCAGATAGGTGCTCTCAAAAAAAAACAAGCAAAACGACAATTGAGCAGGTCTGCCTTCTCTCATACTATCAGGTATTTTCTCATGCAGTCCAAGTAAACATCTTACCCCTTCTTTGGTCCTCCTTTTTTGCCCAACATATTTAAAACACCCACTTTTTTTGTGCTGTTGCTTAACTTGACTACCACAACTAATTCTGAACATTAGCACTCCAAATTGTTAATATAGGACCAGGCCATATATAATATTCATCCACTGTTGGATGACTTTTCTTCTATATTCTGCATGTTTCTTTAAATCCTAGTTGGTTGATGAGTTCCCTTCTCTTCAGCTATATCCCATTTTTTCTCATTAATTTATGTCTCAAAATTTTATTCTTTAGAATCCTGCATCCATATTCTATACATATTGATTCTTCCTCAGACAATCTAACTTCCCAATTTCTCAACTTACTCATTTCCCACAGCCTACTTATTCCTCCACCCGACTCAGTTACACACAGAGATGGTCATAACATAGATCGTGCCATTATCCACAAGCGTCAACTTCCCTGATCATGAGCTTATTTTATGTGATTATGATATTCTGTAATTCCAGCTTTTGCTCGGCCTTATAACTGCATAGTCCCATTCTATGTCCTCGCCATGACCTCTAAAGCCTTTACCTTTCAGTTCTACTTCAGGTTACCACTCCTGCACTGGTTACAATCTCCTCCCCACTCCATGCTGAACCCACCTGCCCCCTCTTGAGCCTTTGGTAAACCACTTCAAATCTACACTGTTCTCTTCTTTCAAGTCCCTTAACTCTTTACCCTATTGGCTATTCTAGAACTGGCTTTGATGATGGTCCCCAATATTGCCCTTGGCCTTCTGGTTGTTTGAGCAATTCTGTGTGTACAAGTCACTTATTGTAGTTTCTCTTGGATTTCTTGATTATTATTTAGTCTAGTGTGATTTTTATGTTTTAGCTTCTCTGGAATAGGAGTGAGGGAGTTGATTTGTCTGTCTTCATTTAGCCATCCACCCTGGTTGTAAGTTTCAAATGTTTTTTTAAAATATAAATTTATTTATTTTTAGTTTTCAATATTCACTTCCACAAGTTTTTGAGTTCCAAATTTCTCACCCCTCCCCTCACCCCAAGATGGCATGCATTCTGAATACCCCTTCCCCTGGTCTGCCTTCTCTTCTATCTCTCCCCCCTCCCTTCTCTTATCCCCTTCCCCTTCTATTTTCCTGTAGAGGAGGATAGACTTCTGTACCCCATTTCCTGTATTTCTTATTTCCCAGTTGCATGTGAAAACATTTTTTTTAAAACATGTGTTTTTAAAACTTTGAGTTCCAAATTTTCTCCCTTCCTCCCTCCCCACCCACCCTCATTGAAAAGGCAAGCAACTCAATATAGGTTGTACATGTGCAGTTATGCAAAACACTTCCATAGTAGTCCTGTTGTGAAAAACTAACTCTATTTCCCTTAATCCTATCCTGCCCTCCCATTTATTCTATTCTTTCTTTTGACCCTGTCCCTCCTCAGAAGTATTTGCTTCTGATTACCCTCTTTCCCAATCTGCCCTCCTCTCTATCACCCCCTGCTCTCTTGTCCCCTTCTCCCCTATTTTCCTGTAGGGTAAGACAGATTTCCATACCCAATTGAATGTGTATGTTATTTCTCCTTAAGCCAAATCCTATGAGAATAAGATTCCCTCATTCCCTCTCACCTTCCCCTGTTTCCCCTCCACTGTGAGAGACTTTTCTTTTCTGTTTTTTTTTGTGAGATAATTTACCCCATTCTACCTCTCCCTTTCTTCTCCGAGTATCATCCTCTCTCATCCCTTAATTTTATTCTCCAGATATGACCCCTTAATCTTCAACTCACCCTGTGCCCTCTATCTATCTGTCTATATATATACATACATACAATTTTTTTCCTTCAACTACCCTAATACTGACAAAGTCTCATGAGTTACAAATATCATCTTTCCATGCAGGAATGTAAACAGTTCAATCTTAATAAGTCTCTTATGATTTCTCTTTCCTGTTTACCTCTTCATGTTCCACTGGAGTCCTGTATTTGAAAGTCAAATTTTCTGTTTAGCTCTGGTCTTTTCATCAGGAATGCTTGAAAGTCCTCTATTTCACTGAATGACCATTTTTTCCCCTGAAGGATTATACTCAGTTTTGCTGGGTAGGTGATTCTTGGTTGTAATCCTATCTCCTTTGCCCTCTGGAATATTATATTCCATGCCCTGCGTCCTTTAATGTAGAAGCTGCTAAATCTTGTGTTATCCTGATTGTGTTTCCACAGTACTTGAATTGTTTCCTTCTGGCAGCTTGTAATATTTTCTCCTTGACCTGGGAACTCTGGAATTTGGCTACAATATTCCTAGGAGTTTTCCTTTGGGGATCTCTTTCAGGAGGAGATCTGTGGATTCTTTCAATTTCTATTTTGCCCTCTGGTTCTAAATATCAGGGCAGTTTTCCTTGATAATTTCTTGAAAGATGATGTCTAGGCTCTTTTTTTGATCATGGCTTTCAGATAGTCCAATAATTTTTAAATTCTCTCTCCTGGATCTATTTTCCAGGTCAGTTGTTTTTCCAATGAGATATTTCACATTGTTTTCTAGTTTTTCATTCTTTTGTGTTTGTTTTACAGTGTCTTGATTTCTCATAAAGTCACTGTCCTCCAATTGCTCTATTCTAATTTTTAAGGAAATATTTTCTTCAGTAATCTTTTGGACTTCCTTTTCCATTTGGCCAATTTTTCTTTTTAGGGCATTTTTCTCCTCATTGGCTTTTTGGACCTCTTTTGCCGTTTGGGTTAGGCTATTTTTTTAAGGTGTTAATTTCTTCAGTATTTTTTTGGGTCTCCTTTAGCAAGCTGTTGACTTGTTTTTCATGATTTTCTTGCATCACTCTCATTTCTCTTCCCAGTTTTTCCTCTACTTCCCTTACTTGCTTCTCAAAATCCCTTTTGAGCTCTTCCAAGGCCTGGGACTGATTCATATTTTTCTTGGAGCTTGGATGTAGGAGCTTGATTTTGTTGTCTTCTTCTGGTTGTATATTTTGATCTTTTTTTTCACCAAAGTAAGATAATATAGCCTGACTCTTTTTGCACTGCTTGCTCATGATCCCAGCCAATTACTTGAGTTTCAAACTCCTTGTTAAGGTAAGAGTCTGCTTCCAATGTGGAGAGTGTACTGTCCCAAACTTCAGCGGTTTGTATAGCTCTTTTCAGAGATACTTGTAGGGACCTGTAAATTTTCAGTTCTTCCAAGGTGGTATGATAAGGGGCGAGGTGTTTACTCCATTCCTGGCCTGTGACCACAAGTATTCCTTTCTGTCCCTTAACTGTGAGGAGGGGTTCCTCTGTACAGCTACTACAAGCTCCACCACGCCAGCGCTCCTCCTCACCCCAGCACTGCCGCCCAGAACTGTGACCCAGATCCACACACAGGCAAAGCAAGAGATTCCTGCCTCAGCACTGGCAAAGAGATCCCTGCAGTCCCTCTCTGATCAGCCACTGGATTCCCCCTCAGTCTGTGGGTGGGAAGCTCGGGAAGCAGCTGCCCTCCTCCCCACCACCACCACGCTCTTGGGGAATGGAGCTGAAACCCCGCCTTCCTCTCTGACCACCGACAGAAACAGACTTTTCCCATTGACCTTCTAAGTTGTCTTTGGCATTCGTGGATTGAGGAGTCTGGAAACCTCCACAGCTGCCCGATATTCACTCCTCTGAGGCCTGCTCCAGGTTAGCTGCGGCCTGCGCGCCCGCACCCACACCCACGCCGTGCTGCGCTGCGCTCCAAGCTCGGCGCGATACACCTTTCTGATCAATCATCCAGGTTGTCTTGGGCTGGAAATTTGTTTCACTCTGTCTTTTTGTGGGTTCTGCTGCTTCAGAATTTGTTTAGAGCCATTTTTTATGAGTATTTGGAGGGATTTGGGGGAGAGCTCAAGCAAGTCACTGCTTTCACTCTGCCATCCTGGCTCCGCCCCATAAGTCTCAAATGTTTAAAAAAACATCAACAAACCAAAAGCAAAGTGGAATCTTTTATTCTCTACATTTTTCAGGTAATTGTGTGATGATAAGTAACATGGCATTCTGCGGAATGTCACTCGCAAAAACCTATTTTTTCCCCATTAATATCCCCAAGCATCCTTTCAAAGCATAGGTAGATTACATTCAAAAATTTTATGTAGAAGGGAAAGTAGCAGAGGGTCATTAGTTGTTGATCTTCTCCTAGTGGTCTTTTTTCATGATTTACAAGAGCTAATTTTTTTTTCTCATACCTTTGGTATCTTGCTCTCTTGAAATTCAGTGATTCAATGCCCTCATAACTGTGTCACATCCAGCCTATACTTAATTTAATCTAACTGCTTTTCTCAATTTTATTCTCTTTAGATCTCTACAAAGTCCTAATGGAGCAGCTAGGTAGTACATTGTATAGTGCTGGGCCTGGAGTCAGAAAGACTGTACTTCACGAGTTCAAATCTAGCCTCAGAACACTTACTAGTTGTGTGACCCTGGGCACGTCACTTAATCCTGTTTTCCTCAGTTTTCTGATCTATAAAATGAGCTAGAGAAGAATGACAAACTGCTCCAATATCTTTGCCAAGAAAACTCCAAATGGGGTCACAAAGAGTTGGACACAACTGAAAAATAACTGAACAACCACAAATCCCCAATGATATCTCATAGGGTACAAATGGGTTCTAAAACATACTACCAGCTAAGCATAAGTCATGTCATATTGGAAATGTTTGTGTTTGACCCTGGCACTAGCCCAACTAAGTACAGAATGGCTCATCACCTGTGGTTATAAATTATTGGCCATGGAGACCCATGAGGTCATTATAAAACTGACAGAAATATGTCAAGAATACATGATCCCAACTATACTTAATGTTTTTGATTGTGAAAATTAAAATGTTAGGATAAGAAGTCAGAGATTAATTAAAATCTGAACTCCTGGGTATACAAAGAGAGTGGCCTAGGTGTAACAGCATGCACTGGGGGAACAATCTCTTTGAATCTTGCCCTGAGATAAAGGGAAGGACCAATAAAATATTCTACTAGGTATAAATTCCTCCCAACCCAAGCTCTATGAATTCCTATGACTGTAGGGATAAGATAATAGATCCAGAATTGAGATATTGAAGTTTGCAGTTAGCAACAGTGGAAAATTAAAGGATGGCAATGGTAAAGTATAATAACAATATTTTATATTGTTTATAATCATTATATCTCATTACTACAAAATTGCCCATATATCTGCCATGTGAAGCAGTTTTACCACTTACCCATCTTTTGTATATATTTTAATGTTATAAAAGTCTAATTAATCTTTAACAGATCCAATTCTGTATTCCACTGTATTTATTATGGTACTAGTACCATTAAATAATTTAAAACATAGTTTGCAATACAGTCTACTAAATGCAAGTGAGATGTATTTATAACAGAAAATTAGCACCTAAAATTTATTTCCATGATGCAACACTTAAAAATTCATATATAGATCAAATTCTCTGTAAAATAAATAATCACTTAGGCACTTTTAAAATTTGAGATCAGGTATAGTGATACTTAAAAATTAATCCTTTGGAAATGAAGCTTTTTGATAATATAGTTTAGTATCTTAAATAATAAAAACACTATGCTACAGACCTCATGGGCTTGCAATAAAAGAGGTTCAGAGGTCATTAAAACATATCTTCTGAAGTCAATTCAACCTTGGGACCATGGTGGCTGTGGAAGAAGATACCAAGGAACTATTTATAACATCAGGTAACTGAAAAAGCTTTTATGCCAAGGGCATGCTACTAGGCTGATATAACCTGGTACATTGGTATAGACTGAGACTGAAATTAGATACAGCTTCCTTTCCCATCCTGCTTTCTTTCCCTACCACCTTTGTCACATAGATTATTATCCTAAGAGAAATTAGAATTCTCCCTACCTGAGCTTTGCAACCATAGTTGTTGGGGTTTTTTTTAATCTACCCTCTCTATGTAATCTGTCTACAAATCTTTATTTTGACAAATGACAGATACTGGAATGGTGGTATATATGCACAGTGAAGTACTATTGGTAGAGTTACAGAATAAATCACTCTTTCAAAAAAAAATTGAGCCATACCTCATCACTAAACTGTGCATACTTTTAGTCCCAGATATAGCACCATGAGGTCTATACTATAAAGATATCGAAGAAACAGGAAAAATTCTCATGTATACAAAATATTTATAGATGCTCTATTTCTTATAGCAAAGGACTAGAAACTAAGGACTCCATCACTTTCACTTCATCATCTGATCTTATACATTTATTGAAAAGTTCATACTTTAGAGAGTTTACCTTAACAAATCAGGTTGTACTGAGTGGTTTCATTGGTACACTTGTGGGTGATGGAAAGATCAAGGGTATAATTTCTTGTGTAGCTGAGGTAGGGTGGAGAAGTAGTTCATGGGAAATGAATAAATTGAGGAAGTAGAAGGTTAGGGTGTTTGAGAGAATATCAATATGTATGTTAAAGTCCCCTAGTATGAGAACAGGAGTTAAGGAAGAGAAAATGACTGTTACTGAACTCTTTTAGAAAAGAAATGGAGTGTCATTTTGGCTGGCCAAAAACATCTAGAAGAATTTTATTTGGTTAGTAAATATGGATTGAGAGAAACTGAAAAGGGGAGCAGTTTCTGAGTGATGGTGGTAGAGAGCAAATGTGGAAAGTGGGAGTTCAGAACACGGAGCATTCTTAACTCCCCACTTCATTTAATGAGTAAGGGGAAATGAGTAAGTATAGCTAGTGCTGGAAAGGGTAGCCAGGGAGGCAAGAGCTCAATGAGTTCAAGATGCAGGAAGTGAGAAAGGCAGGAAGAAGACACAAGGAGAGTGAACATTCCAAGCGTTGGAGATAGCCAATAAAAACCCACAGAATAAGCAGATAGAGTTCATGGAATAAGAAAGCCAATGTCACTGGATTGTGCATATATGAAGAGGAGTAAGATGAGAAAACTGGAAAGGTAGAAAGAAGCCATCTTCTAAAGGCATTAAAAGACAAACTGAGGATTTGATATCTAATTTTGGAGTTTATTTAGTAGGAGAGGGATATGGTCAAATTTAACCTTGAGGAAGATCACTTGATAGCTAAATGGAATATGAATAGGAGTGGGGAGAGATCTGTAGTAGATAGAACAAACAGAAGGCTATAACAATGATACAGGCATGAGGTAATAAGGTCCTACACCAAGATGATGACTGTAAGAATGGAGAGAATGGAATGTATACCAGAGAAGTATAAGAAATAGAGAGATAGGAACAAAAGATATAGACCTAAAAAGAGACTAAGTAACAATATTCTAAACAATGATTGAGACAAAGAATGAATCATAAAAATAATTGATCTGTTAAAAAGAATACAAGAGTGAAAAAAGGGCCATAAAATTAGGAGATTCAGTTAAAGCAACACTTACAGGTTAATGAACAAAAGAGAGCTTTTAAGAACTGAATAAGTATTTTAAATAGAAAATTAACAATCCCAAAATAAACAAAAAATAATTAAAATCAAAGGAGATATAAGTAAATTAGATAAGACTATTGAACTGATAAAAGGAGCATTTTGCAAGATTATCATAAACAAAAAGTTAATTTTATTTCAAAGATCAAAAAACAAAATCCCAGAATTTTAGTTTTATTACTATCATGTATCATCTAGATTTTCTCATGTATCACTCCTCCTATGCAATAGAGCCCTTGTAATGAATTTTTAAGAAATAAAAATGTAAGTAAATTCAACAAAATCAATTGATGTGTCAAAAAATCCTCTTTCACTACCCTCCCTACTTCCACAAAGAAGACTAAGGAAGTGTCTTCTTATATTTTTACTTTGTGACAAAATTTATTTTTTTTAGGGGGGAAGATTTTGCAACATTCCTTTTTTATTGTTTATGGTGTTTGTTCTTTACATTTACATTACCACAGCCATTGAGTATCTTGTTTTCATGGCTCTGTTTACTTCAATATGTATGAATTCACTGAAGTCTTTCCATCCTTCTCTATTATTATGTTTCTTACGGAATAGTAGCATAGTATTACATTCATACAATACAATTTGTCTAGTCATTTACCAATTCAAAGTCACTTGCTTTGCTCCTCTAGTTCCTTGTTAACCACACACACACACACACACACACACACACACACACAGCACACCAGTATTCTATAAATATTCTGATGTATGCACAGCCTTTATTTTTGTCAATGACTTTTTTAGGATATAAGCCTAACAGCAGGGTGGAGGGAGTAGACATTTTAGTCACTTCACTGTCATATTTCAAAATCGCTTTCCAGAATGGTTGTAGTCACAGCTCTCTCAACAATGCAATAGTGTACCTAACATTTCAACAAATACAGTTATTTTTAGTTTACAAATCTTCTTTTGAGAGCTTTTTATTCATATCCCTTAGCCATTTATCTTTTGGAGAATGGCTTTCCATCTTAAATATCTCTATTTAGATACCAAACCCTTATCTGAGAAATTTAATATATTGATTCTTTTTACCAATGGACCACTTGCTTTCTTATTTTAAATGCATTATATTTGTACAAATGTGTAATCAAAATACATACTTTATCCATTACAAATGCTTCTATATTTTCTTTGAGTAAGAATTCACCTTCTATGTATAGCAGACAATGCTGAATGGTTTGCTTCTCTTTAAAAAAATTGGCATGATCTTTAATATTCAGATCATATATCTATTATGAATTTATCATGAAATATTTTATAAGATGTTGGTCTAAAATTAATTTCTAGCAGACTAATTTCTGGTGTTCCCAGTTGTTCTTATCAACTATGGAATTCTTTCCCAAATAAATCATTTTTCAGGTTAATTTAACACTGGACGATTGAGTTCTATTATTTCTGATTCTCTTTGGCCTACTCTGTCTTGACTGACTTTTCTATTTTTTTTTACATCAATATAAACTGGTTTTGATAACTGATGCTTTGTAATATAGTTTGAGGTTTAGAAATGATGTGATCTTTCATTGCTCCTTTTTTAATTTACATTTATATTCTAGATCTTTCGTTTCTCTAAATGAATTATTATTTTTTCTATCTGTAAAGTACTTGTTTGGTAGTTTGTTTGGGAAGATGTTAAAACTACAAGTTAGCTTTGTTGATATTGTCATTTCATTGTATCGACATAAATTCCTAAAATAAAAAATTAGTATTACTTCATAAATGAAAAAAGCATGAAAAACTTCAAATTTTTAAGAAGACCATTAAGATCCTAATTGATGTAACCTTAAAAAGAAAAACTGAAAAGAATATAAATCAATTCCCCCCAAAAAACTAAATGGATCTATAAGACAATTCTAACAAAATGTTTGAATTAAATGATTAAATTAAACAATTTCATTTAAACAATCCCTATACTATATGAATTTTCACCAAAAAAAAGATAAATATGGCACCCTACCAAGTGTATTTTACATGGTATCACTACCCAAATTAGGGAGACATAAAACAGTAAAAGAGAATGATAGAACAGTATCAGTAATGAATAGTGAAACAAACATCTTTTTTTTTAAATGTTAGAAAGCAGACTATGGCAATCAATATAAAAATTATTTATTGTGGCCAGCTTTCATTTATTATGAGGAGTCAAGAATGGTTCAACATTAATTAATGAATTAATCAACAAATATTTATTAATCAATCATTATGATAAAGGAGTTGTATAAGATTCAGGGGTTCAAAGGCAAAAGTGAAATTTCCTGCAGTTAAATGCTTATATTCTACAGAAGGAGATAACATATATATGTATAGGTACATACAAAATAATTGTGCATTGCATTTATTCTGGGAGGCACTATAACTGAAAGGATTAGAAAAGATACCATTTAGAAGGTAGGACTTGAGTTGAATCAGGAAGGAAACTGGGGATTCTAAAAAGCAGAGGTAAGGAAAGAATTCATTCTATTTACAGGGAATAGCCAGTACAAAGGTATGGAGAATCAATTGTGTGAAGGCGGGAAGTGTGTATTGAATCTGAAAAGGGTAGGTGGTGTCCAGGTTATGAAGAGCTTTAAATGCTAAGTATAGGAGTTTTTACCCAATCCTAGAAATAATTGGGTGATACCAGAGTTTGTTAAGAAAGGGAGTGATGTGCTCCAGTCTTTACTTAAAAATAAAACAATTTGGCATAAGATGAACTAGAGTGGAGAGAAATGAGATGCAGAGAACAATTGAGAAACTATTGAAATAGTCCAGGTAAGAACTTATCAAAGCAACAGCTAAGATTATAGTTCATTGAGTGGTGGGAAAGGAATAAATTCAAGGGATGTTGCAGAGATAGAAAAAATAAGAAATGACAAATATCTAAAGGGAAGATGGTGACATGTAAATAGAACTAAGGAGAGAGTCTGGGGCTGAATGTATGCTAGATGAATCTTATGCATAAAGGTAATAATTGAACCCATGAGAGCTGATGACATCACCAGCTGAGACAGTTTAGCAAAGGAGACTAAGGTGTGGTTAGAGAACCAAACAGTGTCATAAAAACCCAGAGATGTGGTCAAGTGTCAAATGCTGCAGAGAGGTCAAGAAGGATGAGGATTGGAGAAAGCTATTTCCACTGAGTGATGAGGTCAGAAGTCAGATTGCAAAGGACTGAGAAGTGAATGAAAGTAAAGAATTTTCAGGCAATGAATGTGAACAGATTTTATCTATGAGTTTGGAGGAGGGGAAGAGAAATATGGGATAATAGTTTGAGGGAATGCTATTTCTAGTTAGAGGTTTTCATTCAGATTAAAAGACTTGGGAATGATTTTAGGAAGCAAGGAAGCATATAGTAGATAAAAGATTTAAGATTAGAGAAATAGCAGGAATGATTAGGAACCAATTAGAAAAATAATTAGCATAATGAATCACATTAATAGTAAAACCAAATGCTCATATCAATAGATGCAAGAAGTACTCATTTATGTTAAAATGTTATTAAAAACATAGGAATTGAATAACTTTTCTTTAACATGATTAAAAGCATTTATCTAAAACCAAGAGCTAGCTTTATTTGTAATGGAGAAACTCATGAAGTTTTCCCAATAAGAATAGGGTGAAACAAGAATGTCCTTTACTCTTTTTTTTTTCTGTTGCACCCTAAGGATCTCTGGGGTCTTCCATCTGACTTGAAACTGAAATCTCTTATACATTGTTTCCTCTTATTATAATAAGGACACCTTGAAAAAATAAAATAAATTGCTATTAGTTTTATCCTCAATGATTTGCACATGATAAGTGCTTAATAAATTATTTTCCATTATTCATTCATTCAATTATTATTTGACCTATAGTAATGCTGGCTATAACAATAAGACTGAAAAATTTAAGGGATTAAGGACTGGCAAAGAAGAATAAATACTATCTCTATTTGCTAATGATATGGTGGTTTACTTAGCAAATCCTAAAGAATCAACAACAAAAAAAATCTAATCAAGAAAATTAATAGCTTCAGTAAAGTAGCAGGATAAAAGATAAATCTCACCAAATCATGAGCATTTCTCTACATTATTAACAAAACATACGAACAAAGGAGAAAATGAAAAAGTTCTTTTTAAAGATAACTACAAAATTCATAAAGTATCTGGGAGTTAACCTATTAAGATACAAAGGACTTATACAAATACAACTATAAAACAATTTTCATAGAAAATAGAATTACATAAATAATAGAAGGGAAATTCAATGTTCATTCCTCAGCCAAGGTAAAAAAAAAATGACACTAGCTAAAGCAATCTACAAACTAGCACTTGCAAATATTATCTTATTTGTTTCTCATAACTGTCAGAGGCAGGTACTGGAATAATCTCCATTTTATTGTTGAGAAAACTTGGGTAAACAGATGTTAAGTAACTTGCCCAGGATCATACACTTGGTAAGTATCTAAGGCTGGATTTGAACTCAGGTCTTCTTGACTCTATGTCAAGTGCTCTATCCATGTGGCACCTAGCTGCCTCTTTAAAAAATATCAACAATATCTAGAAAAAGAAAAAGGTGAAAATATTTTGTTATTTTTTTTCATCTGTTGATAAAAGTGTGTGATTTTGCCAAGGTATCACTTTCAATGCAATTGTTAATTATGGGAAAAGATAGAATAGTCAATGATGGAGGTGATGTAGAATATAGGCACAATGTTTCATTACTTATAGAGTTATGGATTAATCCATTTTTTCTGAAAAATAATTTTTATTATCCATGAAAAAACACTAATTTTTAATATCATTTGATTCAAGAATCCAACTACTAACTTTATTCCACACACCCAGAAAGACAGAAAGATTAGACTCATGTTACCAAGCAATTAACAACAACATTATTTATAGTAGCATTAGGCTGGAAATGTATTTGGTTCCTAAAGGTTAGGAAATGTTAAATAAATTGTAGTACAAGATGGCACATAATAAGTGCTTAATATATGCTTGTTGGTTGGTTCATAACAGAGCACCATGGGACGATTTAGATGAATTGTGGCAAAGTGAAGAAGCATAAGTGAAAGAATATTAGTGATGATGAGACTACAGTAATGTAAATGAAGATCACACTTAAAGGTAACAAAACTCAGGTCAACTACAATGGACAATATTACTTCCAAATCATTACATTTAAACACACATCATTCTTTAAACAAATAATAAACTACAAAATGGGAGCATCACAAGTATTGTCAGTTTCTATAACTATTGTTCTTAAATATTTTGTTTTAATTATAGAAAGGAACTACGTAAGGTTTTTTTAATTAATAAGTCACTAATGACTCCTAATGAAATACTTTAATAAAAATTTGATGGTGGTTAGTTCAAGACATATTTGTGAAAATTAGGAAATGAGCTAACTTGAATCCTTGAAACTCAAAATAACATCAACAAAAAATCCAAGTTAGTAATTCTGCAGGCAACAGAAAAAAACACCAATTATTACAAATGAATAACAAAGGCATAACAAATAGCTTTGGCAGCAAGCAGAGCTGTTTCAAAGTAGCATCATTATACTATAAAGCACATTCAGGGAAAACACCTTGGTTGTTCCTTTCTGAAGAACGTAGCTAGTATGAAGTAAACTTGTATCTGGAAGAATTTTATAGAAAAGGGGTGAAAATGTGAATTTATGAAGTAGTCCCAGCTTCCTAATAACCTGACTGGACAGAAGACAGACTGACTATCTCATACATACCTACTCTAGTAAAATACTAGAGTTTTCATTCCATTGAATACTGACCAAGAAATCCAATCAAAAATCACAGGAAGTGATACTTTTTACCCCAGAAGTGTACAAAAAGTCATCCAGAATGATTCCCATGTAAAAGACATGACCTTCAAGAAAAACAAGATCCAGTTTGACCAGGTAGTTTTCAAAGCTTTCTCTGTAAGTAGCAAGAATGGAAAACTGGAGAAAGCCCATGTTCTTCATAAAACTGAAAGGTGGGGCACTGTAAGTCCATGGCACAAAAATACAAGTACCAGGTCAAATATCCATTTGAAAAAGGCATTTGCATCTTTTACAAACCATAGTGGAAATTCATGTTTGCTGTGCTACCCAACACCCCTTCTTTAAAGACCTGCACAATAAATTTCTCCTCGATGTCAATGTCAAAGGTAAGTATATCTCTTCAGAGTAATTTATATGCTTTCAATTATGAGACAAAAACCATAAAAGGAAGTATTAGATTCCAAGTGAAAATGGTAAAAGGTTCAAAGCCTATAAAGTTACTTAGGAAAAGGCATGGTACAAGCCTGAGGAATTATGACAATATTATTTTCAACAGTACTCTTTTGAAAGAAAATCTGTAGCATACTGGGTAGCTCTGCCTCAGAAAATTTACAGAAGGTTATGAACAAGAGTCACACAGGATGAGAGATGAGAAGAAATAGACAGGTTGTGATCTGAACCATCAGAGTGAATGACTATATCAATAAAAAAATAACATATTTCTACATTGCTTTAAATTTTTCAGAGTGATTTTAAATCACTTTCCTTATCATTCAACTAAAAGGGACCCTGCCCTTTTTTAGCCTTTCAAACCATCATTTGATTTCTCCTACACACTTAATCTTTATGGGCTGTACTATAATTATTCATGTACAAATCTCATTACATATACATACACACACACAGACACACACTTCAAGACTGTAAAGTCCTTAAGAGTAGATATTATATCTTTTAAAATCTGTATATTTCTGGCCCTCCATTAAATCCTACTCTCATGTGATTTGGAGACAATCCTAGATTTTCTTAGGTTTTGCCAGCAGAGTACAAGCTGTAACAATTCCTGCCAAGTTAGAAGGACTTTCATCATAGACCTTGCAACAGAATGTCCATCTGTCACCCAAGGACCAGGTTAAGTTCATGGAGTTTCATCCCTGGAATGATGACCATGAGGTGATGAACAATGTTGTCTCAAGCAGCTTGTCAATCTGTCTTTTAAGCCAAGGAAACTTTAGAATCTGTATCTGTACAAATGGAGAGAATATCAGTGAAGTCACAAATGTATTGAATGTACCTAAAGTACTGAAATAGAAATGTGTGTGTGTGTGTGTGTGTGTGTGTGTGTATAAACACATATTTTGTTCTCCTGCTTATCTTTGTTACCAGAAAATTTAATAAAGTACTAAGGTGATCAATTACAGTAATTAACAGTCCAAGTGCCAAGTAATATCTTATTTCTGTATTCCTTTTCATTTCTTTCTATCTTATATTTACTGCTTTTGTTTTCTTTTGTAGTTTATTTCATTTTAGAAACCGCTTCAACTCTATCCAAACTATGGAGGCAATGTGGTTCAGTGGAACAAACAAATAATTTGACATCTCAAGTCTTAAGTATGAATTGTTGTCATGCCACTTGCTAAGAAAGTCATTTAATCTAACTGGGCCTCAGTTCCTTCAACTGTAAAATAAGGGGTTTGGACTAGGTGATCTTCAACCTATGTTTCTTTTTCAAAGCAGATAGTATTTTTAAAAAATAAGAACCAAAGATGATAAAGCTGTTAAGCATCCTACAAACACAAATGGGTATGGGACCTCAATGATTTGGAAATTCCTTCCAATGACATAGATCAAAATCCATCCAAGATTTCCATCCTGTGAGATTCTTGTCTATATCCTCCAATAAAGTTGTTGTAGTTCCTAACATGAAAAACACATGCCTTTTCTTATTTTCTCCAGACATCATGTGGGTACCAGCGGTGTATTGACAGTATCCACCTAGTTCGCCTTGGCCATGTAACCGGCCCATCTTCTTTTTGTATTGTACAATGCATGGATGACATCTTTTACTTGTGCTCTTCTTTAGAGTTCTTCATTAGTCACACCTACGATGTACCTCTCCATTGCTTTCTGCATATTTATTTGTAATTCTTTTGACACTGCTGTGTTACAAGAAGGTCTTAGAGTTTTGATGGCAAGATTGGAGTCATTATGTAAGTTAAAGTTCAAAACTATATCAACAGAGTAGAGTAATGAGATGAAATCACCAAGATGACACTTAATTGGAATAAATGTAAAGTTATAGATCATTGTGTAAGTTCACAATATAGAAGAGATAAAGAAGGTTTGAATTAAAAAAACCCAGAGAGGAAAAAATGTTAAACAAATTTGTGGGCCTTAAAAGACAGCATTTCCAAAGTACATTAGAAGGAAGTTTTAGGAAAGGGGAGTCTGTATTGTAAGACCCTCAGGAGAAATCAAATGGCAAAACTGAAATTGGTATGTCTCACATTTTTATGCATCTTCTGGGAATTGACCTTGTTGCCCTCAATCGTCTCTGCCCTATCTTTCAATTTGAATTAAAGAGGATCACTATGAATTTGCCATCAGGAGCTGTTGCCGAAAGCCCTGGTGTAATTAGTTGATGTATTAATTTGCCAACTAGATGTGCACTGAACATTATGATGGTGGATTATCATGCCAAACCCTCACAGTGAAAGCCCTAAAGGGATGGAAGGAAATAGAACATTTTCAATCCAAACTACTTGCTGAAAATTTAGCATGGTCAACAGATCCCATTCTGGAATGAGTCAAGCCTCCCTACTCGGCAGGAAAATAACTGGCATTCAGTTATAATATCTGAAGTATGGGAGACTGGTGCTACTATTATGATTACAAAAACTAACACAATTCCATTAATACAACTGTCTTACCACAATTTAACTCAAACATTGAATATGGTATCAACTGATATATTATTAAAATTCCATTTAGCTAAATGCTAAGTCTACAAAGGGAGGGTCGGTGAACTACAGCATTTGATTTATGTCTTCTGTTAACATTTTTGTCTTCCTATAATGCAAGTGTTATTTTATGCAGATCAGAAAAAATAAATATATCCATTAATATTAATAACCCTGTACAATTTAGTTAGATGAATTCAAGTCATCAATAACTTATGTAAATAAAAACCTGAATTTTCCTACCACAGACAAGTTTGGAAATATCTTTAGGAGTCAGCTTCACGGGAAATGATTTTGTGTGTACTTCAACTAGCCCTACCATTCCTTCCTCTTTTTAATTCTATTCCCATCATTTCCATTTTGATGTGAAATGGAGATATTGTCATGACAATGACTCCAGAAGCTTTTAGAAGCAGCTTGAAAGGAATGGTATAATTACATCATGAATACACAGGTGCAATGCCATATAAACCTTGATTGAAGGCATTGCCAAGGAAAGAGAAGCTCTCCTGTTCCAGGTCACATACTCAGCACTCCAATTCAGCGCATCAGAGGGAAAAAAAATAATCTCCAGTATCAAACTGTCAAGACTACACATAAAAACATTCTTTCCCCCCTCATGCAAAACTGCAAGGGAAATTAGAAAACATACTAAATAATACCTGGAGTACACGGTAAATTAACAGGGTGGTTTTCCTTAATGCCAAAATCATTGCCCTGAATCACTTTGAAAAAAGTTAAACTGAGAGTGACTAAACTACAACTTATTAAGGGTCTGATTTATTTTTCCCTTTTAATCTGTTTATGTCGGGTATGAAAACTGTATGCCAATGAATTTTGATCTATTTATAATTTTTAATAACACTTTCTTCAAACTCTAAGCATCAATGATTTTATTAATGGTGAAAGCACAATGGAAAGATATGCATTCCACCAATGGAAATTTCAACACCTGAACACCTAATAGACTATGTTCATGAATAAATGTGGATAAAAAATTCATCATCAAACTTCTAGCATGAGCTTCTCTAAACTAACATTAGGCCTTCTCTCAGATGGCAGCCTATCACTAAGCAGTCCATTAAAACCAGAACTTGTCCTCTGTTGGCCTTTCCTTCAATAACTGAAAGTCCACCTCTATCTCATGATAAGACGTCACAGTTGGAATTCAGTGAAAGATTTGTTTAAATCCTGTATGACATTGTTTGACTGCTTTGAGATCACATTCATCGGAAATAAAAAACATAGCAGAGAGCCCCAGCAGATAGGAGGCAGTGTGGAACAATGGAAAATATGCTAGATTTAAAGTCAGAAAACCTGGTTGTAAATCTCAGCTGTGGGATCAATGATTTTAGGGTAAATCAGATAACCTTCCTAAACCTCAGTTCCTCATTTGTAAAATTATGGAGTTAGCCTAGATGGCCCCTCAATCTATAAGGTAGAATGAGTATGTAAGAGCCTTGTATTAGAAACATCCATGGAGGGTCTCAGGACCCAGAAATCTCACTGTACATTTACAGTGATAATAATGGCTGTTCAAATTTATAAAGATTTAAAGTGAATTTTTTTTTACAATATCCTGTACAGTGGTGGTGCCAAAATCAAATAGAAACAGGGGCCACGAAAGTCTACATAAGGATCCCTGACAGGCTACATCCTGACTTAGAAAACTGCCTATTAACATTATTTATATTCTATTCTCTTTTTATTTATTTTGTTAAACATTTGCCAATTAAATTTTAATCTGGACTAGGCTGCATTCTGTAGGCTGCAATAAAAAGTCTAGTACTATTACACTATTTTACCTAGCACTTTTAGCTAGTAACTTGCACAATACAGACAATTTATATATATGTACACCTGGCTCTTCAAATGGTGAGAGGCACCCAAGAGCCTACCAAAAGGGGAAAAAAATGCTAGAACTTCAATGGCTATCACAGAAATATTCAGTTCCTAGGAAGTCATAGCCTTGGAGCTGAAGGGGGCCTTAGAGGTCATCTACTCCAATCCCTCATTTTACAGATTAGTAAACTAAGACCTTGTGAGATTAAGTGACTTGACCAAGGTCAAATAGCTAATTAGGAGCAGATGTGAGAATCAAATCATGAATGCTAGGTCTTCTGACTCCAAGGCCATTATTTTTTCCCACTATACTATATTGCCTCCCAGAAAGAGCACAATATTTTCCCCTCTTATTTAGGTATCTAAGTTGGTGCAGGAAGACATGAGTTCAAGCCTAGCCTCAGATACTTACTAGCTGTGTGATTATGGGCAAATCACAACCTCTGATTACCTCAGTTTCCTCAACTATAAAATGGAAATAATAATAGCACTTATTTTGCAGGATTGTTATGAGGAGCAGAGAAGATAATATTTGTGAAGCACATAGCACATTTCTGGCACATAGTAATAGCTTAATAAATGCTTATTCCCTTCCATAACTGTGTCTTCCCTTCCTTTCCCCTTTATATGAATACCACCACTTATGCACCAATAACTCAATGAGAAGTCATCTTCAACCTGTGCCTCTAACATACTGTTCTTATCTCCTAAAGGAACCATAAGTAAGAGAGGATCCTACTGTTATCTGAATTCTTACCAATGGCATTGCTACCTCTGACAAGTGTCTTGCTCAAAGAAATGAGGTTGTAAGCAGAATAAATCGGTAAACTCTCCAGTCTACTACTCCAGATCACACAGTGAACACCTTCAAATGAAACACTAGGTTTATGACAGGTTGTGGCACAGAGAAAGTAATTGCAATAAGACCTCTTCCTCCCACCCCCATATGAATTAAATAATATAAGGAAGCATTTATGGATGGGAGAAGGAAGAGTAGAAGTGAAAATATAGATGCATTATATAGGCACTGACTTCTGGGAACACGTACCAGATTAGAAGTAGGGAAGCTCAAAGCAGATTGACAGTTCACCTTTTCAAGGAGAATGCCACTTATCACTAATTTATGGCTTCTAGAAATTTTTTAAAAGAGTTTTCATTTGAAAATGAGTCTTTATTTTCCTTTTCATGACTCAAACCTCACCTGAACAATTCTTTACATATCCACAAAGTTTCTCATGGTATTTCTCTTAGAGTGTCCTATAATATTTCCAATTCAGACACATTATGTTGTAACTCAAAAGAAAGAACTCATAAAAATTGACTATAAAAAATAAAATTCCATACAGTTTTTTTTAATCTGATAACCTTTGTTACTATAACATGGTTACTAAAAGAGCTAAGTCTGAGTTTTAAGACTTGTATAATAATAATAATCTTTAATGAATATTTCAGTACTTGATACTTGGAAAACTTAGCTTGGAATTAAAGTAACGAACACTTGAAGATGCCATTTTGTCAAAAGGGAAGGGTTGGGGTTTTTTTAAGTTCCATGAAAAAAATCACAATGCTGCTATTGTTATAATTGTTGCTACCATCATGAGCATTATTGAATATTCTACTAATGGTAAGGGGAAATATCTAACAAATGGCAAACATATGGTGTACGCATGGAATTGCCTCAAAGAGTTTAAACTTGGAATGAATCTTGAAATGAGTTATCGGCATATACATATAAAAACTACTAAATGTGTCCTCTGTGTATATTGTAATAAAGACAAAGGTTATACTACCTACAGATTACAATATGAGAATGATTTTTCTAAGTAGGAATTTCTTGGGACAATTAATAACAAGATGACTTGATTCTGAAGATGATAACAATAAAATAATGTACGTTTTATATAGCTAAGGTGAACCAATGCCTTTATAATGTTTTCCCTACTGTTGTGCTCTGCTGTCTTTAGCTCATTAATATAGTTAGTTTTCTCTTCTCCCCCAAGCTCTTCCCCTCAGAAAATTGTTATTGACTCTGTATCCTAAGAAAATATACTGTGTACTGGTACCACTATGGCAAAATGCTTAGCCCTAGAGCCCTTGAGATGAGACTCGTGAATGAGCTTTCTCTGGGGAACATGTTCTAGAATTTTACCTATGAAGAGAGTCAACAGATTCCTTTCAATTATTCACTTTAGTAAATGAAAAATATTTTCAAAATGTAAAATACATGCCAAGGCAGCTTATATTTTGTTTACTTTTGATTTTTTAAATCACAATTTTTATCATTCTAATTTTACATTGCTTTTATTTCCAAATATATCCTTTTCCCATCTCCTACCCCGAGAGTCATCTCTTGTAACTAGACTACCAGGGAGAAAGTATAGTAAGCTACTTGTTCAATCACTCTCATCTCCCTGCTGTCCCCACCCTCCTACTGGTTCATTGCCTACAGGAGTTTCCAGGTACAAGTGCTTCCTCTCTATTCTGGGAAGCTATCCCCAAGCCCCTAACCAGAACAAAATATGCTAAAAAAAAAAACACCTTGGTATTAGATCTGTCTTTTCTCTAAGGATATTCCCCCACTAAATTAATTCCTTCCAACTGCATTTCCAAAAGGTATACTCACACTAGCAAAAGCCTGAGGCTAACATCACCTATAAAGACCAAGTAACCATTCAAAACTATGAAAGACAAACAATTTTTACTATGGCCAGAAGGAAAGGCTTCAGGCTTCTTTAAGGGAAGAAAGAAGACACAGGATTAATGCCTTCAGATTCTGTAATGAGGATATAGAGGATGGTTTCAGCAACACAGCATCTATCACAGAACTCATCTTGCCTGATTGATCATCCCAAACAGCCTGTTCCCAAAGTCCTGGTCCCTCTCTTTAGGGAATCTGCCTATGGCCATGTTTTCACTCTTCCAGATTTCCTCAGCTCACAAACATCCCTTCTAATATCCATGTTTCTTCTATTTGTCTCACCAGGACCTGGGTTTCTTATTACATTTAACTTCTGCTTGGACTGACTTAAAAGTCAACAGACTATGGTCTAATATTGTTTGTGCTATCCTATTGTTTCCTTTTTAATCCACTTGAAGGACATTTTAGCATTTCATAAAGGGATCATTGGTCAGTGGCATTTTTATTAGCATCTCTTCTCAGCCCATTTTCAATGATTAAGTCATAAACTTTCAAGGATGTGTGCAGTTACTTTGTTAAAGTACTTTAAGAATTTGTATAAGAGTTTAACATTCAAGATCTGAAATTCTAAATGGCCAAGTACTCAGATATGATTAATTAGGATAGTCTTTATAAGTAAAGAGGATTTTGTTATTCTTTTTTAGATAACAATTCCCAGGATCCATGACCAAAACAGTCTACTAGTTCTCAAGATTATAGACAATAGTTCCCAGGGTCATGGTTATACACAGTTTCTACTGCGACTGTGCAGTGAGATATACGGATGACATAACATAATATTTCCTATATTTACACTGTACTAAGCCATGATGATATTGCTAAAGTTAACCTGTGAGTTCATTGTTGTCAAATTGCCTTCTTTGTGTGCTTCCCTATAAGTCAGGTGAGCACTGGTCAATGAGTGGGGATTTGTGGGATTTGGAGAATATGACAGTGCAATGCTGTGCTTGCCTCAACTGGCCCCCATTGAGGCTTGAGGGGATCTAGGGGAATGCACAAGCTGGAATGCTGTGCCTGTCTCAGTTGGGCCCTCACTGAGATGTTGTCCCCCACTTCTTGCCCGCCCCTGTGAGAAGGGTTACTAGGGGATCCTGTGGGAATTGGTGCTCCCATTATCAGGAACCGATCGAGATAGTGAAGAAAAAGAATAAATTATTATTCAGACCTCCAAAGCTGTCTTCCTGTCCTTCTGGCTGCCCAGATCAAGAGTGAACCTGTTAGAGGCTGGAGTCCAAAAAACCTCCAGTGGTGGTTCCTGCCTAACAATTAGCATAGTCGCTGTCTCCTGTGCCCCTTGTATTACATCTATATGGATTTTTTTTTCATGTTTAAAAGACATTGTCACTAATTTAAGGTACAGATTTCAAAAATCGTGGTAGGAGAGGAAAATGAAAAAAAAAAGGAGGGGGAAGAAGAGGAAGGGAAAGGAAAAAAAGAGGCAGAGGAACAAAATGAGAAAAATAGCATCTGTAGTATTGAATATGTATTAGAAAGAAAAAGAAGCTTATGGAATTCTAATATAGGCTGTAAGTATTTTAACTTTAGGTATTCAATTGGATATTCCTGTGACAATGTGCCAAGAGATCTTGGGAAAGAAAAAAAAATGACAAAAATAAAAATGGAGCTCACCTAGGTATCACCACATTTTAGAAAGTAACAGTTATCCAGTAAGTTCCTCTCCAGGAATTAGCTACCCATTAAAAAATATTATACACTGTACAAAGAACACCAAAAAGGGTTAGCCCTGGTGGATCATTCATCCCACCAGCTGTACATTTTCACTCTTGGCATAAAAAGGAACTAGTACATCCCACATAAATTAAGAATTCTCCCTCTAATGACTTACTGTTACTTTTGGTTCATAAAAGCTATATCTTTCTAAGTAGCCCAGACCAGGGACATTCAATCATGGAAAACAGCTGAACAAAGACACATTTCAAACTTCACCAGATTTGCTACTGTATTTCACCACATAATGGTTGCCACTACATATTTGTTGTGCCCTGTTTTTTGTTTTTGTTTTGTTTTTTTCAGTCCAAAATTTGGCTTATAACCTTTCACCATATAATCATCACATGATATATTTCTGTTAATCATGCCACTTACAATGTAAACAGAGTAGCAATGCATTCCCCAGTGGCATATGGATATTCATTTATCTGTAATGCATTGAGAGCCACATTCTCAGCACACATGCATTGTCAGTATAGTTCCAAAAGCTGACTTGCATATTTTGTTTAGAGAGCTATAGTAGTACTAATGGTATTGTCACTCAACCCAATGAAGAGCTCTAGGTGCAAGAGGAGTGCACAGGCAGGTGAAGCTGCCATAAGTAAGTCATGTGACATGGTAAAACTTGGATCTTCCCAATTTTAACATATTCACAAATATTCCATGCATTCTAATCTTGCACCAAAGACAGCTTAGTAATAAATGATTTTTAAGTAATTCTGGCACATTTTTTTAAAAGCTTCACATAGTGGTAAATTTGGCATAAAATCTGCAATGATTATGTAGTGAAATATGGTATTTGTTACTTAAGAGGCACCATTGCACAGTACATAGAGGGCTGGACTTGAAGTTAGGAAGGCATGGATTCAAATGTGGCCTCTGACACACTTGATTAGGTGAAATTTAGCTTTGCATTGTTAGAGGGAGTTTCCACATATTGAAACTCCTCACACTGATGAAATCACCAGTTCAGACCAAAAAACAAAAACAAAAACAAAAACAAAAAAAACTTGTTCATATACCTAACCAATAGCTGTACAGGGAAAAAGTCCAATTAAAATGAAAGAGATTAGACCTCCCAGATCTGTATCTATTTGTATCTATTGTATCCATTTGTATATGTTGGATCCACCAAATCTTCTAAAAAATCTGGGTTTGACTACTACATGCATATACTATAAAATATATAAATAACAAATTATTTTAAAGACTAAAAACAAGACCACAGAAACATAGGTTTGATACTGTAAGGGACTTCAAAGGTCATGAAGTCCATGCCCCTAATTTTATGTAGGAATAAACAGAGGCCCAGAAGAATGAAGTGACTGGCCCAAGATAATACAGGAAATCCCTAAACTCCAAATCATGAGCTCTTTTCAATAAAAAGAAAAACATATGTGCTACTCTTTTGATACTTTTGATCACATATTTGTGATTAAAATCCTTGACCAGTTTGAGCTAAAGGCTAGTACTACTTCATGAAGAAATAGGAATAAAGAAAAAGGATATATAAATGTCTCTATCAGTGTAAAATTTTGTGTCTATGCTGTATGGGCATCAATGTATATTTCTATGTCAGCGATTTAGATAAAGAAACTGGAAAGATCATATTTTGAAGTAAAGTAAATATAATACTATAGAGTGATAGGATCACAGGATTAGAGCTGAAAGAGATGAGGAATGAGGAACCCAAAGAAGACCGCCCAAAATCAGCTAGCAGAAAAATCAGTATTTGAAATGAAGTCCTCTCATTGCCAACCTAGTCATCTTTTTTTCTTTACCACAACGGCTTCTATATTGTAAAAACTGTAATATGCTTATGTTCTTTTGACATCCTTTCTGGCTAAAGATCGTGATACAAACTGTTTGATGCATTCTTCTCTCAAAACCAGCAACAAGCTATTCTTTCAAAGATAGACTAGCACAAGGATCAGACATCACAAAATTTTATAACAATACTGGAAGGAGTCTTGGATAGTAATGGGTTGTTTTTTGCTTTCAGAAATATGAATGTCTAAACCTAAGACAGATCCGTTATTTTTTCTTCTTTATTTTATTTTAGACTCAAACACCAGAACACAAATATAGAATAGAGAAAAGAAAAAAAATCTCATAAAATTAAATATTGGAATTTAAATATAAAGTAAGCAAAGAAAAAAAGCATGTCATGTGCATATTAGAACATGAGAGGATTCAAAACATGTAATTATAAATTTTTATTTCAAGAAAGCTGTATGATAAGTACTACATGTTTTGTTGAGAACTGTCCATCTTTTCTTTGCTTCCTTGTAAGTTTTCCTTTGTTCTCTGCTGAGCACTTTCTACTTTGCTCTTTTTTTGCCCTTCCTCTACCCTTCCTTCCCCACCCCCACCCCCCAAAGTCTACGATCAAGTGCGGATCTATTTCTATATACAGATCCATCCATTCTTTAAAACAAAAATCTAGGAATGGAAACTATAAAACCCCTCTAAAATATAATCCCCCTTATTTATAAACTTATCTCACACTAATCCTTTCCACACATTCTACAGCCTAATCGAACTGGGTTTATCATTTGACTATTCCCTCTGCTTTCCCACTTCCACGCCTTTGGTCATTGCTCCTTTCATATGGAATGCTCCCCTACTGAACATGCCCCTCTGAAAATGCAACCCATCTTTCAAAGTAATTTTCATATGCTTCCCCTTTCATGACATTTTTTCTGTTCTTCCAAAATGTAAACATTCAACTACAAAAGATGTAAAGGAAGGTCAGGCTTTCTGAATGTTAAATGTCCCAACTGAAATGGATTTTATGAGAGGACATGGACATGATTTGCAAGGGATGAGAAGGCATCTTCACCCTTAGAGGTACTGACCATTCATAAACCACAAACTCTAACCCTTCACTAAGCTTTTACATCGTACTCTTTATGTACCTTTCTTCTGGAAATTTACTAGAAGCTATCTCTATTTATATACTTATATAATTTATTTACTGCCCCATCATCCAAACTGTAAACTCCTCAAGGGCAAAGGACAGTGACTAACTTACTTTTTAGATTCTACAGCACCTAGCACAATGCCTAACAGAGAAGGCACACAAAAACTCTTCTGCATTTTTTTTTATTCAGTCCTTTTTGATGAGTAGGGAAGAAGTGAATATCTTCCATATGAAAACTTCTCTTTTAATCCAAGACAGTAATTGACATGCTGTAGCTTTTTCTTCTTGCTCCCAATCTATATGTATGCCTAGCCTGCCTTATAGAACAACTATAAATGGAAGAATTTCTTGCTTGACTGAAAATTACCGTTTCTTGGTTTCTCTCCTTTTTTTTTAAGTTCTATTAGTAAAAGTTTATTCAGGTGAGACTCAGAGAATCAGCCATTAAAAAATCTTAATAGGAAAACCTCAGAAGTGATTTTTTTTTCCTAGACATGTAGATAGAATCTTAACATGAAATTGTCATACATTAAAACTTCATAGATCATATAATCAGAAGATCCTGATTGGCATTTAATAATTGTGTGACACAAGGCAAGATATATTCCCTGTCTGTTTCAGTTTCTTCACCTGAAAAATAGGGATAATAATAGTCACACATTTATATCTGGCTTATTTTTAAAAAAGCATATATATTTAAACTATTATTATTATTTGTTATATTAGCATTTTGCTGATTTTTACTAAATTTTATTCTAAGTAGAGTATTACCTTTCTAGGCCTACATCTTTACAGCTGTAACATGAAAGAATCATCTCTGATAACCCTTTCAGCTCCAATTTTTCTTTAAAATTGCACAACAGAATCATAGCCTTCCAGGGTTGAAAGCAACCTTAGATGTCATGTCATACCACCCACACTTGAACAAGAATACCCTTCATAACGTCTTCTAAAAATGTTTCTCAGGGAGCTGCAGCCAAGATGGTGGAGTAAAGGCAGGGCCTTGCCTGAGCTCTCCCCTCAAACCGTCCAAATACCTTTTTAAAAAAAGAAGACTCTAGGGGCAGCTATGTGGATAGAGTACCAGCCCTGAAGTCAGGAGGACCTGAGTTCAAATCCAGCCTCAGACCAAATGCTTGACACTTACTAGCTGTGAGACCCTAGGCAAGTCACTTAATCCCAATTGCCTTAGAAAAAAAAAAGACTCTAAACAAATTCTAGAACAGCAGAACCCACAAAAAGATGGAGTGAAAGAAATTCCCAGCCCAAGACAATTTGGAAAGTCAGTAGAAAAGCTTTGTTGCACCAAAATGAGAGAGGAGCACAGTCTAGCATGGGCCACACCAGTGCAGACCAGGGCCCAGCAAAACTGGAGTAGGCCTAGGAGTGACTGAATCACTGACAGCAATGGCAGTTTCCAGACCTCTCAGCCCACAGACACCAAAGACAAATTAAAAGGTCAGCAGGAAAGGTCTGTTGCATCTGAGTGAGGGTGGAATGCAATCCAGCACAGGAAACTAGGAGCAGGCCTTGGGAATAACTGAATCAGCAGTGGCAGTAGCAGCAGCAGTGGCTGCTTCTGGAGCTCGCAGGCCCACAGATGGTAAGGGGGTCAAACAACTGGTCAGAAGGAGATTAAAGGGGTCTTTTTGGCTAGCACTGAGGCAGGACTCTTGCTTTGCCCGTCCTCAGATCTGGTTCTCAGTTCTGGGTGGCAGTCCCAAGGTGAGGAGAACACTAGAATACCAGAGCTTGCAGCCACAGTGAAGGGGGGACCCTCCCCACAGTTCCAGCACAGAAAAGAGTACTTGTGGTTGCTCACCTTTCCTTAAATTATACTACCTTGGAAGAACTTAAAACATATAGGTCCCTAGAAGTATCTGTGAAAATAGCCGCACAAACCCCCAGAAACTTGGGACAGTTTGCCCTCCACCCTGGAAGCAGAACCCTACTTTAACAAAGAGTTAAGTAATAGGCTGGGAAAATGAGCAAACAATGGAAAAAATTCTGACTGTAGACAGTTACTATGGTGACAAGGAAGATCAAAATACACACTCAGAAGAAAAGTGGTCCTCAGGCCTCTCCATGAATACTTTTAGTGAAGGAGAATCCATTATGTCCTCAGGAAACCTATTCCATTTTGGGTATTACCAATTTTTAGGAAACCTTTCTTTATCTCAAGCTGAAATCTGCCTATCTTTATCTTCCTGCCTTTATCTTCCATCCATTTCATTGTTCTTCCTTCTTCAGCCAAACAAAGGAAATCTAATCTTCTTCCATGTGACATCTCTCCAATTACTTGGGAGACAACTATCATATCCTAAATCTTTTCTTCTTCAAGCTAAATATCCCCAGTTCCTTCAATTCATTCTTATAGGGCATGATCTCAAAGCTTTTCATCATCTTTGTTTTTCTGTATCTGGATTTTCTCTATCTTATCAATCTTCTTACTAAAATGTGGCATTCAGAACAGAACAGAATATAGCATATGTAGTCTCATGAAGTTAGTGTATAGCAGGATCATCATCTCCATAGCCTTGGGTGTTACACCTCTATTAACGAAGCCTAAGAATGGTTTGGTTAATAAGGACCCGTACTGACAGAAAGGATGATCTAGTAACTGGTTTCATACCCACCATGGGGCCCTGGAAGAGTCACTTAAGTTCTCATTGCCCCAGGTAACAGTCTTAAGACTTTAAGTTGTTGGACAATTTTTGATCACCTTTTGGATAGTATCTCCTTATCACGTGTTCCTGACATGAAGAATTACCTTTCCTGGCTGCTATCATTACACTGCCCACTTATGTTGAGATTTCAGTGTAATAAAACCCCAGATCATTTTCAGACGACTATAGGTCCATAAAGTCTTCTCTCCTTGTATTTGAGAAGTAGATGTTTTAAAGTTAATTATAAGTCTTCACCTTTATCCCTATTGAATTTCATCTTCATAGATGAAGCCCAACATTCTAGCCTGATCCTCAGATTGTATGATTCTAAATAAAACTGGAAATATGTATGGACACAACTGATGCCATATCATGTTCATCAAAGCATACTTTCCTCAGAGGGTTTGTTGTTATTTGACTGACTTTGATGAATTCTAAAAGAACATTGTTTGTTTCTACTCAATATATCACTGGCCCAGGCCAAAAATGAATAATGGGAATTTCTATATTAATATTTACTGCCAGTTTTGATCTAATATTTGAATGTTTGGGCATGAATGACTAAGGTTCTAGCACTGTGAAGTGGCACAGAGTCTCCTAATTGTCTGAGAAGCTAAAAGGACTGATGAAATAGGAGAGGCTAGTCAGAATTGAGTGTGCATACAAAAAACTACAGATAATCTCTTACTCTTTTCCCTGAGGTTGGTAGTAGGGACATCAGAACTGGCAAAAACAGCAGAATGACCAACTTGACCTACTCCAGTAGTAAGACTGACCCATCAACAAAGAAAACACATCTTGAAAGGGGCCTACCCAGAAAAGCAAGGGACTGATTAATCTATCATGACACCACACCCCAAAATAAACTTGGTATAGACTCTGCAAAATAAAATAAAACAGAACAGGACTCCTAAAGCCAACAGTCATGAAGTACCCCTCAGCCCCATGTGTTCTCTACACCTGTTACTAATTACCTTAGAACTTTAAACTTGAGTTCACCCCCTCCAGGGGGTTTATGGCAGAGGGGGGAGGAGTGGAGAATGCCTCTGGTTTGGGAAAGTTGTTTTAATAACTTCTATCTTTGATATACCTTTGTAAAAACTCATTGGAATTGAATGGTTAATTGATATTTGGAGGAGCACAGCAGATGATGGCCCATAAACCACAATAAGAGCCATAATCCCTCAGGGTTTTCCCCTCTAATCCTAAGGGGAGGTATAGTCAACTACCTTTTGGGAAACAACCTGCTACTATTAGTGGGGCTTGAGGAAGTGAGCCCTCTGGGCTCATTATATGTCATTTATATAGAAGAATTATTACAAATAAAATGACTAGAATCCAGATCATTTTGGGAGAATTAATTTCTTTTAACCTGTTTCAGAAGGTCATATTGCATTTTGATTGTGTTGTTCTAGCAAATATGACTCCATACAACATGGCAAGTCTTATCATGCAGGTTTTCTTTGTGCAAAATTCTTTAAAAAAATAAAAAGGCTTTGGGCCCATATTGACCCTTTTAATGTCTCTGAAGAAAATATAGTGATAAATATCACTCTGAAGAGCATTAAGTGCCACCTAGTGATAAGAAAAATACATAAACAGAAAGAACTAGAATTTCATTAGTTTACTGACTAAATTATCATAGAATTGTCTAAGTCTGTCAATTGGTCTGATTTGCAAATTTAAGGCTTGAGACAATATTCAATTTCAGTAGTTCTGAAACTCTGCAATAGATGTCATTCTGCCTCTTTGTTAAGAACTCTTTGTTAATGTAATCATCTTCCTGTCTCTCACCCATGCTTTTACTTTTAAAAAAATAGATATAAAATGAACTAGATTCCCATTTGTCTAAATTGCCTTAATTGACACGACTTAGATGCCTGGACATATTGATTTTGAGGTTTTCAAACCTTTTTGCATATTCATCTTGAAGAACATCAGCAACTGCTATAATTTGAAATCTATGGCAGAGTAGAAAGAAAGGGAACATAATGGGAAATGTAAATATATGATACTGAATTAACGTGACCAAGAAGTGAGCAGCATGAGATTTCATCTCTAATTTAACCACTGCCTAGCTGAGTTATACTGTGTGATACATACATACATAATATTAATTATACTAGTATGTTAATATGTAACTTATATATTCATACATTATTCATTATACATATAGAAAGATGACTGATAGATCTTCCCAGTACTTACCTTGCATATACCTAGATATTAATGTTCTTTCCTCTATTTTTGTGTGATCTCTTGGAGAAGACGGGCAATCCTTTTGCCTACTTTTTAATCCCAGTGCTTAGCAAAGTGCCTAGCTAAGAAGTGCTTAATAAATGCTTCTGACTAATTGATTGTTGTTTATCAAATGGAAAAGTAACTATGTTCTCCCTTAAAATCTTATTTTAATGCTTTATTGTGGCATGGTCAAATCAATAGAAATCAAATCAAAAGAAATATTTATTAAGCACCTACTATGTGCCAAACAGTATGCTAAGTTCTGGGATAAATACAAAAAAAGAATGCCTATTCCCTCAAGGAGCTTATGGTCTAATAGGGAAAAGCAACACAGAAAAGAAAGCCTAAAAGTGTCCAGGTTGGAAGTAAGGAAGAAGCTAGAAGGCCATGCCAGCAGAATAGAAGATACAAAATGTCCTAGTGTCCTACCAAAAAGAAAAGGCTTTGTGTAAGCCAATGACTTATTGAGTGGCTGCAGACCAAGGATCAGCTGAGCTAAGTTCAGAGATACTGAGAACCAGTTTGATTATAAAATATGAGTCAAGACAAGTCAAGAAACATTCATTAAGCATCCAGTAAATTATGCCATCTTCTGGAAGACAGCACAGTATATTGGAAAGAGGGCTGGTCCAAAGGCTGGGAAGCTAGGTAGTAAAATAAAGCATGACCCTTAGAGTCAAGAAGACCAGAATTTTAATCCATACTGAGCCACTTAATAGATGTATGACTCTGGGCATTATTTAATTTCTGTTTGCATCAGTTTCTTAATTTGTAAAATTGGGTAATGATAATAAGATGGGGTAATGATAGATGCCTTTCAAGGTTATTGTGAGTATTAAATGAAATAATACTTCTAACATGATTTGCAAACTTTAAAGCAGTACGTAAATGATAGCTACTACTTATTATTGTTCTTATTGTTATTATTAGTAAATCTTATTACACTAGCTGAGAAAACTTGGGCAAGTCACTTAACCACCTTGGGCCTCAGTTTACTTTTTTATGAGGGGGTTGGATTAAGCGGTCCCTTCCAGCTCTAAAGCTATGATGTTAGGATGATTTTTTTCAGTAACAACAACTCTTGAAGACCATCAATTACATTTTTATCTTCATACTTTTGGTTATATCAATGTTTTGTTAACATTATAAACATTTACAGATTATTCTTGCTTTGTAAGAAATCTCTTCTAAAAAGGTTAAACAGTTAAGCAAAACTAATAATATAACAACCTCAGCTTAAATAAAATTCATGCAACATTTCACATCTTTAGCATCCCCAATACATCTATTAAAAAAAAAACTAACAGAAATCTATTCTATATTCCCCCAAATCCCCACTCATTAAAAATATAAAAAATCATTGTAACAACTATTTATTCAAATAAATAAATTTCCCTAATGGCTGTACCAAAACTATATGTGTCTCATCCCATTAAATATGGAGTACAGTTTGAATTGGTGACAGTAATACCAGTACCAATGAAAGCACAGTGTTGGAGTACCTCTCAGTCTGATTACAAATCTTCAATTTCATGTCTCTTCTATTAAATAAAATGAATATTAAGCATGCAATTATTTGAGGCTGCGTGTGCTAGTTTGTGAGTTCTACCAGGTCTTTGCCTGTCTTATTTCTTCTTTATCTCTCCCCCTACCCCAAGTGCATTGTACAAACTTAGAAAATGGTTGTTGAAGTTTACAATTTTAATATCTGAATAATCTAGTGAAAAAGGAGAAAGCCAAGTCAGCTGACCTGTAAATATTCTACCACCTAAGTAAAAAATATCTAGGTAAATACCTAGAAAAATATAAAATGAATAACCAGAGACTGTCTGTTGGCTGATAATTTTGAGGCATTCCTACAGGCATGCTTTAGGTTTTGTCACTTTTGAAGTAACGTGATGTAGTGGATAGTATATAGAATCAGGAGACTGGGGTTTAAGCAGCACTTCAGATATGTGTCAGGGTGATGATGGGGAAATCATTTACTTCTCAGAACCATAGTTTCCTTGTCTCCAAAATGGGAATAACATTTGCATCACCTGTCTCCCAGCACTGAAAGGTTTAAAGCATTTTGCAAATTTAAAAGCAGTAATAAAAATTTGAGTAATTATTAGCACTTTTCAAAATACAACTCGTGAATATTCAGTTCTAGAATAATAGTTAACAAGAGCCCTCAGCCAATGTCCAGCAATGTTAACAAAAAACAAATACTGTTACAGAAGCTTTCACTGTGTCGGTTTCCAGGAAGTTGATTTAATGACATAACAGATGTAGAAGGTGAGGAAATAAATGATTCCAAAGAACTTAAGAGAGATTAAAGTAATTTTTTATATATGGAAAAAGTAAGAATTACTATTTTAACTCTACCACCATTAATAATAATTATAAAATATTAGAGAGAATTTGTGTAATACTTCAGCACACAGTAATGAACCTATCAACTGGACTGGCATCTTTTTCAAGAGAATCTTGAGATAGAATCAGGAATATGTGTAGAATAGAAAGATACTCTTCTGAAACTATGAGCAATGACTTTCTATTCAATATGATGTGTTGAAAAAAACATAGTTGAAAAGGAGGATGTCCATGTGGAATTGAGCATTTGGAGCTACAATGGCTATGAATGTGGCCTCCGGAAGTACTATCTACGGGGGTTGATGATGAAGGAAATGGAATCCTGTAGGGCATTTGAGGGGAGTTTATGGGGTACCTGCTGCTTTACCAATGTCAGAAACAACTTGCAAGGGAGTATGATTATTAATTTGAGACTCTTTGCTAGTGATATCTGTCTGGCCAGGGGTATGAGTAACACTGACATCATGGCACACAAGCCAGACATGTGTCTTGGAAACTATACCCAATCCAAGACATGCAACTAGGTCCATTACTGTTAAATCTGCTTTTATTAGCCTCCATTGATTCACATTTGCAGCATTCCCATCAATATGTAGAGTGCTATTTCCTTTGTCAGTCTAAAACTGCCCAATCATCCATAATTACCAATTAGACATTGTCTGTAGTGTTGCTTTACACCATATATTATACATATATTACCACATTATTATACATTAAATAGGTGCCAGCAGAGACTTGTTACAAGGGAGTTTGATATTTTCTTCATAATACCATAAAGTTTTTTTCTTTTAAAATGTCTAAAATAAAGATTGCCAAAAATAAAGGACAAGGGATTTGGAGTGTGGAGATTTTTTTTTATTTATTATTTATTAATGTTATTTAGACCTAGTTTTATGTACATAGAAATTGTCTAACCCAAAGTTTACCATACAGGTGAGACTGACCTCAAAGATGCTCCACATGAGTGCCCCAGCAGCAAGGCCCCACACCTGGAACAGGCCAGCAGCTAATCCCCACACCCAGAGGGGCCAATGGAGAGTCCTCACCCCCCAATACAAGCCAGAAAGGAAACCTGTGCTCCAGACAAAGAAAGCATCTAAGCCCCAGTGAAAGCCAGCAGTAAGACCCAGAGCCCCAGCACAAAAAGTTTGAAACAGTGCAGGACCCCCAGGAGACAGACCTTTCCTGCAGGGCAGGTAAGCTGCTTCCCTTCTCCTAGATCAATTCTGAGGTGGCTTTCTAGTTGTTTGGAGGGGAATTTGGAAAGACTTCAGAAGGTTCCTCTTTCACTCTGATTATCTTGGCACTAGAAGTTGTGAAAATGTTCATTATCTATTATTAGCTTATTCAGTCAGTAAACTAACATTTATTAATCACACACAACATGTCAGTCATTGTGCTGGGTTATGTGGATATGGAAAAAAAGGCAAAAAAAAGCAACAAAAAAAAAAGACCCTGCTCCCAAGAAGCTAACAATCTAATGGTATATTGTCAAAGGGATGGTAGTTCATATATAGGTTGGACTAGGTGGCCTCTTAGGTCTTTTCCAATTCAGAGTTTGCCATGGTTCCATGAATTTTAGGTAGGTTTCTCTTTATCCTACACTTCTAAATGTTTCTGTTTTTCTTTGAGTGCTATGTATAGAGCAGATAATATACTTTATGATGATGACTATAGTGACAAGGCCCCTTGCCCCACTTGTAGTAAACAAAAAATGTTTATAAAATGCTACAAAAAGATGTTGGGATTCCAGTTTATGGAGTACTTAATTTTTACCAGTGAAAATTCCCGTGTATCAGTCTATTTATATCAAATTTGCATTTGCTGCTAAAGACTGGATAAATGTAAGCATAGATCTGTGCATTTTCTAATATTAGGTAATACTCCAATGATACCTTTTTAAGGGAAATGGAACCAAGGAAAACAGAAAATTATTTAATTCTACTTTAATAAAAGGGGGGAAAGTACACAAAAACTAATGACAGATGTTCAGAAGACAATTGCAGTGCTTAGAAGATATATGAAGCGAGCATGAAGGGCAAATGAAGGACAGGGAAAAAAAATAAATTAAAAGTAATTGAAAAAGACTTCAAAGGCCTATTTCAAATTCTAGCTCCTCTAAATGCCCCTTCCTATTCTGTATGTGACCAGAATTTCTCTTTTTCTACTTTGAACTCTCAAAGTTTTTTTTAAATATATAATTAACATAGGATGACGCAATAGGAAAAGCACTGGATGTGGAGTCAGCATCCCTGAAGTTTAATCCCACTTACTACCTACCTGAACAAATAAATCACAATTTCCCTAAGACTTGGTTTCATCATCTGTAAAATCGCAAAAATAATATTCATACTACATACTTCATAGGGCTCTTGGGATATACAGAGACAACATACACAAAGAGCTTTGTGAATCTTAAAAAGAGGCTACATGGTATAGTGGTCTTGGAGTGAGGCTGACTTCGGTTCCTATCCCACCTCTGACACTTGTTAGCTTTGTGATTTCTTTGTTAAAATGGAGATGATATCCATAGATGACATCTCACCTAGCTGCTATGAGGTTTAAATTACATAATGCAGGATCAAAGAAGAATTCAAAAATTTAAAGTACTCTATTTGTCAGCTACTGCATTAATGTGAGCTATGATTATTATACTACATTAACATTTTTGTTCATGTCTTTATCTTAGTCACCCTATAACATCCTAAATTTCTTAATTACAGAAAGTCAACCTAATTCATCATTGTATGCCCTCCACTACTGTCTAGCTTAGTATCTTACACAGAGTAGGTACACTTTAAATGTCTGTCAAATTGAATTAGATTACTAAAGGAAAATCCTTTGAGGTAAATGATGAACTCTTGCCAATCATGCTGAAGGCGAGTGAGGTAGAACTGATTATGCCAGGTTTAGATGGAACACTAGCAACAAAGAGCTTCTGGGACCTAGAGGAAGCAGTCAGAGAGTACCATAAAAGATCAGCCCAGTGGCAGTGAGCCATAAGATACCAATGAGGCTAATCCACACCAAGAAGTTGCAAACTTAAGTAGTTTTTCCTCCTTGTTTGTTCTCACTATGAAGCACTAATTTTGAGTGCAGCTTGGCCAGGTGCTTCCATCATCCCTACTGTTTGACATCATGCCAGATGGTTTCCAAAAGGCAAGCCAAGTCAATGCATAGCTTGTTTTAATCTTCCAGTCCTTTTCATCACATTGTGCCCTTGGTCCCTTCCCAAGCTTAGGCAGTAAGTATCCTACTTCCAACATGAAGGTACAGGCTATTCATTTGAAGCCTCAAATGAATTCACTTCTAGGAGTTTCCAGTCTGAACAACCTCAGAATTTTTAAAGGCAGAACACCAGGAAGAAGCACACAACTGGGATCTGTCTATGATAATAAGGACTGGTTAGTGCATTTGCTCATTTGCCTTTCCTGGCTTCAATTAGATTTAACTTCATTATATCAGGCCTTAGATTTTGAAATATTACTCTGTAAGCAGATATGTTTAAAACTAAATCAATCAATATTTTTATTATGACCTGGATTTAATTATTTATTTTTAGTAAGAAAATTTGAGAAGTATATGAGGAATAGCTCTTAATTTCTTGAAGTCTGTAATTTCCCTCATTAACTTTAGTCAATTAAGATCCAAATTCCCCAAATTCCAAGGTGGAAAGCCTCTCAGAGATTGCCCGGTCCAACACGTACTTGATCTAGCATCCCCTCAAAAATATGCAATTAGATTGTGAGCTCCTTGAAAGCAGGATTGGGATTTTTTTTTTTTGCCTTTTTTGTATCCTCAAGATTTATTTAGGACTTGGACTGATTCTTACTCATCTGTTCCTTAGGAGAAGATAGAGACATGGTGGGGAGAGGGAAAAGCTTACTCTCTTCCACAGATCGTAAACAAGAACAGTTCTTATGAATGTAACAACTAAGCATACACCTCAAATTCTGATGCTGAATACTCTGTGGATCCATTCATTTAAAAGCAAAGCTCATGAGCACCCACCCATGCAGTTTCTAGTCATCCAGAACACACAAGTACTTAAAGTGAGGGATTTAATGTAAAGCATAACAGACATATGACCAAGTAGATAGAGGACTAGATACTTTGCCAGTTCCTTACTACCTCTCAAACTTTCTTAAAAAGAGTATGTATGAGATAAAGCACATTTAGTTGTCTTCATGTTTTAGGGCCTAAAAATGCAAATGAGGTAACAATATGCTGAACCAACAGTAGATATGGCTAATCCCAAACTCCTGGCTTTCTGACTTGACATTCTATTCACTCCAAAGCCTACCACACTCTAGCAATAGGGCTACAAAAGCTTTCCTTTTCACTGACAACTCTACCTCTCTCTCCTACTAGTGCTAGAGAAACTAAAAGGAAAAACCATGCTTGAGCTGGGATGACAGTGTAGCAGCACTCTGTTCTGCCAAAGAGCTAAGACAGAGAACTGAGGAACAAAAGGACTTGGAGCAGGGTATCTGGGTGTCACTATACTAAACCTGAGAGAAAGAGCCCAGTAGCTAGCTATGGCCAGTTCTGTCCCCTTGGAAGTCATTTGGTGCAGAGTGTAGTGAAACATGATTGTTCCATGTGAGAAGAGGTTAAAACAACTTTGAAATCCAGTCCCCAGGAAAATGCCATCAAATTGGAAAGATTCAGAAAGTGAGCAAAAGGAAGAAAAAAAAAGAATTAAATTGTCAAAGATCTCAGGAGAAAAAAAAATAAAAATCCTTCATCATTAGCAGATAAACCAATAGGGAAGATATTAGTAACAAAAGGGAATATGGCATAGAGTCCAGACATCTTTGAATAAATATTGCAAGACAAAGGAAAAGGAGTCAACACCTGATGAGGCAGAGGACCCTGTAGATTCCTTTTTTTTCCCTCTGCTTTTGGCAAGGCAGTCAGGGTTAAGTGACTTGCCCAAGGTCACACAGCTAGTAAGCATCAAGTGTCTGAGACTGGATTTGAACTCGGGTCCTCCTGATTCCAAGGTCAGAGCTCTATCCACTGTGCCACTTAGCTGACCCCATATAGATTTCCAAGAGAACATGAAACTACAGTTTCTGAAAGGTATAAAAGATAAATAAGAATCATAAAAGCTGTTTTTTTGAAAAGACTAAAAAAAATGATAGAATAGACTTTCAACCAATTTGATTTTAAAAAAGAAGAAAAATTAAAATTAGTAAAAGGTGAAATCACAAAAAAAGAAAAACTAACAATTGTCAGAACTTACTATGAACAGTTACATGTTAAAAAAAAAACTAAGAACACAAGAGAAATAGAAAAGTACCTTCAAAAATATAAAATGCTCAAATTAACAGTAGACCAAACAGAGATCTAAGGAAATAGAATTAATCATATAAGGACTATCAAAGAAAAAAAAAATTCCCGGTCCTGATGAATTCACAGAAAAATTCTGTCATATTTTTAAAGAATAATTACTAGCAATATTATACAAGTTATTCTCCAAAATGAAGAATCACACTACCAGAGTACTTTTATGAGATAAATATTATCAAGCTTAAAACACGGAAGGATAAAGCATAGCAGGAAGACTGCGGACTAATATCATTAACAAACATATATTTAAAAAAATTTAAACAAAATCATGTCAAATAGACCATAGGAATTCATCCAAAAAATCATTCATTATGACAAGCTTGCATTTATGCCAGGAATGGAAAGATAGTTAAACATTAATAATACAATAAATACATAAATGCAATTAGTCATATTAAAAACAAAAACATCTGAAACCACATAATGATCTCAATAAATATGGGGAAAACCTTTGAAATAGTACAACATTCAATCATGTGAAAAGTACTACAAATTTTGTCACAGAAGGGCTTTTTAATATCATAAAAAGTATCTGTGCAAAAACAGAAGAACCATTGCATACAATTGAGTTATTCTAGATCCTTTTAATTAATTAATTAATATGGAGGTAAAGCAAGGACACCTATTCTGCTACTCAGCTCAACTGTCCCAACATTCCCCTCTAGACAACTTGAAAATAATGCTTCAAATCAAATTTTGGAGGAACAGAGTCAACAAAACATCAGGGTGAGACATTTTTCCAGCCTAAAATAAGTCAGCAGGAGAAATTTGTGGCATGGGGGAGGTGGGAGGGAGTAAAGACTGTATAAAGCAACAGTGGCCACAGCAGCAGCAGCAGTTATGGGAGCTTTCAGCCCAGACATGGTAAAGGAGTTAGGCAACTGGTCAAAAAGATACTACAGAAGACCCTTTGCTGGCACTGAGAATAGCTGCCACTGATTGGCAACTATATTGACTATGCACAGTTCTGGGTCACAGTTCTAGGTAGAGAGGAAGACTAGTGGTCAGTCACAAGAAAGCAGAGGTGTTGGTCACAGTACCAAAACTAGGAGGAGTACTAGAGATTGTGGCTGTGTGGGGATCAGGGATCCTTCCTGGATAAAGACCAAAGTGCAGACCAGGAAAGCAGTGACCATTCTAAGTATCACACCACCTTGGAAGCACCAAAAACATGAAGACCCCCAGAACTATCTCTAAAAGCAACAGCACAAAAACTCCTGAAGCTTGGGACAATGCCTCCCCAACATTAGATGAGTACAGCCCAACTTTAACATGAAGTTCAAAGTCAAGAAATGGGCTGGAAAAACAGGAAACAACAACTTGAGCATAAAAGCCACTACATTGGCAGTGAAGACTAAGACACAAACTCAGAAGAAGACAAAATTGTGAAAACAGTTACTCCTTCCCCCCTAAAAAAAAGCCTCAAAGAAAAATGCTTAATTAGACCTAAGAATTTCTGGAAGAGTTGATAAAAGTAGTAGAGGAAAAATTGGGAAAAGAAATGACAGTGATGTAAGAAAACTATGAAAAGATAATTAATAGCTTGGTAAAAGAGGCACAAAAAAGACTGAAGAAAATAATACCTTTAAAAAATAGAATTGGCAAAAAAAAAAAACAGAAGAGGCACAAGTGTCTACTGAAGAAAAGAATGCCTTAAAAAGCAGAACAGACAAATGGAAAACAAGGTGAAAAAATTCACTGAAGAAAAAAATTTAAAAAGCAGAAGTGGCTAAATGGAAAAAGAGGTACAAAATCTCACTGAAAAAAACAATTCCCAAAAAATTATAATTGGCCAAATGGAAGCTAATAACTGCAGGAGACATCAAGAAACAATAAAACAAAGTCAAAAGAATAAAAACAAAAGATAGAAGAAAACATGAAACATCTTACAAGAAAAATAACTGACCTAGAAAATGGAGTGAGGGGAGATAATTTAAGAATGATTGGGCTACCTGAAAGCCACAATACAAGAAAGAGCCTAGACATCATATTTCAAGAAATTATCAAGTAAAAATTCTCTGATATCTTAGATCCATAAAGCAAGACAGAAATCAGAAGAATTCACCTATTGCCTCTTACAATTGGCTTAAAAATAGAGAAGTAGATGAATGAGACAAATTTTAAGAAGATAATCAGAAACAATAAAAATTAATAATCATATCCTATGAATAAAAAATTAAGTAATTCATTGATAAAAATTTCTGGGAAAAACTGGAAAGCAATCAAGAAGAAATTTCATTTTGATCAATTCTTTATCTTATTTCATGATATACTCTAGATGGTTAAATGACCTTATTATTAAAGAGCCCATTATAAAAAACAAGTTGGAAGAGAAACAGATCGTGTATCTTTCACAGTTAGAGGCAGAGTATATAGTCTTAACCAAAGGATAGAAGCAATTACAAAAGAAAAAAGATAACTTTGTTTACATTCAACTGAAAAACTTCTCCATAAGCAATGTACCTAGAATAAGAAAATAAATAGTTGGATGGGGGAAAAAAATCTTCACATCAAATTGCTCTGATGAAGTTTTGGTATGCAAAACAGATATAGATATAAATATAGATGAGGCTTCACCTCATACCCTAAAAATTAGCAAAGATGACAAAGATGAGAATAGTCAACATTGAATGAGTTGTAGGAAGACAAGTATACTAGTGCATTATTGGCAGAATAATGAACCAGTACAAACATTTTGGACAGCAATTTGGAATTACAGAAATAAAGTAACTAAAATGTCCTTATTCTTTGGCCCAGAGATTTGATTACAAAATTTTTACCTCAAGAAGGCAATTGATTAGAAGAAAGTCTTCATATGTAACAAAGTATTTATAACATTACTTTTTGGGATAGCAAAAAAAAAATGGAAACAAAGTAAATACCAATCAATTGGGAAATGACAAAACAAATTCTTGTACATGAAGTAATGCAATATTTTTATGCTCTAAAAAATGGTAAGTGTGATAAATACCAACAAGCATGGAAAAATCTACATGGACTGAAACAGAATGAAGTAGATAAAAAAAATATACAATGACTACAACAATGTAAATGTAAAGAAAAATCACAGACAAAAATACATCAAAAATAAATATTGCAAAATAAAAAGAAAAACATGTCTTCAAAGAAGAAATATGACAAGATGATACCATGCCACTCTTTTGAAAATGAGAGATTATTTTCTTGTTTTCAGATGTATTAATTAATTATACTGGCTTTTATCCTCTTCTTTTGTGTGTATGTATTTTAAAACGTTGTGTGAATGCTCTCTTGGGGGTGGGGGTGGAAGAGAGAGGAATACTAGAAAATTTATGTTATTTTAAAAGATAATAAAACTTTTTAAAATTTAAATAGCATAATTATAAAAAGGAATAAAACATTTCCCTCAAAAGAACAGGGATATATTCTAGCAAACATAGTGGAATCCCAAGCAATTTTCCTGATAAAAAGACTAGAACTGTGTAGAAACATTGAAGTTCAACTATAGGAGATAAGATCAACATAAAAAAGTAAACATGAAAAAACAGTGATAAATGACTAAACAAAAATAAACTGTTTATATTCAAATATGGGGAGATAATATATGTCTTCCCTTTGAACCTTGTCAGAGGATGTATAGAGTCCAATTAGACAAAGTCTGGAAGTGTTTCTATTATGTCTTGATGATCTTATGAAAAAAGAGGAGAGAGGGAAAGGAAAACATTCAAGGAGGATTGAGAAAGGAAGGTAAGGTAAAGTTATCTCACATAATCAGGGTATAAAAATAGATATATATGCAAACAAAGAGGTTTCGTGAACAGATTTACGATAACTGAAGAGACATCTCTTGTGATTTATTAGCAAGGCATGCAATTGCATAATAAATCAGGCCCAAGGCCCCTCAGTAGACAAAGGGACCCCAAATACAGATTTTGCACAGATACTTTTACAATCAAGGGGTGGGGGGCAAAAAACAGAACATTAAACAGGATTTAAGACTTTCATAACCTGATTTCTTACTGAAGGAAAGCTTTGGTACATTAAGAAATGGGGGTGGGAGTGACCTTCTGATTTCCCTAAATCAGGTAATTTAAAAGAAAACAAAAGAAGGCTCAAAATGGAGGTGGTTCACAAAACTTGAGTCAGTTTTGTTATCACAATTCTTCCCTTTGATCCTTGAGAGACTTCTCCCTTATGGATGATTATAGGCCAGATCTATAAGATTTTTTATGTATTCATCATGGGTATTATATACCAAGAAAAAACCACTGAGAAGCACCCTCTCACATAGTTTAGTATAACAACTGATAACAGAGCCTAAGAACAATAATGAAGATCAAAAATGAAAGGGGGGAGGAAGGGAGCATAAATACAGATCATGGCAATATTCCAACTCATAAGCTGTGATAACGTCATTACAGCATGCAAATCTAATATTTTCTAACTCAGCAAAGGTAATATATTGAAGACGTGTCCAGTTGAGTTTTTCCCTCTGGCTGTATTATGAATCATTTAGCCAGAATAAAAGGAGAAAAGGGGCCCCGGGGGGGGGGGTTCACCATCCATTCTAGACATCTGGAAACCAGCTCCTACAATCATGGTGGGCTGCAAAATGGTCTCAGTTCCCATAATGGGAAGGAATATCCATGGATCAAGGTCACTCTGATGAATGTGATGAGAAACCCAAAACCCATAAACTCTAGTGGCTTTAAGGTGATACAGAGTATGCCCCACCTCCATGGAAATTACTAATAACATTAATCTCTTATTGTAGCAGAAGAAGGATAAGACAAGGGAGTGGAAGGAGGAAGAGGAGAAGAAAAAGCTGAAGGGGCAGAGAAGTCAGTGCTAGATGGAAGAGATTGAAAGGGAAAGGACAAAATAGGATAGAAAAAATACCCTGTATTGGGCATCAGGCCCAGGCCATCAGATAAAGCAACCCAACAAAACCAATCAATGCTCCATCTGATAAGGATGAGGTCTTTCTATAGCTGATCTCATATTTTTTATTTTGCAATATTCAAAAGTGCCATGTTGGGGCCAAAATAAATTACCAGCTGGATCTTTTGCCGTTTTAGACCAAATTTCACATAATTTAATAGTATGCTTTTTTTTTGTCATTTCTCATTCAATCAGGAGCTTCCTCTGTTCCCAGGACATAAGAAATTTTTTTCCAGGGGGAGGGGGTTCCTATTGGTATGCTACTACCAGATCCCATTGTTCCTTCAAGGGGGCTCCCCCAATTGTGTGAAGGATTCCCTTAATTTAGAAGAATTTAAGAGCTCTAGGGAGTTTCTTCTGGAAAGTCAGCCCTGGGGCTGGGGTTCCCTCTTGACCTCCTGGCTGGCTGGCCAAAAACTGTCACAAGTAGATTTGCAGAGATCTGAGGAGACAAAGTTCTGAGCAATGTTATTTATGAGCAAGGCATGAGGTTACATGGGTATCAATTGAGTCCAGGGTCATTTTGTAGATACAAGGACCCCAAATACAGATTTTGCACGGATACTTATATGGTCAAAGGAAGTAGAAAACAAAATGTAAAACAGAAGCAAAACAAATTCAAAGGCTATATAAAACACTTGTGGATCTTTTTGAGGTGTCAAAGAATGGGAATTTGAGGAAGTAACCAAAAATTGGGGAATGTATGAACAAGTTGTGGTATATAAATGTGATGGAATAATATTGTGCTGGACTCATCAGAATAATGAACAACCAAGATTCCAGAAGACAAATTATGAAACATGCTACTCATGCCCTGTAAGAGAGATAAAGTACAAAATGAAACAAATTTGGATGTGGCCTATGTGGAAACTTTTTTGATTGATTATATGTTGTAATGACATTATTTTCCTCATCTTCTCAGTTAAGGTGGGAATGTTAAAAAGCTCATCTGACTGATTAAAACAATTATTTTAAAAAAAATACAGAGAGCCCACATGCTACCAGTCATAGATTTAAGGGAGTACTTCATCGACTTCTTCTCAAAATGTGGAGTCAGGGGCTGGCTGTTTTTCCTTGGCTAGGCTGGAAAGAGTGTTTCTTTTTCAGAAGATTCTTTTCCTTTGGCAACAAATTCTTTGGAACACAGAGCTAGACCCTCCCCGGCTAATTTGTCTTTTCAAGCTTAAGTCTATATTTCAAATGCTTTCTATTCATCAAGTACAAGGTCCCTGCCAGAAGTTTCACTTTTACTCAAGGTAAAGAACATCTTGTGGCTTTCTGCTTAATTTCTAATTGCTAAATTATGTCCACTCAATATCTATAGAGAAGCTATTCTTCCCATAAACAAAAAAAGACTTTGGAGGTTCGGGGCCCACTAGTTTCTCAACCACCAAACTTTTAGTTCGCCATCTAAATGAATGAGAGGGGGAGAAAGACACAGCAACAGTGGGCAAGGTTGATGTCTTTCACTTAGCAGTATCCCAGCTACCTTGCTCTCTCTCCAGTATGATTTCAGCAAAGAGGAAACTTTACAGGCTGGCAGAATACATTTCCATTGGCGTTTTTACCTCATAGAGTAGTCAGGTGGACAGAGCATCTGGAATTCTTGTAACAGAGGAACATTATAGTCAGCTGAAGAACTGCACAAACATTCCAGGTGGTAAACCAAAAGTGGATCCTCTTGAGAAGTCATTTATCATGTAAAAACATCTGTAGTCTCTCTGAAATTTAGTGTGGGTCAGGATTACCTTCCAGCAAAACTGCCTTATGCCTCCATAAAAGGAAGAAAGTCGCATTATGCCGGGGAATTAACTAGATGGATGAACTTGTTCCTAATATGTGAACATGAATATAGCCACACAGAGAGATCAAAATATAAGAAAATATGGCAAAGCTAGAAAAGAAAACATAACTTTCCAATGTAGCTAAACAGTGTTCTATCCACTGGAGAGCAAATTTACATTCCAACTGTTCATATTACCACTGCACAGCAATTTCCCATTTTTTCCCCCCTGAGACATACCATCAGCATTTGTCATGGCCTATTCGCTGATGAAGAAGCTCCCAACTACCAGCAATATTCTAAAAGGAAAAGACCTGGGAAGGTGAAATGGGAATGCTTATTTGAAGCATCTCTGAAAAACAAAGATGCTCAAAATGAACTTGAAAAACAAAATTCCAATTTAGGCCTGGGTTTCGCCCAGGCTGTAACTTCTTGAGGTTGTTGAGACTACTATATTACAAAAGAAGGAAGTTGGTGAAAATGGAAACTTGAAGAGTAGGGAATGCACTTAGTCCTCAGCAGTTGGGGACATTGGTGTCTTGAATTTTAATTTCAATTATACAGCATGTAAGTGAGTGCCAGAATGGACTTGTTTTCTTCTCTATTTAGAAATGGGAAGGGTTGGGGAGAGAGAGGGAACTACACATGGCATTGTTGGAGACAGGCCAAGCAGCAGAGTGCTGGGGAAGGAACTGGCAGCTACACAATCTGAAGGATCAAACTGAAGATAACTTTCAATGTATCTCAGAAAAGATGTAGCATAATATGTCAAGCAGAAACTTTTTAACAAAAGCAATGAAAGTCATTGCACTTTTTTATTTTTGCAATCTGAAAATTATCATTCTAGCCTTCCAAATGTTCCTACATAATTTCTGCTAGAAGCACAGTGCTATTTTGGTTTAAATGTCAAGAAAATCTTAATCACTATCTTTTTCTAATCCTGAAAGATTCCACAACTGCTTTAGAGAAAACAACTCTAACAAACAAAGAAGGTTGGGTGTGGGAGATAACTTCTGCTTGTTTAAAAATGGAAAAATATCAGCGAGAGAGAGATTTTCCCAAAAACACAAACTAGCTACTGGAACTACTGCCATTCTCTAAGTGCCATAACACCTTGTTTCTGCATGGGCCTTTTTTTTTTTTTCTGAATAGTCTGGAGTACTTCTAGCACTGTTGTTTCCTTAACTCCCATCCTTTTCTTTCAGGGCAGAAAGAAAGGTGGCAGCTCTTTTCAAAGCACTTTCATAGATAAAAATTCTTAAGCATAAGGAAGTTTGGTGACTCCTTTAATGGTTAAGAATTTAGTCCCAAGGGGGCAGCTAGGTAGCACAGTGGACAGAGCTCCCGTCTTGGAGTCAGGAGGACCTAAGTTCAAATTTGACCTCAGACACATAACACTTACTAGCTGTGTAACTCTAGGCAAGTCATTCAACCAACTGCCTCACCAAAAAGAAAAAAAAAAGAATTTTGTCCCAAGGCTCAGTGTGCAAGTATAATGTCCCACCCATCCATTCAGAAACAAACAAGAACAGTTCAATATTTGAGGAAGGGGGAATCCAAAGCCTCATACCTTCTATGGCAATATACCTCAAATACGGATATGAACAGTTAATACAAATTGTATTCAAAATAATTGGATAAACTGTTATTTTTATTTCAGCTAGATCACTTTTGGATCTGTCTCTTGCTTTGCTTGATAATTTTCAAAGGGATAAGTTAATTTTGGTAGAATTTTGCACACAACCAAGAGATATTAAAACATAGCTTTGAGTTTTGTTGGCCTATGACATTGGGGGGGGTGAAGAAATGCCAACCAATTCAATCCAAAAAAACACTTATTAAGTGCATACCTTATACTGCGGTTACAAAGATGAACTGATAAATGGTACTTGCCCTCAAAGGGCTTATATTGTACTGGAGTAATTAACACATAAACAGCACTCTGAGAAGGGAAAGAGCACCAATAACTAAGGTGAACAAAAAAAGGCTTCAGGTTGAAGCCTGTGCAAGAGCTTGGTGTTAAAGGGAACTAAAAATTCTAAAAGGAGAAAGAAAGGAGGGAATGTAATCCTTGTATGTGGGACAGGCTGTGTGAGACACGAAAGCAAGAGAAGAAATGTCAAGCTGATAGCCAGTTCTCCAACACAATAGTAAATAGAAACAAACATCAGAAAAATGGTCCTTTACTCACTGTTTCTACTTGTCACAACAACTAGAACCTTGGCCTATCACAATGAATATGTGACACTCCTCCCCCAGTCATCTATTTTCAATCTCATGGAACCCGATCATTAATTTGGTTGGCCCATTTATCAACTATCTATCATCCTTATAACCCATTTCACATCTCTTATCAAGTTCAACTTCTTCCAGTATATCTACCACTCAGGGCTTTCAGAAAAGTTCCTCATTTAACATGAGATCATGCAGGAAAATTCTGTGCATCATTTTGTTTTCCACTGTAAGCAGACTGAAAAATTTGTGCTTCCTTCTTCATTATATACATTATACATTTGTAGAATCATCACATCACAGTGTTGAAAGGAGTCTCAAAAGATCATCTGCTCCAACCTACACTTGAATAGGAATCCCTTCTACAGCATGCCCAAATGACCATTCGACTTCTGATATAATTACTCTAGTGAAAAGAAACCCACTATTTAATGAAAGTGGCCCATTTTAACTTTTAGTTCACTATGTTAGAAAGTATCTCCTTACAATGAGCCAAATTTATTTTCTAGCTCCTACTTCCATTTTCTGGGAATAAGAACAGAGCTAAGACCTCAAGTGGAAGACCACTTCACATACTGCTGTAGCTGTGAGTGGCATTGTGGAGTTAGAGCTGGCTGTCATCATTGGAAGTGAAATGCACACTCACTTTTCTTCAGATTCTTCAGGTTCACAAAAGTAGCCACTTAGACAAAGACTTAACACTTACATATGTATTCATTGGGTGGTTTGTAACTTCTTGCTAAATAAGGAGAAAAACTTGAACCCAGAATATAAGCTAGAAACATGAACAAGCCTTGACACACACCCACTAGATGTCATACTAAACAAGTTATTAAAAGAAAAGTTTCTCACCAACTCCTCAGTAAAATGGATTTTCACTGGTATGAAGTGGCTGAAGTCATGGCAATGTGGTGATTATTAGTTCTTAAAGGCAGTGTCAGTAGAGTGCAAGTTCTGGCACATATCACCAACCTGATAAAGTTTCAAATATGACATGGAATACAGACTATCTTTATTTCATCTAAGAACTGTCTTAACTAAACTTGGAAAGAGTGATGATAGCTTAGGAAGGCTATCTAAGGTGTTGAGGGTTTACAATCTCTTTAGTAGAGGAAATACTTATAATAGTAAAAAAGATCTTGCAAATAAAGGGAAAAAAGAGGAAAAGCACAAGATTCAAGGCATTTAGAATGAATAACTTTTTTTCACCTATACCTGAGTTTTCTCCATCCGCAAAATTGATCATGCACTACCTTCGTAAGGCAGTTTGATGCAATAGAAGAATGCTGGATTTAGATTCAAATGACCTGGGTTTGGATCTTGCTTCTGCTACCTTCTACCAGAGCAAGTCTTCAAACCTCAACTTCCTCATCTGTACAATAAAAAGGTTGCATTAAGTAACCTTTAATATCCTTTCCAATTCTAAATCTATGATTATCAAAGAGACTTGTATATTTCAATTAGTTAAAATTTTGGAAGTGCTTCAAGAACCTAGTTTCCCCCTAGGTATCACACTCAAAGTATAATAAGTAAGTACAAACAGATACATGCACACACAAGAAATAATAACTTGGAACTCTTAAATTATTCAGCAATATTTATTAAGAATGTGCTGTGTTCAAAACATCACAGTAGACTCTGAGAGGACATAATAGCTAAGTCCCTGCCCTCAAAGAATTTTTATTCTATTAGAGGACATAGTACAAATGACCAAAATGCAAAGCATTACATGATAAAGTCAAATGTAATGTAATAAAATTCTGAAAAAGTTCAGATGATGGAATGATCACTTCTATATGAGAGGATCAGGGGAAGGTTTAGGAACAAAGATGGGCAGAATTTCCTCAAGTGCAGCAAACAGCAGAAACAAGAGATTGGAGGAAGAAAACTGTAGGATATGTGCAGAGAATTAATGGTTAAAGATGGAAAGGCAGAGTGAGACTAGATTATGGAAAGACTTAAAAACAAGCTAAATCTTGACGGCCAGCTCCATAGCTGGAAGGAATGAGAAGGAAGAAAATCTAGTACTGAAGGAGATACAAAGTTACTTTTTAGAGACCAATTTAATAAAGTGGTGGCAGCAGATACTAGATTATAAAGAGTTAAGAGTGCTTGGACTTTAACAAATTGGAAACAGTGAATGGAGACTACTCTTTTTGGAAGTGCAGCTCCGAAAAGAGAGGTAATGGTAACACAATGGGATAGAAGATTCTTGGGAATCACCCCCTGATAATTACTCCTTTATATGACTCGGGTTAAATCACAACTTCTCTTATCCTTAGTTTCTTTATCTTTAAAATGGGAAGGTTCAACTAGACGCTTTTTTCTAGCTAGAAATTATGATTCCCATAAATATGAATAGTCAGTGTATGAATTTAAGCCATTTTTATACCCTCACTTATGCCTGAATGAGGAGATTCTGAATAAATTAAGTTCTGTATTAAATAAATGTAATAAAAAACTTCCTAAACTGTTTTTGACTTTTCAGACTTTTGTACTAGAAAAAATCTAACCCCATCCTTGCTATTAAACTCATTCTTTGAGTTGATGTTCATATTTGGGCATAATTAACCTTCCAATTAATCTCCTTATTGGGCTTAATCATATGACAGTGTCAAACTTAAGGTATAATATTGTGCTTCATAGAATTCAGGCCCAGAAGGCAAAGATCATGGCCTCTCTGCGTTCCAAGACAAACCTTTAGAGTGCAGTCAGTAAGTTATTTAATTGTGATGAGTAACAATCACTTTCCTCAAATAATATTTACTAACTACCTTTATCAAAATTAGAGTAATGGATGAAATTTAATTTTTAGTCTTAAATTTTAATTGAGATAGGCTTTTTTTCTGAAGGTCTTCTAGTTCCTAAATTTACAATTTCAGGTGATTTTTGAATTTAAGTGAATATGAAAGAAAAGACAATATAGTTATGTTTTGCATGTGTATATGACAAATGTTTCAAGAAGGTTAGTATGGGATTTGACGTTAGATAATACAATAGATATCATCTTATCCAATCACCTCATTATACAGAGGAAGAAACTAAAAACTATAAGAGGTGAAGTTACTTGTCCAAGGTCACAGAGACCATAAATAGCAAAACTGGGATTTATGATGTAATAAAAAACAAACTTACATGAAATTCATTTTAATCCTATTATAAAGATTCTGACATAGTTTCAACTGTTATGTTTTTGAAAAACAAAATCTCATGTCACTGACAACCTGCTACCTTCGCCTGTAATTATAACTTGCATACTTATCCATCACAATAGCAAGAAACCAAGGTTAAGGAAAAGTGGTATTGCTTATGCGCTTTACAAATATGAGTCCATTGTATTGCAAGATTTCAGTTCCCAGGTGTTACCTAATATGCTGTAAATATGTACAGCAGACAACGTTAGAACAAATGATTTTGTTTCCATGGCAACACAAGGACTACAATGGATGGGTACTGGTTAAAAATGGGTTCTTTTTCACAAGGACAGCACAACAGGAGGGGACAATTAAGAGGCTGAATGGGAGGCTTAATGAATTTAGGAAAAACACAATAAAGCTGTCTATTTTTACTGTAAACATTTAGGATAAAATCATACAAATAAAATGCTTTGTTTGATAGTTGAGAGACTACTACATGAGGCATTTCTACAATTCTGTCATGTAAATGTTAATTTTAAATATTTTATGACTTCTGAATAAGACTGGGAAGGGGAAAAATAGAAACACAATGCCTAAGAAGTTTCAAAATGGTAATTGAGGTTATTTAAGCTTAAGAAGTTGAAGGGATTTGACCCATAATTTCTTATTCAGAGCAAGAAAACTAAAAATAATCAAAATTACCAGGCATTATTTATCCAAGCAGATTCTATGATTAGGTGGGGGAAAAGGCTAAACAAAACAGAATCATCAAGGTGATGTAGCAAATAGAGAGCTGGACCTGGAATCAAGAAGATCTAAATTCAGATCTGTGCTCAGATACTTGCTAGGTGTGTGACTCTGGGCAAGTCACTTAACATTTCCCTCAGTTTCCTCACCTATAAGATGGAAATAATAATAACATCTACCTCACAGGAAGTTCGTGAGGATTTAAAGAGATAATAATTATAAAGTGCTTTGTAATCTTAAAGTGATCCATAAATACTAGCTGTTATTATCATTAATATTAAAATTAAAACAATTCAACCTGCTAGACAAATATTCTTATCTGTTGAAGACCACTGAAATCAGTTAGATAAATTTTCACTTGTTTACCTGGCAGTATATGTTACAGATGACATAACAACAAATGTTAGGATTAGGGGACAAGAGGCATCAATTGATCCAAAAATAGGCTTGGTCCTTTGAGGTAGTCTTGATTTCTGGTCCTTCTACAATTAAAAAATAAAATTTCCCATCAATCATCCTATTAATGGTCCAATATTGGTAATCAGTACCATGGCCAGTGGTAATGATGAGGTTGAAAGTAGCTGTTGAGTCTCAGCACTAAGGCAGTGGATGCCATTAGAGTTATAATGCCTGCATGACATTTTACCACCACTGCAAAAAAGATATCGGGATTTTTTTTTAAGGAAGAGAAAGGGCTATAACTGATGCAAGTAATGGAATTACTAGTCTGGTCAACCTTTGTGTGTTTAGAAGATTTGGATTGTTCAAAAAGCAATTGTAACAGCATAGTGAACCTTTAGAATGGGTCATACTACGTCACTAGTTTTTTCTGAACACAGATTTCACTTAACAGATAGACAGGCCATTTATAGAAGGTGGAGAAGGGCAGAGAGGTAAGGGCAAAACTAGTTTTTGTTTACATACAAGATAGCCTGCTTTTGCTAAAAGTAAAGGAAATGGGGTTATCTGAATGGTGGCAATTTATTTGCAAAGCAATGGACAATATTAAGCTTAGTTCAGTGTTTATTGAGCAATGGAAAGTGAGTACAATCAGAGAACATGTCTTAGCAGTTTCTAAAAATAGAAGACTTAGTAAATGTGTGCAACAACTTTCCTATGCAACTCCTAGCCAGAACAATAAATTGCTAAATGGATAGTGACTAGTGAGAATGACTGGACCAATGTACTGAATATGTTGCCTACATTTCCATAATCAAGGAATTTAGACTTTGCCCCTGATACTAATTCCAATTAGGAAGTTGTGATCAACTTAATTATTGATCAACATTTTACTAATTATACTAGAATTGTCTAAATGAAAATAAATAATATTGTCTCCATATGTGCAAAAACAAGAGACTAACAATTTGTCCTTTATTACTTAATACAACAAAATATCTGTAAATAATGCATGCACATACATTCACTGTAATTATATATAAAAGATACATGCTTATCTTCTGGAAGATGTATAATAATACTGTGATCGTAAATCTTAATTGAACAATTGAATGAAAGAGTATATTTTCCATAAATTCCTGGGTTTTGCATCCTTCACATTCTTTCTTTTATTATTTTAATGACCTGAACTGGGAATCAATGAAAGAAATACAGAAATCCAAAAAGAAAAAAAAATAAGAAAAATAGATAGACATGTCTGATTGCTTCCACGGTCAGGGCATCCTTCTGAGTGACAGATAATTCATCTTTTGTCTATTCCTATTGCCTGAAGATCATCCTGAGCATTGTTACCAGTGAAACCTACACAAATTGAAGGATTTTCAAACAGGAAACCAGATGTGATGAGGTCAGCCCTCACATGGGATGGAGACATTGGGGTTAATTATGATTGATGCCATATCACTTTCATAGAGGGCACAGTTGCCACATCAGGTATTTTTACTATCACTTATGAAGACCTTCACTATGGAGTGTTAAGGTCAAGGAGAAAAAGATGGTCGTATAAAATATCCAATTACACCTTGCAAGAGCACATCATAAAAGTGGGTTAAGTATGTTGGATATTTTATAGCCTTCACAAGACAATGCTTACTGAATGTATCTGATGTAACTGGGGAGTCAGGCATTCACTATGTTCCAGTATTCACAACATGTTGCTTTCCATTGCTTTTTTTTCCCTATATTTTTAATATTAAACATAGCCTACATACAAAACCATTATTACCTTAGGCACATTATGAAAATTCATTGACCGTGAATATGAACTGTGAAACTTTTATTTTGTAACTTTACACTCATTGATGATCTAAAGAAATGCAAACAGATTCCTCTTATTTGAGGCTTCTTCTAGAAGTTTGACTTGTCTCCTGTTATGTGGAGGAGGAGAAGGAGAAGAGTATGTACGTATGTGTGGAGAAAGAAGGAGAGAGAGGGAGGGAGGGAAGGAGGGAGGGAGGGAGGGAGAGAGAGAGAGAGAGAGAGAGATGCTTTAATATGGACCCCAGTGCCAGAAGGAGACAAACTTTGAAAATTCTTGAAAGAGAAAAATATGTCTTTGGAAAACTCTTTCATTTGGTGTTTTATGCTTTCTTTGAAGGGTAAAGAATGTTGCAACTATCCTTAAATAATTCCCAGAAAGCTTAATAGTTATTGTTAAGTTGATACGTTTATAGGGAGCCCAAAGCAGTTTGAGTCTCCACAGAGCCTTGTTCAGGAATTGTAAAGTCATCAGCCTTTACAAACTAAGCTTACAATTTTGAAAATGTATTTTGTCAGGAAATGTTTAATGTACAAGCAATTCTATCAAGATAATTTGAGATGAAATTAAGTATCCTCGTGATAGTTGCTAGAAATGGGCCCAAAAAAAGAATTTTTTATTTCTAACTTCTACCATAATCCCTATATTTAGGTAGACTCAATGGCTGTTTAAATGACATGACTGAGAGGTACTGAAAGGTCTATAAACTCAAAAATATCACCCCCATCTGATTTTCTAACAATCAGAGATATCAAACAGCGGAATGTCATACCTAGTAATGTAGCGAATTCCCTTTTCCCTGAGGTCTTCAAGCAGAGACAGGATGACCGCTTGTGCGTACATCACAATGAGAATTCCTTCTGAGTATGCGTGAGACTACATGGCTGCTAAATCTCTTCCAACTTTAAAATTTGTAATTCTATTTCTACATCATCATCATCATCAAACCCTTGCTGAATAGAATTGTTAACTGATAGGTCTTGAATATCAACTATCCTGAAAATCCAGGGTAAATCTCATAGTTAGGGGAGAGAAAAGGTTTAAGATGGAAATTGTTGACAATGATTATGTTGCTTTCCCTAAGTAACTTAATTTCAGGGTGAATTCTTAAGTACATTCGTATCTATCAATGTTGGGCTATTGAAGTAACCCAGAGTACTGCAGTTTCATCTTAAGACATTTTTCTTTCATGCACAAGAGCTAGACCACAGATACACTAATACCAGTAGATAGCTAAATTCATTATCTGGACATAGTTAAGCAATTCATAATATTTTGAGGATGCAGAAAATCCACATAAGGGTAGCATAAAGTCAGTGAGAAAGGAAGGTAAAAAGTTAGAATATTAATTAAGGTACATAATGCAGAGAGAGTCAGTGTGTATATAGCGCAGTGCTTCGGAATATTATGAAAAGTAAAATAGTGATGGATAATTGATTATATCAAGTTGAACAGGTGACTTCTACTATTCTGCTTAGAGGTAACAAAATTTCTCATGGGAGAGAAATTTTCCTCAATCTAGCCTACCCATAGTCCTTTGCTATAATGTCAAGGTACTTAGAAGCACAATATAAAAAACAGGCCTACCCTCTTATTGCATGCTAGTTAAAGGAGATATCTACATAGTACAGAGAAAAAGCATTGGATTTGTAGTCAGAAAAATGGAGACTTGAATCTTAGCTATGCCACCTCTGTGGCAGGGGCAAGTCACCTTTCCTCTCTGGACCACTGTAAAATGAGAAGATTGGAATAAATGACTTCTGTGGTCCTGACCAGCTTTGTAGAGATGCTGTATGTATTTACTGTTGTATATGTTGTCAACCCTCAGTTGGATGTAAATTCCTTGACAGCATACCCATATCTTCATTTTTGTCTTTATAGTGACAGCACCAAGCACAGAGATACTCACAGACTAATTGACGAATGCCTTTCTATCAAATTGAATTCAATTAAATATAAAAATAAACATATCTAAATTACCATATTGGGAATATACAAAACTGTCTATGGCTTTGATCATGACTATTATACTAGTTAAACCACACAATTCACAAAGAGAAAACGTTATATATAGATTGGCATTTCATGTATGAATGACTGAAAAAGAACTTTACTAACATAATAGCCCCTGTGATCACAAAACTAAAGCCATACCAATAAATGATCATTTCAAGGTAGTTCAGTGGACAGAGTGCCAGGTCTGGAGTAGGGAAGATTCTTCTTTGAGTTTAAATCTGGCCTCAGGCACTTACTAGCTGTGTGACCCTGGACAAGTCACTTAACCCTGTTTGTCTCAATTCCCTTATCTGTAAAATGAGCTGAATAAGGAAATGGTAAACCACTCTAGCATCTTTGCCAAGAAAATCCCAAATGGGGTCACAGATCATTGGACATGACTAAAAACTAACAAAAAAAATATATGTATATCCATTGCCACACATCTCTAATCAGCAGAAAGCAAAGTACTGGATTTTGCTCATTGTGTAGTTATCTTAAAGCAGCAATGATGGGTATTTAGAGGTTTCTGCCAATGGCATGAGATAAATGAGATTTTACTTTCTTATTTTTCAGGGCAAAATTGTTCCAACCTGAAGGTAACCTGAAAAATGGTGGTGAGAGAGGATAGCAAATACAAATCACCCCAAGAATCTTGCCTTTTTCAATACTTTTTCTTTCTCACAACATCTTAGCTGCACTAAAATTGAGTAGCATGTTTGGCAGTACCACAGGCAATATTCATAAAGACTGTGATTTTTTTTCCCTTGAAACCAAATGCCTTCAGTGACATTGGTCAGGCTCTGAATAAAGAAGGGCTCTCTGCAACTGTCTGCCAAGCGTAATCGAGTGGTATTAACAATTAACAAAACACACAGTGTACCACTCCTACTCCTTCAAACTTCCCTAGCAAGGAGAGCATGTGATATGAAATCTCTCAGTATTTGCAATAATAGAAACTTACTTGTAAGGTCCTTAAATGCCGCTATGTGAATAGAACCACAGGTGAAAACCTTTGAAATTCAAGAAATAAAAAAGCATATTTTATTTAATATTTATTATGCCATTCTCACCAATACATCTCACCAATACACCATTACATAATATCACTCTGGAGATAATAAGTATGTTCTGGTTTTATAAATAAGGAAACTGAGGCATGGAATGTGTCACTCTAAAAGTCATGGGGATTATAAGTAAGAAAATGATAAGGATAAACACTACAGATACATATAGTCGAAATCAACAAGATATAACATGACATTTAAAAGCAGATACATTTAAGAAAATAATTCCTGAGGAAACTAATGTATTAACTACAAATAGAAAGACAAAGGACAAGAAGCCTTCAACATGACTAGAATTTGCTGCTGCAAAAGTACCAAACCCTGTTCTAGATATATAGTGAAATATAAAGGAATTCAATTTCAATCAATAAACATTTTTTAAAGGCTTCCAGTATGCATAGCACTATGCTAGAAACAAGGTTTCAATAAAATAAAGTCCCTCCTCTTGTGAAACTTATAGGTTAGAAGGATAATGAATAAATGAATAATGAGGATAATTAATAGGGATAGGGACTGGTCCTGTAATATAACTAGATTAGGAAATTCCTAGGTAAGGAAATTTCTTCTATCAATGTGGGCTGACACTGTCTCTGAAATTTATAGTTAGAAAGCTGCCTAGAACAAAAACAGGTTAAATGCCTTTCCCAGGGTTTTGTAGCCAATATATGTCAAAGGCAGAACTTGAAGGCTGATTTTCTACCCACTATGCCATGTTGCCTTCCATGACATGTGAAAGTATTACCAGGTTATTATTAATAATCTTTAAAGAATCACAGAAAATGGAGGTGGTTCCATAAAACTAGAATTGGGCAAATAGCATCCTACTTTTCTAAAATATGAGAAAAGATAGATTCTGAAAAAAATATAGATTGATAAGCATAACAGAAATTTCTTGTAAAATTCTAGCATGAATTATTAAACAGAAATTGTATTAACATTTAGAAAAGAAAGAAGTGACCGTTAGGAATCACTTTAGGAAATGGGTTCATTTAAAATTGTTTGTGCCAAACTTAACTTTCTTTCCTTTCTTCTTTTAGACATTAGTAGTAGTTATAATAAACCCATTTCATTAATTTGATATTGATATATTAGTATTAAATTATTAATAGATGACATTAAAACTTATAGAAATAACAATAAAAACATTTGTTTTCTTGTCATTAATACTTTGAAGATCTAAAATTTCATCACTATGCTTGTTCCTTCTACTATAACAGATTATAATCTTGACATGCCTTAGGAAATGTTACTATGGCAAGAAAAAAACAACCACCTGACAAGCAACCTGATGTTTATGAGCTTCACCTTACAATGGCTAGTCAATTAACATTTATTGATCAAGTAACATTTATTAAGCATGTACCATGTGCCAGGCACTGTATTAAGCACTGGAGATACAAAAAGAAGCAAAAGACAGTCTTTGCCCTCAAAGAGCTTTGCAATCTAATCGGGGAGACAACATGCAAACATATATATATATATATATATATATATATATATACATATATATATATATATATATATATATATATATACATATATATACATATATATATATATATATATGGAACTACATGCAGGATAAATGTAAATAATTAATAGAAGGCACTGGTATTATAGAGAACTTAGAGAAGGCTTTCTGTCAAAGGTAAGATTTTAGCTGAGACTTAAAGAAAGCCAGAGAGGTCAGTCATTGGAATTGAGGAGGGAGAGCATTCTAAACATGAAGGAAAGCCCAAGAAAATGCCCAGTCAAGAGATGTAGTGGATGTAGGATAGGAAAGAAGCCAGTGTCACTGAATTGGAGAGTATATGTTGGCGAGTTATGTATAAGAAGACTGGAAATGGAGGAGGAAGCTACGTTATAAAGGGCTTTGAATGTCAAACAGAACAATTTCTATTTGCTCCTGGAGCCACTAAAGGTTATTGAACAGGGGGGTGACATGATTAAACCAGCATTTTAAGAAAATCACTTTCATGGCTGAATGGGGGATACATTCAAGTAAGGAGGGACTTAAGGACACCCACCAGCAAGCAATTACAATAATCACTGCATTCAGTGATGCAGATCTGCACAGGAGTGGTGACAATGTCAGAAGAGAGGAGGGGATGAATTCAAGAGATGTTGCAAAGGTGAAATCAGCAGGCCTTGACAATAATTTAGACATGGGGAGTGAACGATAATTAAGAATCAAGAACCACTCCAAGGTTGTAAGCCTGGAGGACTGGGAAAATTGTGTTGCTCTCTGTACAGTAATAGAAAAGGTAGGAAGCAGTTTGGGGAAAAGAAAATGAGCTCCATTTTGGATATATTGAGTTTAAGATGTCTACTGGACATTCTTTTGAAATGTCCAAAAGGTAGTTGGATATGTGAAATTAAAGGTTACCATAGAGGGTAAGATAGGTAGATTTGAGAATCATTAATACAGAGATGGCAATTAAATCCATGGGATCTGATGAAATCATCAAGTGAAGTAGTATAGAGGGAGAAGAAAACACGGCCCAGGATAGAATCCTAAGGGACATCTACAGTTACAGGATATGATCTGGAGAAGGATTCAGTGAAGAAAACAGAAAAGGATTGGGCAGATAAATAAAAAGGTGATCAGGGGAGAGTAGTGTCCTGAAAATCCAGAGAGAGGAGAGTATCAAGCATGAGAAAGTGATCAACAGTATCAAAGGCTGCAGAGAAGTCAAAGAGAATGAGGTTTGAGAAAAGGCTATTGATATGGCAACCAAGAGATTGTTAGTAGCTTAAAATAAAGAAGGGAATTTTTTGTGGAATGATTAGGTCATATGCCAGATTGTAATGGGTTAAGAAGAGAGGAAGTGGAGAGGAAGTAGAGTCACTCATTGTAGATGGCCTTTTTAGGAAGTTTGGCTATGAAGGGCAGAAAAGATATAGAATAATAGTTAAGGATGGAAGGATCAAAGTGAGGGTTGTTTTTTTCTTCAGGAGAGAGGAGACTTAGGCATGTTTGTAGGAAGTAGGAAATGAGCCTGTAGAGGAAGAGATTGAAAATTGAAAGATTGGGCATGACAGAGGGGGCAATCTGTTGGAAGAAATGGAATGGAATGGGACAAGCTGAACAAGCAAAGAGGTTAGTCTTGGTAAGGTAAGTCTTCATCATGTGAGACAGAAGTGAAGGAGGAGAAAGCATCAGAAGGCACCTGAGTTATAAGGATGAAGAAGAGAAAAGAAGGGGTTTGCAGTGAATGGCCTCCACATTTCTATAAAATATGAGGCAAAGTTCTCAGCTGATGGAGTTAGGGAAAAAAGGGAACCATGGAAGGTTTAAGGAGAGATGAAAAGGTTTGGAATAGCTCCTATGAAGAGTGAAATAATCAGTTGATAAGAGAGATATAAGTTGGATTGCCTAGCAGCAATGAGGAACTAATGGAGGTTATATAACATAAGTTTGTAGTGGATCAAGTCAAAATGGTTGCATATTATTTTCCACTTCACTCAGCAGCACATGTGTAGGAAAAAAAAGGTGATAAATGGTTGGAATGATACAAGACTGAGCTTGGTTGGGCCTAATTGTTGATATAATAAGAAGGATTCAAGAGAAAAGGACAATGTAGATTTGAATTGGTTCCCCAAGGAGAGAAGAGGCTAGTATAGGAGAGATAGACTGGGAGAGAATTAAGGGGTTAGGGGACTGGAAATCATGATGAAGATAAACTAGGGTGATGTGAGGGAAGATAGAGAGAGTGGTGAAAAGCCCATAGATTATGGCTGGATAGGGGGATTTGAGAATTCTTGGACATGGAAGTGGTACATTAGTATGAGATGGCAAGATCAAGGGTATGTCCATCTTTCTCTGTGGTGAGGTGGAGGAGTAGCTTGTGGGAGGTGAGTATGTTGAAGAACTGAGTGGTTAGGGTACGTGAGGCATATATCATCACACCCATATTCTATGTTTTCCAGCTTGACAATTACTATAATTTATTGCACTAGAATAACCTGAAGGAATCCATGGTTAACTCCATGCTAATAACGAGTCATCAGAGCAGACCTTTAGTGAATTATTGCTTTAATTTTACTACAGTACTTCAAGGATCCTTGACTCTTCCTGTAGCTAAATAAATGGTTGATAGGGATGACATGGCTTAAAATTTCATGACCATGTATCCATTAATACCATAACAATTCCTTTGTCAGATTAGCCTTAGAATCTTTACTATTTTCCAAAATTTTTTGGTCTCGAGGAGTTAGATAGAATTCAACTGAAAATACTGGTTGTTTTTAATGAACATTTAGGAGTCTTATGTCTTAATAACTTCTTTTGGAGTGGAGGAAAATAGGTGTCCCACACCTGATATCTACTTTGAACACTAAGCACATTTTCTAGAAAAGATCCTATTAATCCCTTTTAGGGGACACCCCAGACATGAGCTGTTCCTAACTTTAAGAAATTTCCTCTGAATTTTTAGAACAATCTATAATAAGATGGTCTCTCATCTATTGTCATCTCATCAATCTATATCCTTTCTTTGGCCTCAGGCAGATAAGCCTTTATAGTGCAGAAGATGATTCATGGAATTCTAGGGCTAGACACTTCCCTGCACCTCTCCAACACCAGGCTTCAGGTAACACTTAAAATGTAGCATCTTAAACTGAATATAATATTCTAGATATGGCCTGACCAAGGCAGAGTGAAGTCAAAACATTACCTTCCTTTTTCTGAGCGCAATGCCTCTACTGAGGCAGCCTAAGCCAGCACTAGAATTTTTGGCTGCCACGTCACACTGTTGACAATAAAAGTATTGACACATTTTGAGCTTGCAGCATGTATGACCAATCGTCATTCAGTCTCTTTGATTTCCTGAATGGGAAATTTCACATAGCCCATTTGATAGACAATGAAAAAATATAAAAACTTAAATTTAAATGCCCTTTACTGTAAAAAAAAATTCTTTGACTTGATTTCATGAGACTATTATTATATGATAGCTAGGGAATTTGAACTCACATAAAATGAATGGCTCAATAAAAGAAGGTCTGGTGTGTCTTGTCACTCAATCAAATTCCTATTCAAAATGTCCCTCTGCCGTGATATGTATATAGACAAACTATAAATACGTTAAATTTGTTTAGGAAAAAATAGTCTCATAGAGACACAAATGGTTAGCTACCAGTTAACAGGCTAAATAACTTCTCAAGGCAACATTTTTACATGGAATAGAGGTTATAAAAGGAATAGCATTATATATTTTACAATGAAGTCAGTAAGTTGTTATATAGAATTTGGCCTTCTGCATCTAGAGACCTCTGTGAAAGAGCTAGGTTTTGAATAAAGATATTTTTAATTATACTTTTTTGGTGCAAAATCAAATTCATGGCACTACTGAGGAAAGTTAGATGTGCAAAAGGCTGCTTAACCACATTTTCAGCATATACGACATAATCCCTAAAGTAAAATTTGCAAATACAAACAATGAATGCAGGCAAATTATAATTCACATTAACTTTGTATGGACAGAAAGTCCCAAACTTATAAAATAGCTTTGTTCTCTGTAAATTCATGTGGAAGTTGGTTCTTTGGCGCTCATAATAGCCTTTCATGAGAAGCAGTGTGACAGTGGGTAGAGATGCAGGCTCAAAGCAAGAAACCTGGGTTCAAGTCTTGCCTCTGATGCATACTAGTTCTGTGACCCTCAGTATATCATTCAACCTTTCAGGGTTCCAGACAACTCTCTAATAACATAAGTTGCAGAGAAGGTACCAACTTGCACTGGTATAAGGAGTTTAATCATCTGGACTCCTTGCATCAATGGAATCAAAAGTCAGTCCCTATCATCACTTACTTTCACATATAAACAATGTTATGCATCATGTCCAACATATGTCCAAGTCAGTCCTCATAAATTATTACGTGCCTGAAATTTCAGACTGCATTCACAAAAGTGAAAAATCCAAGAACTATTTGTAATAATATTTCTGTGGGAAAACATATTGCTATATTCAATTCTTAGTTATAAAAAAGATATCATCTATTGCAATAGTGGAATTCAGGACTCCACCTTCCTCTTACCTTCTAGGTAATGGGAATCTGGAATTAATCTATCAGAAAACGAGGTCTTCTTAAGCTCTTACCATGTCCCAGGAACTGTGATAAATGTTGGGAGTAAAAGACAAATAAAAAGACAGTCCCTGCTACTAGGAACCTACATTCGAATGGGGAAAGACAACACATAAATGGAAACTGAAAGGGGGAGGGGATGGAAAGAAGAGTACCCAGGGGCATGATAAAGAAAGAAATTCAGAGAGGCAAGAGTAGAGGCCAGAGAGGAATGAAGGAGTGAACATGACTGGTCACAGCTGGCCTCTTCTTAAAATAGAAGTTCTGGGAAAAACTGACCAATCAGGGGAATCGGCTGCAGGAGCAAAGTGATCTTCCAAGGTGCGAAGGCTGCTGTGTTATGGTGGGAAAAGAAGTCCAGAGAGCCAGGAGTGGAGCCCAGAGAAGAATATTATACATACAAACATTGGAGCTGAAGTTCACATCAAGAATTTCCACCCAGGTCTCTGTATCCAGCCCCTTATCTTAACATGCATAGTTTTGAGAGTATCTGTGAATTTGCTTTAATATTTTGTTAAGTATATTTCAGTATAATTGATTTCCTTTGTAATTCTATATATTTCATTTTGTGTATTTAGAAACATTTCTCTACTTTTAAAAACCTGTGATCTAGAGTATCTTACCATTGCAAAGGAGTAACTCAAAATTTGTCTGCATTTCAGAAGAAATCCCAGCTCAGGGTAGGTGAGACCTCTAGGGTAAAAAGAAAGATGGAGATTATTGGGTGGCCATTCATATGTATGGGAGAATATGACTTGCAGGTAGACAGATTGGGCGCTTACTTCCTTATTATTTTGTATCAAATAATTAAATAGTATCTGTATGCCATGTACATGTGGATACCAGCTTTTTTTGACAGACATCAACTATTGTCCAGATTGTTTGACTGCAAAAAAAAAAATGCCAGAACAAAACCATCTGGTGTTCAGTGTATCCAGACAAGAGGTAAGATCTGAAGACAGATGATTCAAAACCTGCTGCTTACTGACTATAGTAGGTCAATTTCATAAATATTCAATTTCTCAAAACCAGAAAAATGGCTCCACCCTATTTTGTTTTCTCCCAACAAATTCATATCTTAATATTCAATATCCATTGGCATCCCTAAAGGGCTAGGAAATTACTTCTATGATCACAAGTGCTAATCCTCCAACTCTCCAATCTGATGTTGAGCAAATGCTAACTGAAAAGAAAAGATGAACTGGGGTCTAAGTCTAGGTACAATTCTCAACCAGAACAAGAGAAAATGGAGGGTTTTTTGGATTTTGTTTCTTTTCACAGAGTGACTTTATTACTTACACTCACCAAGTGTAAGCCCCAAAGTCACAGTCCTCCTTCTTAAAGAGACAGTGATGTCAGTTTTGATAATAAATGAATTGAAGATGATGACCTCTAAGGTCCCTTCCATCTTGAAATCTAAGCCCTACAATCCATGATCCTAAATGATGAATGTACGATGTGTCCAGGCTGAAATGATCTGCAGATTAAAAAGCAAAGCCTTACGAAGGCGGGATAGCCAGGGCCTTACCTCACAGAAAACAATTGAGCTTAGTATCTAGTTACTGAGAATAATTACTTAAAAGAAACAAAATATGATCTCCTCTTTTATTCTCACCAGGCAGCCAGATTTTGAACCCTACTCCAGAGGTATTTTGTGCCACTTAATCCAGGCACAAAAAATAGTCAGATGCTCTTCTAAAAAGTCTGAGAATTACATACCCAAAGCAAGTTGATGAAGGTCTCTGGGACACATTTCCTATCTTCCCCTTAAGACAACTGATAAAGCAAGGTGTGCAGTAAGATAAAATAGAGAGGAGCAGCTAGGTGATACAGTGGATAGAGCTCTGCCCTTGGAGTCAGGAGGACCCGAGTTCAAAGCCAGCCTCTGACACTTGACGCTTACTAGCTGTGTGACCCTGGGCTAGTCACTTAACCCCATTGCCTAGCCAAAAAGTGGGGGGGAAAAAGTCAAATAGAGATCAGCTATCCAAGACAATGCTGCTTAGAAGATTCCAATTTTGAACTAAAGGCTAAGATGCATACTTAACAAATTCTAGCTTCTATAATCATGGCAGCAAGGTGGCACAGTGGATAAGGTGCCGGGCCTGTAATCAGGAAGATCTGAGTTCAAATCAGGCCTCAGTAACTTACTAGCTATATGACCCTAGGCAAGTCACTTAATCCTGTTAACCTCAGTTTCCTCATCTGTAAAATGAGCTAGTTAAGGAAATGCAAACCACTGGAGTATCTTTGCCTAGAAAATTCCATAGGGGCAGCTAGGTGGTGAAGTGGATAAAGCACTGGCCCTGGAGTCAGAAGGATCTGAGTTCAAATCCAGCCTCAGACACTTGACACTTAGTAGCTGTGTGACCCTGGGCAAGTCACTTAACCCCAATTGCCTCATCAAAAAAAAAAAGAAAACATCAAGTGGGGTCACAAAGAGTCAGACATGGCTAACACAAATGAACAACAGCTTTGGCAATCACAAGGTCAGAAGCACTTATGCACTCAAAATTGCCCTATGATAGATAACTTCCATACCAAAGAGGAGATTAATCCGCTTCCTTCTGTTTTCTTCCTAACACGGCCAATGACTTAAAGCTCTGGTTGGGCCATTATTCATGAATGCTTTCCTACACTGAAAGAAAAATAGATATATAGAGCTAGAACCTGATCTAGATAAACCCTATAATACTATAGCATAGCTCTATAGCTCAAAGGAACCTTGAAGGTGCTCTAGTCCAACATCGTTATTTTATAGATGAGGAAATTGAGACTTAAGGTGAAGTCATTTGGCTGGTTACATCGGCGGTAAGCAGCAAAACAGAGATTTAAATTGAGCACTTATGCTCCAAGTTGAATACTCTTTCCACTGGGCTGCCCTGCTATGCAACACCACTAGGTGTGTGTTAGCTATCAATAAACTGACTCTCACCACCATTTCAGTTATCTGTCTGTTAGCACTGAGCAAAATACGCAAGGGCAGAAACACACAGCTAAAGGCCTAACACTCGAGAGAATTCAGAGTTTCTTTCAGGGTTCTCTAGCAATGGTTCACAGGTGTCTCACTAGCAGTAATTTTGGTTGTGCCCAACCATAAGTCTATGTAGTGGGATGGAATTTAGCCATGGTTAGCACTAGTAGGGATAGTATAACTTTCAAACTGGTTCGTATGTGCATAGAATGCATAGAGTGTGTAGAGTACGTAGGTGCCCAGAGTGAAGTACAGGTGACAAAACAGGATCAAATTCAGAATGAGCCTCCATGCAATGTTACTATGGCACAAATACAGTGGCGTGGCCCTCCTAGATTCTCATTAACCAAAAAGAAGATGAGCAGGCCACGGAAAAAACATGGAATTGGCAACTCATGTGATGCTCATTGGGCAATCATGAGGCCTTGAAATGTCAAGAAAATTGAAGGCCTATGGCACTTTAAGTGGACCCCCATTACAAACTTGTTATGTGAGGTTCTAATGACTGAGGCTCTTGGGAAGCACATATAGTACACACATCATGTTTCCTGATGTCCAGATAGTCCTGCAGGCAAGTGCTTATCCTGCTTAAAATCCCAGATATAATATAACATATAAACATATTCATATCTGTATATATATCCATGCTTATATATGATATATGTGTGTGTGGTGTGTATGTGAGAGAGACAGAGACAGGCAAACAGAAAGGCAGAGAGAGCAGATCAAAGGCAGTCTAAGAGAAGAAGGCACTAGTGGTTGGGTGGCCTATGAAAGGCCTTCTGCAGGAGGAGGCTCTGAGTCGAGTTTTGAAGGAAGCCAGAGAAAATTTAAAAGGTGGAAGTGAGGGGCAGAGAGGGCAAGAGAATAAGAATGGCCACGTAAGCCTAAGGCCTAGATACCCACTTCCATCAACTGTGCCTATTTCTTACCGTACAGGGCATGACCCACCTTCACTAATAACTGAGAAGCAGATGGACAGGTCCTGAGTGTGAGAATTCATACTCCAGGGATATGAACACCCTAACCCTAACTCTAAACTTATTTTAACTGAAATTGCCCTCTCCAAAGTTACCAGTGTTCTCAATTACCATATCTAATTGTTTTTTCTCAATCCTTATCCTCCTTGACATCTCAGCAGTACATATAACACTGATTGTCTTTCCTATAAGCAAGCTCTCTTCTCTTGGGTTTCCATGACAGCATCCTATCCTGCTTCCTCACCCATCTGTCCTACTGTTCCTTTTCAATCCCCTTTTCTGGTTCTTTATCCATGTCAGCTGTGGATAGTTATTGGGTATTCTCAATGCCTAATCCTAGGTCCCTTTTCTTGTCTCACTCTATAATATCTCATTTGGTGATCTTATCAGTTCCAATGAGTTCAATTATCATTTCTATGCAGATGATTTATCCAGTCCTAGTATCTCTCTTGAGATAGTTATATGTCTTCAGCTGTCTCTTAGATATTTCAAAATGGATGTTCCTTAGGCATCTCAAACTCAAAATGTCCAAAACAGGACTCATTATTTTTCATCAAAACCTTTCCTATTCTGAACTTATCTAATACTGTTAAGGACTCAACCATCTTCCCATTCACCCAAGCTTAGAACCTTAATATAATTCTATACTCCTCACTCTTACTCATCACACATATGTAATCTATTGCCAAATGTTGTCATTTCTCTCTTTATTACATGTTTCATATGCATCCCCCTACTCTGCACTCAGATATCCTTAACCTTACTTCAAGCTCTCACCACCTTTCACCTGGACCATTGAAACAAATTTCAAAATGATCTCTGTGCCTCAAGTCTCTTCCTATCTCCCCACTCCAATCCATCCTCCACTCAGCAGTCACTGTGATTTTTCTAAAGCATAGGTCTGATCATGTCACCCTGATACTCAGTGAGCTCCAGTGATTCCTTATTATCACCCAGATCAAAGATAAACATTTAAAGCTCTTCATAATCTGGCCAATTCCTATGTGTCCAATATTAAACCTTACTCCCCTACACACAGCATAATCCAACTAAATTAGCCTACTTACTGGCAATTACTCAAACATGATACTTCATCTCTCACATTGTGGAACTGGCTATCCAATGCCTGGAATGCTCTGCTCCTCATTTCCACCTCTTCAATTTCCCTGGCTCTCTTCAAAACTCAGCTCAGAGCCTCCTCCTGCAGAAGGCTTTTCATAGGCCACCCAACTGCTAATGCCTTCTTCTCTTAGACTGCCTTTGATCTGCTCTCTCTCTCTCTCTGTCTCTGTCTCTGTCTCTCTCTCTCTCTCACAGACACACACACAACACACACATTATATATGGATATGATATATATAATATGGATATATGTTTATGTAACCATACACATACATAGTGTGCATGCCTAGTTATTTGTGCCTTGTATTACCCATTACAATACATGTTCCATGTGGGCAGATTTACCTCTATTTGTATCTCCAGCATATAGCACAGTGTCTGCTTGGCACATAGTATGGCCTTAATAGATATTTGACTGACTAAATGATTTTGTTGACTAACATTGACAGACCACTTATAACACCAATGGTTAAAATAAAATCTCTCCAAATTCTGTATCTATTCCACTATAATGATACAACCTTATTTTCTTAAGAAACCTGCAAAATCTGGTGGCTTAGTGCTTATCATAAAAGGTTTCAGAATCATCAAACAAAGGATTATTTGCAACTGAAGGTACCTTATCACAAAACATAAAAGATGTCCACCAGAAGCCTAAAAAGACATTTCTTTGTGTCTCTTTGTCTCCTCATGGTCTCAGGCACTGCAGGGCCCCAAATGTGAAGGTAGAACTTAGCCTCAAGGTCATTAGTAGAAATCCTGATGAGCTGAATGAAATTTCAAAAGCATCATTCTCAAAGAAAGAATATGAAAGTTTTCCTAAGAATTCTTCCTTTAGAAATGAATCTATTTGTATAATTTTTTAAGGTGAAATATTCTTTTTAAAAAATGTGGAACAAGATTACCTGGCAGTTAATACCTGTGTCTCTGTTCTTTTGTGCCATTACTTTAGTCCCTTTAGTTCATTGTTAACATTAACAATTACAGTGTGACATATTTATATCATTTTGTGTCCACTAAAACTTTAAATTAATCTTTTACGTTATCTCTGAAACTTTCATAGCTTCTTTTTTAAAAAACCATGAAAGTGTTTAAAGTTAGAAGTATGTTGTGGTGCTCCCTTTTGCATGCTGAGATTTTGTAAGAGGTCTCTTTTTTTTTCATATTTCTAAACAAATACTTGTTTTATCATATAGAGGTTGGCTTTGAGATTCATGAAACAATTTGAAACAAGTTTTTCACATCCACATATATTCCACAAATATTTATGGAAGCAGGATGAACTCTTGAATCAGCATGAACAGCTTCAGCACACTAAAAATAAGGAATTATAAAGTAAAAGCATTGTAAAGGATATCTTCAGAGAAATAAATGTATGACCAGGAAAAAGAAAGGGAGCGATAAGCCAGTCACAGAGCAAGAGTGAGGAGCAATTCATAGACTCCACTGATATACAGGCAATGTCAAGAGACATTTAAAGTTTACTCAAATTTTTAATTCTTACTATGCTAGTAGTCTACCAAATTCAGTAAAACCAGGGTCAGGCCTAGATCCCAAGGAGAGATCCAAAGGTCAGGCACAGTATTACCAGCTCATAAACCAGGGAGCAAGCCCAGACAGAACTTAACTTTCTAGTGATCTCATAAACAGCTGGGTCTGGCTATCTACAATGCCCAAGAAATGGAGACTTTTATTTTAATGATTACAGTTATATAAATCACATTTTATTACAATACCACATGAATAGATGAGTCACTCCTTGACTACTTCACATGATAGAGAAGAATGGACAAGAATTCAGTCACAGATAGGTATCTCTGAAAGCAGCTGTGTTGACATAAAACTATAATTCTTTCCAAAGATCCTCATATCAAGAAATTTGTTCTTTAGAAAATTTAAAGGATCATAAAATTATAAAACTGCAAATAGTCAAATCTCTTCATTTTACATTAATGACATCTAGAATCAGGATAATAGAATCAAAGTGATTGAAAATTGTTATGTATCTAGTTGATTCTTCCTTCCTAATGATGAGGATGGGATTTGGACCCTAAAAAAAAGAAAAACCCTGGATTTTCCCGCACCGTAAAATCTCTGGAGTTAGCCTGAGGCTATAATCCCATCAGCTGGCCTTTCATTGTGGCTACTCCCAATCTCCCAATTCTCCCTTACCCTTAACCTAGCCTTCCATTGTCTTATCTCCCCATGGCCCCTGGCCACTTCCCACCCTTAATCCTAGCTAGGCTCCACTGGCCACATGGTCCAAATCCCTGGCATTCTATTACCTCACAGTCCCCACAGACTACTTGGCCACTCATAGATGTCTCCCACAGTCTTTCTATATATAAGGTCCATCTTGTCTCAGTTAAAGTGCTCAGATTCTTAAAATGTAGCCAATAGCTCACAGGTGCTCAGATTCTTTAAGAGTCTGGCTGTTATGGTGGATCTTTAATAAACCTTGTCTCTGGCTGAAAGAAGGCTTGGATCAAATTCATTCGGACAGGACCTACATGTCGTGATTTTGGGGTTCCAGCACTCCTAAACCTCTAGACCTCATCACTAATATTTCTTGTATGCATTTTTCTTCATTTTCTGTTTTTACAAAATGAAAGTTAAACAAGATGACTTCTATTCTATCTTCCAACTCAAAAAAAAAATTTATTATAGTCTCCTAGTTCTGGATGTTATTAATTAATAATGTAATTATTATTGATTGTTATTGTTGTATTAATGCAATGGAGTTTATTTCCTTAAAAGAAAGTGAAGGTTGGGAACTTCAGTAACTTCACAGGTGCAAATTGATGGCAGAGTTAGTACCGCAACTCAAATCTTCAGATTTTTAACCAGTCAGTGTATTTTTCATTAGATGTATGATAAAGACATCATGGAATTTTCTTTCTCTTAAGGTCTAAGGGCCAAAATGTAGAAAAGGTATTGGTTTTAGAGTCGGAATATCTGGGTCCAAATCTTCATTCTGATAATTACTATCTGTGTGACCTTGGACAAATCATTTCACTTCTATGGGCCTCAGTTTCCTCATCTGTAAAGTGAAGGAGTTGAACTAACTAGCCTTTAAGGTCCCTTCCACATCTATGATTCTGTGGATTGCAGAGACTTGTAATTATATTTAAATTCAAAATAATTACATTTTTCCTACATGTGTATTCCCAACACCAAATTCAATGCCCTTTTCTCAGTCTCATTTCTTGATATTGGTTTGCTTTGACCCTTCTGCAACATTTAACACTAATGACCACTCTCTCATTCTTGAAACTCTCCTCCCTTGGCCCCAGTGAAAAAATATTCTATGCTGATTGTCCTCTTTTCTCTTAACTGTTCCTTCTCCATCTTCTTTGTTGGCCTTCATTCTCTTTTTTGATGTGATTTCAATTGGAGAATATAATTTAAAAAGAAGAGAGGCTTATCTTATATTACTCCCTTATAATTTTCCTTGACTCTTCCTTCATCTCTCATATAAAATTAGTCACCAAATCCAGTTGATTCTTCCTTCTAATGTTTCCATTTCCACTGCCACATCTGTCAAATGAAGGAGTTGGACAAGATGACTTCTAAGGTCTCTCCCAACTCTAAATCCTTGGATCCTATTTTCCCAGTTCAGGACTTTACTAGCTCCTGTAAAGCCATTCTCCTCTCTCGTGAAACAGTCTCCCTTGGTGATCTCCCATAGGGCCAAACATCATCTCTATGCACGTAACTTCCAAATAGATATAACCAGCACTAATCTCTCACTTCTCTTCTCTCCACATTACCATCTACCTGCTGGACATTTCTACCTCAACAACTCACATTTAACATATCTAAAATAAAATTCATTGCAATATATCCTCCCAAACCTATCCCTCCTCTAGACTTAGGGCACCACCATCCTTCCATTCACAGAAGGTCAGAGTCTTTTTGACTTTTGCTTCTACGTCAATAGCAATTGTTCCTGATCTGACCAGAAACTCTGGGCGTCTTCCACTCTCAGATTGACTCTTTTGTGAAAATAAGCTAGGCTGCTTTTTGCCTCCTTTAAATACTGAATGGGCATTGCCTCAGACAAACTGAGACCTGGGAAAGACCCAGTTTAAATAGGCCAAGGTCTCCACTGCGTTTGGGGCCATCCACAGTTGTCTTCACCTATATCTTGCCACTGGACTCTGATGACTCTGGAGGAGAGAGTGAGGCAGATGACTTTGCACAACTCTGCCTCCCTCAGATCCAATTCACTTGCAAGTCAAGATATTACCGTCCTGATATTATTGGTCCTCTTTGAGAATGAAGGATGAATAACAATCTAAGACTTGTTATTCCTACTTCCACAACATCTCTCTCATCTGTCCTCTTATGTCCATTCATATAGCCTTAACCAGAGATCAAGCACTCATCACCTCTTCAGACAACTGCAAAAATCTAAATGGTCTCTCTATTTTCAGCCTCTCCCCTCCCCTCTCCAATTCACCCTTCACAAAGGAACCAAGTTGATATTCCTAAACTATAGATTTGACCATGATACTTACCAAATTCATTGATGGTTTTCACTTGTTTATAGGATAAAATATAAACTTTTCATACTGGCATTTAAAACACTCCCCAATCTGGCCACTTTTAGTTGGAGTTCAGAAGCTTGGTTTTAACACATACAGAAAAATAAAAGTTCAATTCAACTCAAGCAGAATGTATTTAATTCTTGGATTGTTAATAATGGCGTGTGGAGACTTTTAACTATATTTGAATTCAAAAGATTTATATTTCTGTATATGGTCATTCCCAGCATCAAATTCAATGTCTTTTTTCCAGTGCTTAATTTACTTCGATTTTCTGTAGCAATTATTACAGTTGACCATCCCCTGTACTATCCTCCATACTCCAGTGCCTCACCATAAATCAAGGTCACCTTGAACACTCTACCAGTGGGGGAGAAAAAAACTTCTGGGAGATGCTACTCAGATAAAAGAATTTTGAGCATGAGATTGGCAATGGGCAATATGTTTACTGTCAGGAGTACAATTTGAATTTGGATCTTCTTGATTCCTACAGTCCCTCTACTAAGGCATAAGTGGACTAAGGCACGAAAGCACAAAAAGTGCATTGTTGGAAAGAGCACCCAAACAACAAAATTATCATAAAATAGCTGACCTTTGCATGGTTCTTCAAACTTTACAAGGCTTTTTTGCATACATTACCTCATCTAAACCTATATCCCTATAAGACAGGTATTCCCTGTAACCACATAAGGGGACTTGGCCATGGCAGCAAGAATCTCCATTTTCTTCCTTTCCCTTAAACACTGCTAAGTACTTTTTTATTTATTTATTTTTTTAATTTTTATTTTCAATTCCCAATCCTTTCCCTCTCACGTGTGCCTCCCTCACAAAAGGCAAGGAAGCGGATACCCATCATAAAGAGTTGGACACAACTGAAAAATGAAACAACAATGAAAATCATACATATGAAGACACGCAACTAATCCCACATTAGCCATGTTGCAAAAGAAATATAAAGTGATAAAATATGCTTCAATCTGTACTCAGAGTTCATCAATTCTCTCTCTCTCTCTCTCTCTCTCTCTCTCTCTCTCTCTCTCTCTCTCTCTCTCTCTCTCTCTCTCTCTCTCTGGAGGTAGATAGCATTTTTCATCACAACTCCTTTAGAACTGTCATGGACCATTGTATTGATCACACTAAGTCTTTCACAGTGTTTATCATTACCATATTGTTGTTACTGTATGTGATTATCTGCTAGTTCTGCTCATTTCATTTTGCATAAACACATGTAAGTCTTCCAAGGTTTTTCTGAAATGACTCACTTTATCATGTCTTAAAGGACAATCACAATACATAACAATCATTTATCACATATTGATCAATCATTGCCCAAATGATGACCATCAGTTTCTAATTCTTTTCCAACACAAAAAGAGGTACTTTATTTTTTTTTTACAGGTGGTTCTTTTTTCTTTTTTAATCTTGCTGCAGTTCAAATCTAGGTGATATTGCTGGGTCAAAAGATATACACAGCTTTACAGCCCCTTATTCATAACTCCAAATTATTCTCCAAAATGATTGGACCAGTTCATAGCTCCACCAACCATGCATTAGTGTACCCATTTTTCCACATTCCCTCCAACATCTGTCATTTTTTTTCTGTCATGTTAGTCAGTCTAATGTGTGTGAGATGGTACCTCAGAGTTGTTTTAATTTTCATCTCTCTAATTATTAGTGATTAAAAGCATTTTTTCATATGACTACTGATAATTTTTATTTCTTCTTCTGAAAACTGCCTGTTCATATCCTTTGACCATCTCTCAATTGAGAAATAGCTCTTATTTTTATAAATTTGGCTCAATTCCCTATATATTTGAGAAATAAAACCTTCATCAGAGAAACTGAAAGTACTTTTTCCACCAGTTTCTGGCTTTCCTTCTAATTTAGGCTGCACTGGTCAAACAATAGGTTATTGTAGTCATTTACTTCTGTACATTATGTACCTAATCTATTCCATTGATCAACCACTCTATTTCTTATTGGTTACCAGATTGTTTTGATGATTACTATTTTATAGCATAGTTTGAGATCTGGTACTGCTAGGTCATTTTCATTCACTTTTTTTTATTGATTCTCTTAATATTCTTGACTTTTTGTTCTTCCAGATGAATTTTCTAATTTTTTCTAATTCTATAAAATAATTCTTTAGTGGCTTGATTGCTATGGTACTAAGTACTTTTTTGAGACTTATCAAAATTTTTCAAGGCAATCTCCATGGCGCAAGTAGTAACTGGAAGGATGATAAAAGAACTGAAAGGAATTGATTCATCTTAATCATGCTGTGAAAGCTGGGGACTGTCTGTGGAGACAGGCTAGTCAACAAGGTATTTACAATCACCTGAGTGTCAGTCAGGCATGATAAGTGTAACAAACAAAAGAACTGAAAATATATATTTTAGCTCTCGGGCTTCTTGGTTTTAGATAGTCTCTCAAAAGTGCAGTAATACATCCTTTGAAGAAGAGGAAGCTATAGCAGTATATGGCAGTAGGAGCAGTGAGTGACAGTTTGAGAAGCATAATGACAAGAAAACTGCAGAGATCCAGTGGGGCAAAAGAAAGTCACAGCTAGAGTTCTAGCCACACAACCACCTTTCTTTATATATGAATATGAGTTGACCAGGAGTGTTCCCTTTACCACCAGGGTGGCTAGCTACAGGACACTGAACTCCTATGAGTACTGGAGACTGAGAATGATTTCTATAGTTTAATTGTTTGATTCCATGGTTTGATTATTTACTTTGCTATTCTGTCCTGTTTAATAGCTGTGATATTTGATTTGTGGTTCCTTATTGGTCTGTTGGTAGACAAAGGACTGGCTGGATAGGAATTTAAGCCATGTCTGTATCATTGTGATTACTAAAAGCACCTCACGCTGAACCTGGGGTAGAAAGTGTTTGCAGATACAAGTGAAATCATTGTTACACTCATTTTACAAATGAAGAAATGGAGGCTTGGAGGTATTAAGTGATTTGCTTATGGTTACACAGTTAATGTGTGTCAGAAGTAAGATTTTAACTTATCTCTCACATGACTCCATGTTTAACATTCATCCCATGGATACCTGAGGTATAGAAGATACAGTAATCAAATGTGAACTATATGAATAAAATTAGGCATGTTCCTTGTAGTATATGCCCATGGATTCATTAGAAGTCACTCTCTGGTGTTATTATGGCGACGTTGGAAGCATTAGAGTAGAAAGGTCTAAATTATTGGCATGAATCAATATTGGTAACAGAAATCTACTTCTGTGCTTGAATGTTTGCAGCCTGTGCAATAGCTTTCTATTTCCTACTTTCTTTTTTCCAAGTTATCAGAGTTCATCTCCTCTCTCCCTTCACTGGGGGAAAAAATAGGTCCCTCATGTAGCTTAGACCCTTAGTGTAGATATATCATCTGAAAAGTTAGGCTGTGCTAACCTGACTTCTGCCACCTATTACTGAGGTTGTAACTATGATAATAATAATAAAAATGTCAATAATGGAATATAGACTTTGAATCAAAGGATCCAAGGGGTCATTCTAAAGGATAATGCCATATATCATGCCACCTGCAAAGATTCAACTATAGCCAAGTAAGAGCACTACAATCCCTGAACTGTGAATCAGTTACCAAATCTATTTCTGAGCAATTTAAAGCTATATTATATGACAAATGAGGGCAGGAAATAGAGAACACAGTTCCCACACTAATTCCTCTAAGTCTCTTAAAGAAATAAATTCAAAAGGGCAAAAGGTTTGCTCTGAACCATCTCATTAGAATTAGATTGTCATCTAGAACTTTTAGTTACTTTTACAAACAAATATGACCTCTGACAAATTTTTCTCTCCCTTTCTGTTATCAGAAGATACTCAGAGCCATGAAATCATAGACTTTTTGAGCTGGAAAGACCTCTGAAATCATCTAGTTTAAATGTCCTCACTTTATAGCCAAAGAAACCATGGCCTGGAAAGATGAAATGACCTGTTATGGTCATAAAGGTAGTTGGTGACAGAGCTAGAGTTGGAACTCAGTTCTCTTGACTCCTACTTCAACTCTGGCCACAATATCAATCTGCCTTACAAAAAAAAAAATTACTCAAAATAAACATTTAAAATAAAACCAGAGATAAATATCAGCCCATCAGCTTGGGAAAAATATAATAAACAACTTTCAAATTAGTTTTAGAGGTATGCAGGAATGAATTACCCACTGTTTTCAGCCCTTCATGAATAATTCAAATCCCCCTGTCAGTAGATCTAATTAGTAATTATCCAAACTATTGCTAAATTATCTAGTTTGAAGCTACCTGCTTTGCAACTAGATTTATTTCTGATATAATTATTAACCCATTTGTGTTGGTGGTGCATCTCTTATAGCTTCTCATAATGGAAATACTGTCCCCAGAAATCAAAGATTCCTGCAGCTTAATATATTAACATTCTTTTACCAATTAGCCCCTCTAGTGTTTAGGGAATGGCAGCATATGCCACAGGAGGAGATATTTTTGAAACCCCTCAGAGTGTGTGTCCTAGAAACGAATTAACCTGCAGTAAGAGAAGATACGACCTTGAGGGGGAAGAGTAGAGACACTTAGAAAGCCAGAGAGAGGAAAGGAAGTAGAAAGAAAATGTTCAAGATAGACTGGCAAAAAATCAAGTGACCACACAAGTGTCCTACTATGAGATCCCAAGAGCAGTCTCTAAGACTGGAGATATTATCTGTGCTGTACAATTTCTGCCATGAACAGCACAGAACACTTGACTGCCCTGAACACAATGCATAGCCCAGAAATGGAAATTCAGCTCAATTATAACTCTGTTGTGGGAATTAGCCTCCTTATGTAAGAGAAAAGGATTCTTATTAATCCCATTTGTATTTGGGAAGGGAAATTTAATCTTTTAATGGATAGTTTCTTTGTGTTTTATATTGTATGATATATAAAGGATATGTGTTTTTTAAGAACTCTTTAAAACAAAAACAAATTTCCTATCAGTTTGCTAAAGATAGTGTCTCTGTGACATCTTGGCCTCCATCTGAAGTGTTTTCTATTTCTGTGCCCCAACCTAAACAAACCTGACTTGTCTTAGAATGAAAAAGGTAAAACTAACTCTAGTACAATTTCTATTTCATCGATGGTTCAAGCTGTTTTATAAGCTCTGGAAGAGATTCATTTATAAGACATGGGTGTTTGGGAGAGAATTCTAATGCATCATATTCCTTGATTACATTCTGCTGTATTTCCCTTGGAAAGGGAATTTAGTCTAAATATGCCACTACTAATTTCTCAGAATTACTTTTCTGTTCTTCTTAAATATTTTCTTCTCTCTTTGGACTATTGTGAATTGTTCTAAGAGGTTATAATATTCTTCCTGCTATTTCTTTAAAACCATCCTGTGCATTAGGTTTTAGTCTACAGGCTGACAATTCAGTATTTAGTTTTATCATTCCTGTTCTCCTCAGATCATAGCTTCACTTGTTATTGTTATTAATCATTCCCTTGCTTCCTATACAAGGTTACCAGATTCCCTCATTATCCTTTTCTTTATCAGCATTTTATTCGCAACAGAAAACCCATGATTTGAAATGCTGGTGGCCATTCCCGGAGTCTTTGTCTGCTCAACATTTTCACATTATAGTGCATTTCCCCATTTAGTCCTTTTTTCCTGGATGTATTTATAGAACCTTTTCTTATTTCCTTTGAGTCTCCTAGCTACATTATTTCATTTGGCTTTCGTGTTTCTCTTATTATGTGTCTGCATTTCTCAATGGCTAGCTTATATCTATTCCTTTCAATCTCCCCACTTCTCCATTTCCTTCACAGTTTCTATCTTGTGTTTTGGCTCTTGTAGGAACCCTCCTTTCAGCCTCATAGATTTTTTTAATCTTCATTTTTTTTTTACCTGTAGTAGAATTGTGGCTATTCAGTGTTGATATTTTGCTCTTCTGAAAGCTTTCTTCTTCCCCTTTTTTCTCCCTCTCCCCACTCTCTTTGCCCTCCGCCCAAAGTGCAGTTTGACCATGTAGATATAGCCTCAGTATATAAATAGCCACAGGCACCTGGAACCCTAAAGAGCTAATGATCAAGCATGAACTCAAACAACATCAGATCTCCCAGGAAGACAGGGTTGAGGAGACAGCCTTTCATCATTAAGTAACTGGCTGTCTGCTAGAGGAATTTTTCTGTTGGTTGGAGTTCTGGGAATTCTCCACACATGTCTGTAAATATACAACAGATATACTTGATCATGAATAAAAGACAGAAAAAAAATAAGGACAAACTTCTTGTACCATGAAGAAAGGGCAAAACTGAAATGCCATCATCATTAAGGGTCTTTTTCCCTTTTTATGGATTTTACATTTTAAACACATATGTCATGACATTTTAATGTAACAATCCTGGAAAGAAGAAAAATTACATTGATTTTGTGCCCTAAAGAAAAATAAACAATAGCACTTTCTGAAGGAGACTTGTCTGAGCCTCTCTTGAACCAAATAGTGAACATTTATCCAAAAAGCAAATGACCTTGGTAATGACAGCAATCCTCTTGCTAACATCATTCTTTTTCTCTAAATATTTTGGTCTGATCCCCTTAATAGGTTCACCAGCATGCCCAGGTCATAATATAATGTTGTCAAGAAATTATCCTGACTAGAGAATTAATAAAAAGGGAAAGCACCAAATTCAGAATAAACAGCATCACAGTAGGATCAATAAAGGAAAGACAGGCTATTACCTCACGCATAAGTGGCCTAGACAACCAGCCATTGTGACAGGAAATATTATAGGAAGAGACAGGTTGGAAAGTAAAAGGATTTCTGCCTAAATATATCTGAGTTTCAAAGGTTCCTTCTTAAAAATAAAACCAACTTCCCTTTGTCTTTTACATTTTTGTTAGATACTAGTTTTCTGTAATAGTTTATACCAGCCCTGGGGGTGATAAGAAGTAAAATAACTTAGCAGGAATCAAATTGAATTTTAAAGGGGTAATATATGTATATGTGTGTGTGTGTGCATGTGTGTGTGTGTATGTATATGTATGTTTGTGCATATGTGTGTGTGTATACATATATATATATATATATTCTTCTTGATGCAGGTAAAACCTATTAATGCTAATAGTAGTTAAGTATACCCACTAAGGGAAGATAAAATCCTCACAAGCTTTAAGACTTACATTTAAAGATTTCTTTTGTTGAAGCACACATTATCTATGTTCTATTAAATAGAGAGAAAGTAAAATAATATATATAAGCATGCTTTTTAATGTAAAGATAATTTTGCTGACTACTTTGTGCAAAATATACTCTGGTATCTCACCATAAAACTGTCCTGAGACTCCATGCTCCAAAGTCATAAGTGAAACAATGTCACGATGATATGCTTTTGATAACTAATAATAAATTCTCTTATATAGTAAAGTCTACTTCAAAATCTCTAGGACCTGCACTTTTGTTAGTAAAGTTACCACCACAAAAAAAAGAGTTGTTGTAGCCCAAAATCTATCATACTATGACCCAACTGGTCATTAACATCGTTTTCCAAGGGTGGTCCTCAGATAATAAATATACAGTCCATCACTAGGCATGTACTTGATGCCTTTCCAAGTTTTAAGAGCAAGGTAGGGTTTTTGATCCATGCCATGGTGAGACATAAGAATATGAATTTAATGAAGAATGATGTAATAAAAGTATGCCTAATTCTGCCCCACAAATGATAATGTTATGATGAACCTATATTGAGCAGTGAAGAATCTTGGATTTGCTCATCTGAGCCAAGTTCATTAATATTCTCACATTGAGCTGTCTCTTCTTTAGTCAGTTACTTCAAAATTATATCATTGCATATTTGAGTGTCAAAGATATTGCCAAGGAGTGATGGGGTTTCTCTCCTTCATTATCACCTCCAACATATCATCATTTGAACACAATCATTTAGAATGTCTAATATAAAGGAAATATAAAGATTTCTTCTTTGGATATATCTAACTTAAATATTTAAAACAATGCTATTTAAATTTAATGGAGGGGCAGCTAGGTGGTGCAGTGGATAGAACACCATCCCTGGAGTCAGGAGGACCTGAGTTCAAATCTGACCTCAGACATATAACACTTACTAGCTGTGTGACCCTGGGCAAGTCACTTAACCCCATTAGCTAGCCAAAAAAAAAAAAGATAATAAATTTAATGGGCTCTGAAAGCCAAACCAAATTTAACCTATAGACTCTTGATAAACAAACCAGTAGGTTCAAAATATGATAGTAACATTTTTTCACTTAACATTTTTGACATGAGTCTGAACTAGTTGAAGGCTTCAATACAAAACCGTCTAATAAATCTTGCTATAATCAGAGATTCTTGGCCTTTTTTGTATCATGGACCACTTTAGAAATCTAGTGAAGCCAATGTACCACTTCTCACAATAATGTTTTTAAATGCATAAAATAAAATACATACATTTACAAAGAAAATAATTATACTGAGATTCAGTTATCAATTTTTTTTTAAGTTCAAGGACTCAAGGTTAAGAACCATCACTCTCTTATTTAGTATTGTCACTCTTCAACGAAAGAAATGACCCCTTTGGATACAAATGCAATCCTATGAATTGTAATCTCCTAGCATCAGTGTCATATCAAACTTAACAAGTTCAAAATATAACTCTATTTTCTCAAAAAGATTCAACCCCCTTCTAAACTTTTCTATTTCTGATGAAGGTACTACCCTGATTCCAGTCTTTTAGATTCCTATTATTGATTCCTCACTTTCCTTTACCCAACACATACAAACAGTTGCCAAAGCTTTCAGTTTATACCTTTACATCTCTTACATTCAGCCTTTTCTCTCTACTTCTGCCCATCATTACCTTTCACCTAGACTATTTCAATGGCCTAATTGTTGTCCTTGCCACATCTCTGCCAACTTTAAGGCTTCTTATACGTAGCTGCCAGTGATTTTTCTGAAGCATAAATCTTACTATGTCATTCCACCACTCAACAAACTCCCATGGCTCACTATTGTCTCTAGAATATCCCATAAATCCTCCATCTTTTAAAGGCTTAACTTATCTTTCCAATATAATTACATATTAGTCTCTTTCTTGCCTTCTATATTCTAGGCATACTATCCTTTTCTCTGTTCTGTATACATGACATTTTCTGTGATTTGCACAGGTTATGTCTTTGGCCAGTTCTACAAGGCATTCACTCTTCACTTTTGCCTCACAGACTCCCTTTCTTCCTGTAAAATGTGGCTGAAATGTCATCTTCTATGTGAAGTCTTTCCTGACCCCATCTACTAATGTCTTCCCTCTATAACTTTTTTTGAATTTATGTTGCATTTATTCTACACATGAGTGTCTACATGTTGTCTCCCCAATAGAATGTAAACTCCTTGAGAGTAAGGACTGTTTCTTTTTATTTTTATCCCATTCCCAGGTATGGTGTCAGACTAAATATATGCTTGGTGATTGATTGATTGAATATAGCTTAGTTAATTTAATGATTCACCAATTATTAGATATAAATTGTTTCTCTTTTTCACCATTATAAACAGAGTAGTTCTATTTCATGTATTTCACCCTCTTTTATGATGCTTAAAGGACTAAAAACACTTGATCATTTTTATTACTTCTTTTTAATAGTGCCATATTGTTCTTCTATATGAACCTGTCCAAAATTCCATCAACCATGAGTTGTGACCATTTCCCCATAGCCTGGCAAATAACACAGGACCTTTTCGTTTGTTTTGTTTTTGTTTTTTCTATTTTTACTATCCCATTGGGTATGAACTGGAATCTTAAAGATGAATTGATTTACATTTCTGTAATTATTACAAAAATTGAACATGTTTTCATGTTATTAACAATTTATGTTTCTTTGCAAATGGATTTTGTCCTTTCATCAAGGTGCTTTATGGAGTGGAGATTATTAATCTTATGCTCAATATGAGTTACTCAGAAATTTCGGGTATCTGCCTTTTAGCATATATTTTATGCATCTATGTTTTTTATGTTATTCTTTTTTATTTTATTTTTTAGTTTTTATTTATTTATTTTATGCATTTTAATTTTAGAGATAGTGTTTTTTGCTGTGTAATATCTTTATTCAAACCCATTGGTTTTTTTTCCAATATTCTTCTGATTTTAAGTTAATAAAAAGTCTTATTCTATATATTTGGGAAATACATGATATCCCTTTTTCTTCCAATTTTTAGATCATTTTCTAATCGCTAATCAAGTGAAAGTGAATTGTGGTATATAATAATATGAAATATGTATCTAAAATCATTTTTTATGCTATAAAAGTATCCAGTTTCACCAAAGTTTTTGTTGAATAGTGATTCTATTCCCATTTTTTTTCCAAGTCTGGGGCAGTAAAAAACTAGTCATAGATAGATAGATAGATAGGTAGATAGATAGATAGATAGATAGATAGATAGATAGATAGATAGACAGACAGACAGACAGACAGACAGACAGACAGACAGACAGACAGATAGATAGATAGATAGATAGATAGATAGATAGATAGATAGATAGATAGACAGACAGACAGACAGACAGGCATAGATTATATATGGAGAGAAATTAGATATAGATGTAGATATACATATAGAGATTCTATAGATGTAGATATAGATAGTTCCTATTACCATATTCTCCATCCTGTTCCATTGATTAAATTATCCATTTTTCAAGTATGAGACACTTTTTAAAATTTCTTTTTAGATATGGTAGTATATGAACACCTTTTTTTCTTATTTCTTCCTAATATTCCTATTCATTGATTTTTTTATATTAATTTGTTATAACTTTAAAATTCTGGGAAAAAAGCTATCAGCATTTTTATTTGTTTTGCATTAAATTCATATGTTAATTTGGGAAGAACTAATATTTTTATTATATTTGCTTGATCTAGATGGGAGCACGAAATTTCCCTCAATTTTTTTTTATTCTTCCTTGACATCTATCAAAAAAAACTTTTGATTTTTGCAAAGTTCTATTATATTGTACACTCTAAGTTACTGGCAAGATATTTTATGCTTTTTCATTATTTGATAAGAATTTTATCTTTCTATCTGCTTTTAGTTATTGTTGGTAATTTATCAATCAGACAAAAATTAAAATTTAGTATTTTGAGGTGCTGACTTTTAAATATTTAAATACTTCTGTAGTAGAGATTAGAAATTATCCTAGGATCATTTTGCCTTCTATAGTTCAATAAAAAGAATAAAAAACAAGACTGAAAATAACTATAAAAATAAATATTTTTTCATAGCACAGCATATTATGTTAGAACAAGCCATGGAAATTTCTTTATAATAAATAATAAGGAAGGAAGCACCTCTCTTTTACATACATGGTTAAAGATGTAAACCATAAAAAAATAGCAAATTGAACTCATGAATCTCCCTTCTGTTTGCATTTCAATTGTAGAAATTAACATTTAGCCAAGAAGCTGCACCTTATTTATAGGTCATCTGTGGCCTTCATAAATGAAATTGTTTGAACTTTAAAATATATTTAAATTTGATGCATGTTACACTCACACCAAGAAGCTATGCTCACCCATCAATTCTGTATAGTAATACCTCTAACTGAGGTATGAGCTCACTTTTTTCCAATAAGCTTTCAAAATTCAAATCAGAAATATAATTCATGAATTTGCTAATTGTCTTCTGTATTGAGGGACAATAGCTTACATCCAATCTCTAGCCAGAACACATACTGCATACAGTAAGTCTATGAATAAATTAGAGCTTAAAAGAATCTGTATATACATATACACAATCTGGTGTTTATAAAAACTAAAGACACATTTACATTTTCAGTGCATTCATTCTTGCCAAATACTGCAAAATTGGTTCACAGACAGCTGAAATTTCATCATAAGTAAGTACTCTGTGATAGTTCATTCATTCATTCAACAAACATATTAAGCACCAATTCTGTACAGTGCAATATGGTAGATCTGGAGAAAGATTCAATCATAAATTAGAGAGGGAGTTTAAATTTTAGTAGAAATGATAAAACTAATGTGCAGGAAAAAATGTAATAACTATTTTAAATTAGTATAGAGCACTATGAGAATGGATGAAATACAAATCTCTTCCAACTGAAATAGGGGCAGCTAGGTGGCACAGAGGATAGAGCTCCAGCCTTGGAGTCAGGAGGACCTGAGTTCAAATCTGGCCTCAGACACTTGACACTTAACTAGCTGTGTGACCCTGGGCAAGTCACTTAACCCCAATTGCCTCACCAAAAAAAAAAGAAAGAAAGAAAGAAGCAGAGATTTCCTGAAAGTGCTGTCATTTGAGCCAGATCTTAAAAAGGATGGACTGAATGTTATTAAAAAGAGATACTGTAGGGAAAGAGCATTTCAGGCAAAGGGATTAGCATAAGTCTAAATTGGAAAATTGGAAAGCTTAGGAAATGTTTGGAAGACAATGAATAGTCCAGTTTAGCTACCAATAAGTGTAGAAAAGGAGTAGAATGAAATAAGCCTAGAAAGATTTTATAGGCAACAGAACTGAGCAATGAACATAATCAGACTTGTGATTAATCTGGCAGCAAAGCAAAGTATGGATTGAAAGGGAGAATCAGGAGGTGAGAAGTTTAATTCATGTGGCTATTTTAAGAGTACAGAATAGATTATACTTAGAACCTCTATTAGAGTGGTAGCAGAGAAAATGGTATAGATAAGAAAAGGTTTTCAGATGGATCACAGATCCATATGGATGGAAAGCTCATTGGGGATCAGCTTATTCAACTCCATTTTCAGAGGAAGAAACTGAGGCCCAGAGAGTTCAGTTGATATTGAACAGAAAAATAATGACAATAGTGTCAGAAATAGGAACTGACAGAGAAAATTGCCTTTCCATAAGCTATCAATCCAACTGAAAGACAAATAAATCTGTAAACTATACCATAAATATTAGTGGAGATTCTTCACTCTAGAGACTATATTAATGTATACCTTCTTAGCATTTAGTTAACTTTGGGATACTCATTATTTGCTAGGACTGTGAGATACTATAAACTAATAATTCAGGAATAACATCATATAAATGGCGATTGTCTCTTTCTTTCCTTCCTTTTTTTTTCTGAGTTAAAGTAGATAGCTGCTGTCAAATTTCCAAGGCAAAGAGCCAGGGCAACAGCCAGGAATAACACCTTATTCTCATGAATTTCCATTCATGATCATTCAGCAAATATTTATAAAAGGCCTGCTATGTGTTACTTAACAATTTAACATTGGTGAGGTCATAAGTTAACAAATGAGAGTGCCTTTTAAAATTTTTAGAAAGGAAAATCAGCAAAGATTTTTTTTGGTTGATTTTTCTAAATCATAAAAGGGAGATTGCCTCTCCTGTTGGCATAGGAACCTTTGGCTTATCTGAAACCTGACAATTTAACTCCAGGTTTTCATATGACAACAATCTGTGGGAAAGCAACCCCTGAGCAAGTCTCAATCATTGGCCTTTAGTCACCATGCCTGCTGATTATAGAAAAACACAGTTGGCATAGATAGTAAGTTGCCTCCAGACAGTTGAAGCAATAGAAGTCACTGACTAATACTGAGATTGTATCTTTGCACTAAAGAACAACAATATCCTAGTTGGGCTAGGGTGTCAGTTCTTAATAGTGGAAATCATACCAAACCAACTTTCTAAATTCTATTGGGAAGTAATTAATGCATAAGATTACTACTTTGCAGATAGCTCATATTTATATTGCTCTTAAAGTTTTGCAGTTCTTTTCTCATAACCTTGTGAGGTAGGAAGCATAGGTGTTATTAAATCCCAGGATATTGTTTTAAAAAATGTTGAGACCCACAGACCCACAGATCCACAAATTTTAAAAGACTTGTCCAGCATTACACAGTCTAGTAGGCATTGAAGCTTGAACTCAAAGACGGGTCTCCTGATTCCAAAAACCAGTGCTCTTTCCACTTTATCTTGAGAAAATTGTATCCTAAACTTATACAATGTCATTAATGTATTCATTTATGTATGCAATATTTTTCATAATATTATTTCCAAGGCCATATGCTAGGCAATAAAGGGGATACAATGTCTCAATTTACTTCCTGTTCTCAAGATATTTGCTATCTATAATTGGCATATAATGTTAGGGGATTCTTTTCAAAATGGTGTAAGCTGTTGTCTTTGTTGGATGGTTTTTCCAATGAACAAGCTTGATAGCCAGAGCTGAAGAAGGAAACTGTCTTTTTAGTGAGTTACACAAATGACTCAAGCGTCAAGGACACACCCAATTAAAATGATTCCTTTTTTATCCTGACTATAATGAGAAATCTAAACTAGGAACATGAGAATTGCTTCAGGGTAACAATAATTGTATAATCTGCCAATTAGTCTAATCCTAATGATTTTTCCACACTTTTAAACAGTGAGAGTAGAAAGTAGAGAAGATATTAGAGGAGGTCAAGGGGAAGGGTAAATGTAATAACCTGAAGCAAGACCACAGGTACCCTTCTGTACCAATGAAAGGACTTGGAGGCAAAGCACCAGGGACAGAGAGTTCAAGAAAATGATAAATATCTAGTTTCCTTTTGGTTACTTTATAAACACATGTAAGTGGTATTGACAAAAGACAATTCTTTCCATGAGAATATATAGCAGCGTTTCCAATAAGGTAGTCTTTAATATGGAGTGAAGCTAGGTTAATTAACTAAAAAGACTCATCTGTAAGGAAATAATAGAATTTTATAACTGGAAGGAGTTTTAGAGATAATATAAGTTTCTTCATCTACAAAATGAGGGGCTTGGTCTAGGTAGCATTTAAATCATTTCCCACTCAAAATTCCCTCATCTATGATCCCTTTTCTCCTTCCCACCTTCATATTTTACATAAAAAGAAACCAAAACCCAAAGAGGTGGAGGGACTAGCTGATATAGTTATGCTACTATGTGACTACCTGTGATATAGGTAATTAGTTGTAGAGACAGAACTCTAACCTAGAATTTCTGACTCTTTGTCCAATGGCACTTTTATTTATATGATTCCTGACACTTAATTTAGGACTCTTACTTTTGGCAGATATATAATGTGAATCCAGTGTTTTTCTCTGAAAACAAATCAATTTATGTGGCAATAGCCAGGGACTATGAAATCTGAAGACAAGTACTAGCATAAGAGTAAATGAAGAAGGAAAAAGGAGTTGAAGATAAAGTAGTATTTATAATTTTTCTTCATAATATAAAGTATATGTTCCACAATCAGAATTCTTCATTTTTCCCATAGTAGGTTTCTTTTTTATTTAATTTTTTCAGTGTTCTCTGTTTTTTAAAGTTCCCCCCATTAAAAAACAAAAACAAAAATAAAACTCTTGTAACAAATACATATAATCAAGCAAAATGAATTCCTATATTGGCCATGTCCAAAAATGCATGTCTTGGTCTGAATATTTAGCCAGTCTCTAGCATGAGATGAATAGAATTCTTTATCATTGGCCCTCTAGAATCATTATTGATCATTGTGTTGATGAGAATATTTAAATCTCTCAAAGTTGTTCATTTTTACACTGTTGTTTTTATAGTATTAATTGTTCCCAGGTTCTGCCAAATTTCCTCTATGTCAACTATCCAGTTTCTCTGAAAATATCCCTTTCTCTATTTCTTAGAGCATAATAATATTTCATTGCATTCATATATCAAAAATTTGTTCAATTGAAGAGTGCCTCTGAGTTTCCTGTTCTGTGAAGTGACAAAAAGAGCTGCTATAATTATTTCTGCACATATAGGACCTTTTCCCCCTTTATTTTATGTGCTTGGGGTATGAGCCTAGTAATGATATCAATGAGTCAAAAGATATGGACAGTTTAGTAACTGAGGCACAGTTGCAAATCATTTTCCAGAATGGCTATACCAATTCCCAGAACCATCCATGTCAAAGATATGTTAATGTCCCTTAGCCTATTCCTAATCTTCTTCCCTCTCTCCTCCTTCTACTTCATCCTGATGGTTCTTGGAAATTCATTCTGCCCATTCTCCTTTCCTATCAAATAGTAAGGTACATAATGCACAGTGAGATTATAGTTCAAGAAATAAAATAGTTATATCCTGATGTGTTATTTTAAGTGCCTGACCTGCATAAATATACATATTGCATTCAATATTTCCTAACTCTTAATGAAATGGCATAAAATCTATTTTTGGAGTTTATTATAATTTAATTACTTACACATCTCCTGGCAGAAATTAAATCTGTGAACATCAGGGCTAGAGTGGGACACCAAACATCCATGATATTGAACTCATAGCATTTGCTTCCCCAATCCTGTTCCACTTTGATTCATAAATTCACATTATCCTAGAAATTAAGAGACCTAAGGTTTCATCCTGCGTAGGTTTGTTCACCCATTTTGTGCATAGACCCCCTTGGCAGTCTGGTGAAACCTGTGGATCTCTTCTCAGAATAATATTTTCAAATGCATAAAATAAAACACAGCAAATTATAAAGGAAAACAATTTTACCAAAACACAGTTATCTACCTACATGTATACCTATATATTATATATTATATACCTATATGTATATATGTATGTGTATTTAAAAATTTCATAGACTCCAGGTTAAAGACCTCTGAAAAAGTCTAACTGTCTACTCAGGGTATAAATTGGTTCTACAACATTCCCAATAAGTGTGCAGCATGTTTTTAGTTAAATACATCCAGAGGACTGGGAACTTGGTATCACGTAAGGCCAATCATTTCACTTTGGATTGTATTTAGTTAAAGAATTCTTCCTTGTATTGAGCCAAATTCCCAAATTCCATTTTCCTGTGTCTCTTTAGAGCAAGAGTTCTTAAACTGAGGTCCAATGACCCTAGGAACCTGTAGATAGATTTCAGAAAATTTTCAAATATTGGGGGGGGGGGGAATGCATCTTTATTTTCATTAACAACTAATTGAAATTTAGCAGCCCTTTCAAATATAATTATTATTTAAAAAAAATTATTCTGAGGAGGGTGTTATAAGTTTCAACAGACGACCAAAAGAATTCATTATACAAAAAAGGTTAAGAAGCTCTGACTTAGAAGCACATCTAATAAACCAAATGCATCTTCTATATAATATGATGGCCCTTTAAATCTTTTCAGAAAGCTATTAGATCCATTTTAAATCTCCTTTGATCCAAGCTAAACATATCTATTTCTTTCAACTGATTGTCTCATAACCTATGTTCCAGTGGAGTAGATTTGGACCAAGACATATACTATCTAATTCACAGCCAGTGCAAACAGAGATGGACCTATATTCATGTTGAATTTAGTCCTCTAAGCCAGAAAGTACCATCTTAACTGGGAGGTCTAGGACCATTTCCATATAAATCTGAGCTATAAGACAAACTCAGAATTGATCTATCAGTATGCACAAAATCTGTGAGTCAGAAGGAACCTCAGGGTTCATCTAGTCCAACCAATACATCAAAGGAATTCCCACTACAACATGCAGGATGAGTCAGCACTAATCCTCTGCTGAAAGAACTGCAAAGAGAAACATACCACCTCTTGAGGCAGCTCATTCCACCTTCAGACAGCTCTAATTATGAGGAATTTTCCTGACAGCAAGCCTAACTTGCCTCATTATAACTTGTACCCATTGCTCCTGGATGAACCATATGGGGCCCAATAGAAAAATTATAATCCTGCCTGAATATGAAAGTCTGCCAAATACATGAAGACAGTTACCATATAAACCCTGAATCTTCTTTACTCCAAATTAAACATGCACAGCTCCTTTAACTGATACTTACCTGCTGTGGAATCAGTCCTCTTCTGGAATATACTTGTTTTCCTCCTCTGGACACTCTCTTCCTTAAACCAAGGGACCCAGAGTTGAATGTAATACTCCAGATAAGGTCTGATCAGAGCAGAATATTATTATGAAAGGCTATAACCCTTTCCTGGTTATATGTTTCCTGGTTATATATATAGGTGCTAATGTCTTCCTCTTTCAGATTACCTTGATATAATATGTATATATCTTGAATGTACCTAGATATTTACATATCATTTACCTATTAGGATATGCCCTCCTTGAAATCAGGATCTTGTCTTTTGCCTTTTTTATATCTTTAGTGCTTAACAAGGTGCTTGGAAAATAGTAAGCACTTAATAAATGCTTATCAACTGACCAAATATTAATGCAACCCACAATCATATTAACTTGCTTTACTGGCACATCAGTCACACTATTGACTAGTACTGAGCTTGCAATCCAGTAAATCTTTTTCTTAGATAAGTAGCCATTTAGACATATCAGTACCTTTGGGCTTCTTTCACAAAGTGGTTAAAATATACAGCCTTAGGGGACTCAAAAGCAAGAAAGACAAGAAGTCAACTCTCATTTGTGATAAACAAGATTTTATGAAGTGTACTGACATATTTTTGAGTGTTTAGTGGTGCATCAGAAAATGTCAAGACACCACCCATTTTGACAGAAACCATTTTGTAAAGCAGAAAACATTTTATAAAACCATTTTGGAAAACTGTTGCTTTCCAATAAAATATTTAAAGTGTGGTACATATAACCTTTTAAGAGCTGATATTTTTAGCATGCCTCAGACATATACCTTAAACAGGTATATATTTAGGGAGATAATTATATCATCACTCAGTAATTTAGGGAGAAGCAGTAGTGTGTTCAAAACATATATTTCTTTCCCTCCCTAAAGAATTTTCAAAAAAGGAAAGATGGAGAACAAATCAAGAAGTCAGATGAAAATTACTAATTAATTATCCTTGCTGAAATGAGGTAGAAGGCATTTTGTCCTATCACATCTGAAAGATGAACACCAGTGTATTGTTTTGGTATGGTCTCCATTCTAATCCCAAGGAATACAAACTGCCACAACCCACCCTTAATATGTTGATGAAATTATAGGCTCTAATTAAAATGGAAACTTTATGTTAAGATATTTAAAGAAGCTTACCAAGGAGTAGGAAGACTTGGAATAGGAGCCAGGAAACCAAGTTTCAAGTTGTAGTTTTATCATTAATCAGCTAGAAGAACTTCAGCAAGTGGGTTGGATTCATCATATACAAAATGAGAATAATACTGCCTCCTCCACCTACTTCAAAGGATTTTCATGAGGATAAAATGAGTATAGACTTCAAAGCACATAGAAAAAATATAAAGCATTATGCATGTGCAAAAAATATCTAGGCAATCAATCAGCTGTTTGGTCCCCACGGACCAAACTAAATCAGAATGGAATCATCATTGAAAGTTGGATATCAAGTGGTGAATTATCCTGCTCATAAGAACTCATTAAACTGTCTGCTTATATACTGAGCAGGAGCTCACCCTGATGAAATGAAATCATGGATCTTTGAACTATAACCTTAAATATCACTCTACTTTTTAGCAACTCTCATTAATGGTTGATACTATTCTTTAAAGATGCTTTCTCCATCAAAGTGCCTGAAGAAAAAAGTTGACCATTTTCCTTTGTTAATTTTTGTTATCTATCCAAAGAAAAGGCATTCATTCCTCAAAGATGTCATTTAACCCAGTGCCAAGAAAAATTAATTATTTTGAAAATGAAGCAGAGTTGAAAATATAGTTGAGTATACAGGGCAAGTATAAAGAGTTGGAAGTAGCAAATAATGGGGGGAAATCTAGCCAGTTTTTAGCATAAATTGTGAGACGTGGTAAGGAACTTTCAGTGAAATGTTGGCAGGCAGAAGACTCTTGACAAAGAGTAAAGAATCAATCTATAGAAGTTAGGAAATTTAAAAAAGCGTAGATCCCTTCTACAGCTGGACAAATGAAAATGATTGTATATGCTCAATTCAATCTATTCATGGCAAGCATAGGCAACAACAGGACACAAGCAGGAGCCAATGATGTGAATAACTTAAGCTCTGTCATCAGGAATAAATATTCGCACTCACCCATTACAGAAGGGAATCCATTAGCGTATAACCTTCCATTTACAAGTGCATATGGGAGCCTTACCAATAGGATTCTAGTACAATGAAGATGATTAAATCTGCATAACACAGAGAAGAGCAAAAAAAAGAGGCTACTCAGATGAGCTGATTGCAAGTGCCAAATTTACTGGAAGGCAGAGCCTTAAACTTCTAGTCACCAGCTCTTTGCCGGTGACAGGAAAGTTTGGGGTGGCTAGCAGAAGCAAAACAGGATCTGTCATTCAATTAGAACTCAGTTTTGGCTTATATTCACAGCTTCCATTACACCTATAATGATGGGGTATTTGAAGCCCACTCCCTGGTCACAAACAGAGGTAAGGAGATAGGCCACTATCCTCCCTTCAATTTCATGGTAATAATGTTTTGCTGCTGGCATTTACAACTCTGAATAAACTTAATACCTATGGAAGAGGTATCCAGAGATCTGTCCCCAAGATTTTATCCTTCACCAAGACTAAAAATTAGGGGAGGGGATGGCATTGCTGTTAGAACAGCTGAGTACCCCACTACGTCTCAGTTCACCAAGGTCTTTCTTCCTATATTAAGTGGAATCAAATCTACTAAAAGAGTAGGGATGCAAATTAAAGCTTTCTTAGTGCCCTGTAAAGCAATATACATCTTGAGAGAGTTCAACAAATAGTTGTTGAGTAAGTTCTTTTTTTTTTCCAGGAGACTGTAGGAAATGACATATTTGAAACTAATGTTAACAAACATGATTGTCAAAATAAATACATGTCCTAAAATATTTTAAATGTAAAAATTTTAAAGGATACAAACAACTGATAATATTACAATTATTAAAAAAAAAAACCAAACATTGCCCTCATTTGCTCTGTGCAATACTAACAGATGCTTTAACGGTGGTGTTTTGAAGACAATTTTGGAATTTATGTTGGATGACTGACCTTTTCTTTTTCAGAGTCCTTACAAATAAAATAATTTGAATCATGATGATTTCTTATCTCAAATAATTTCTTACTATTTTTAATTAATGAATGTCACTCATTTATTTAACTTTAAGAAAAAGACAGACACAGAGAGACAGAAAGACAAAGACTTTGAAAGATGGAAACAACTGCAAATTAAACAAATGCATTCATGGATAAAAGTTTAATATTGACATTGCAAATAAAACAAGAAAAAGTACACTAATATTCAGTTCAAAAAGTTGTATATGGCATCTCTTTCCTATTCAAAAATCTTTCATGACTCCTTATTACATCTAGGATAACACACACACACACACACACACACACACACACACACACCCCTCTGTAAGCCTAGAGTTTGAAGCCTTCCATGTCTGTTTCATATTATTCACTTTCATGAATTCTATATTCCATAGAAGCTGGCCTACTAACTGTTCCCTGAACTTGACATACTATCTCCACATCTTTGTATAAGCCATCCCTCATGCCTAAGATATATGTATTCCCCTCTTCATCAACATCTCTTAGAATCTTTAGACTTCTTGAGAGATCACCTTAAGTATTCCATCCAATGCAAAGACTCTCTTAATTCTCCTGCCTCTTGAGCTCTCTGCCTTCTTAAGTTATTTTGCATTTATTTATTTGAGTGGTCTTTTTTTCCTCTAAATACAATGTAAACTCACTGAAGGCAGGGGGTGGTTGTGTTTTGTTTTGTTTTATTTGTCTTCATATGTACAATGTTTAATAGATATTTACTGAAGTGAATTGAATGTGCAACTTAGGGCTGTTGGAGCTAGGGTGACATTTGTTTTGATCAGAAAGATATACTGGGTTTCCAGGATTTCTTGATTCTCCAAAAGATTAATTATAGTTCCTCCTTCTCTATAGTGTCCCTTTCTTAGTCAATTAAATCTGAGCCATTGGTTGGCACAGTATATAAAGTGCCAGGCCTGAAGTCAGGATCACTCAACTTCATGAGTTCCAGTATGACTCAGACAGTTACTAGCTGTGTGACCCTGGCAAGTCATTTAACCCTGTTTGCCTTAGTTTCCTCATCTGTAAAATGAGCTGGAGAAAAAAATGGCACACCATTTTGGTATCTCTGACAAGAGAACCCCAAGTGGGGTCACAGAGAGATTGATATGGCTAAAAAATGACAACATAAACAAAAAAAATCTAAGAATCTTGAAATTAACCCTTTTTCCTTTGCCATATCAGATGGTTGTTAGGTACTCCTTCTAACTACTCTTGTTACTCTAGTATGGTGGTCCCTAAATTAAGGGCTATTACATGAACCCAAAGAGCGTTTGCAGTACCATTTGGAGGGTAACATATCTCACCCTCTAACGATAGTCAATTGTAAGGCTATCTCCAACTCAACCACATATACCCTCCTTATTCAGCCCAATACTTCCTCACTCAAGCCCCTCCATTCTTTGCAATCTCCAGACTTCTCTCTTTCTAGTCCACTGACGGCAGTTATATTTTAACCACAGCATCTGTGTGGTTGTCACTGGGAACCCTCCCCAAATCTTACATCCTGTCCACCAAATCACCTCATAAATTTGGCAGGTTCCAGAGCAGTGACAGTAAGAGCCACCTCCCCTTCTCATATTGCGTGGGACAGTGAGTTTCAGAGCAAGAAGAGACTGATGAATTTTGATCTAGATAACAGAGTTTATTGCATAATCTTTCTCCCATAAGCCAACCCCTTCACCCAAAGTTCCTTATTTCTATCAAAGGAATCTTTTTAGTCACCCAGGTTTACAACCTGGTTCATCCTTCACTCCTCATTTTCACTTACCCTACTAATTCAAGCAGTTATCAAATCCTTTCTACCTTCCCAACATCTTCTTCATACTTGTCCTATTTTCCCTATTCAGTGAACACCCTAATTTATGCCCTCATCTCCTCTTGTCGGAACTATGCATTGGGCTCTCATTTGGTCAGCCTACTGCATTATTCTCCCCACTCCAATTTACCTATCTCATAACTTGCCAATGGGATTTTCCTAAGGCATAGACCTGACTTTGTCATTGCTCCCTCATCACCCTTCTTCCTCCTCCCCAGATGAACTCCATTCTAGGATCCAACATAAACTTCTCTGTTTGTATTTAAAACCCTTCACAATCTGACCCCAACATACTTTGCCTGCCTTATTATTTCCCCTCCTATATTCAATGGTTCATACAAATTGGTTTTCTGGTTATTCTTCACATTCAAATAAATCCATAACTAAAATATCCAAACACAAACAGGAAATTGAAGTATGAGACTGTCCATTAAAGAGAACCATATAAAAAGAAATAGATTTATGTTGAAAATTTCTACTGAGTTGACATGGGAAACAATTCAGGTTTACTTATTGTTTTTGCCTTGTGTAGAACTGAAAAGCTTGCACTAGAGAAACATGATTCCTGCCTAAAAACTAGTATTATTTGGTTGAAGTATTGTGGATCTTTCCATTTTGAAATCATCTTCAAAAAATAAATCCACCTGTTTGGATAGCTACATCAAATAGAGTCAAGTCAAGCCAACAAGCATTTATTAGGCACTTACTATGTGTCAGATACTGTGCTAAGATCTGGGATTTTCAGTTAATTTGATCGATTACCAACAATTATTTTCACAAGTTTTCCTTCCTCCCACAGGCCATATACACAACATTTTCCCACAGAATGAAGTATATTAAATTGCATTACTCTCAAGATCAAAAGGGGTATTTTGAACCATTCATTTTTAAAAATTAAAATATAAGTTATTGTATCTTTCGATCATCTTTTTTAAATTTATATTTCGTGTTTTGTAATATACAGAATACATAAATATAATAGTATGTTTATAATTTTATTTTTAAATATACATATAGAAGTTAGATACACCAAAAAAACTGATGAAATGCTTGATCAAATATCTTAGAGATTGTACCTCTAGCAGGTTATCTGTCTGCTCTGTTCTCTTAGCAGTTTTCATATTTTATGCAGATTTTAAATTGCAATGTAACATCCATAATGTATATAGAAGAGAGAAAAGAAAATTTATCTTCAATTTGGAAAATATGGTAGTATTTAAAATTTTTCTGGAAATTCATAGTGCTGTGTAAATCCCAGGAATTATTAGTCATGGATCAGAAACTGAGACACTCAGTCCAAGAAAAATACAACCTGAAACAAAGATATTTTTGCTTTGAGAATTTTCAGGCATTCAACTTTCTCATCTTTGAAAAAGAAAATTAAGGTCTATAGTTAGATCTAATGCTTATGATTTACAGATAGAAGAAATGAGCCTCTTTTAATTGTATCTGGTGAAGAGTCAATTATTAAAGTTTTCTATAGACAGTGTTCTCTCTATGCCTAACCCTAGAAATAAACTCTAATGGTATGATTTACGAATTGCTGGCTACAAGGGAGCAGAACAAATCAATAGCATCTTACTAAAAAAAAAAAAATATCCTACTGTGAATCAGGATTAGATCTGATGCTGAGGATCAGTCCCCTCTTATCTGCTGTGCTAAGAGTACACGATAAAACTCCCTGCAATGAGAGAAGCTATCAACATGAGTAATAGAGGTTACAATTATGAGCCCTGTGTGTTATTTTATTTTTTTATTTGAAGTGCTTATGATAACCATGAGCCGGCTATATACACAAGACTATCAGATCCATGCATTATATTGTTATACTTTCTCATTATTTAGCAGTCAGTATTTATTTTAAAAGGTCTCATCTCAAAGTTACATAAGATGTGATTTATTTCAATAAAAAAAAATAACACATTCATCATTTGCAAAGCTGGATCCAAGACAAGGATTAGTAAAAGATGTTTAGTATTTTTAAATAAGTTATATAAGCTGTAATGGATTTAAAATAAGAGCTACCGTATGCTTGAGAAAGTAACAAAGCAGCTCTAGCTCATTCTAAAGATCCAACCAGGGTGAAAGGTCCTTCACAAGCTTTTCATTCCCAAACCTCTAATTCCCCAACCTCCATTTTGAAATGCCTCAAAAACCATGGTCACTATTATGAGTTGGTAATAGTAAGTCTATTCACCATTCTCATCATCACATAATTTTATCTGGCTAAAAAGAATGCTAGCACTGAGGAGACAAAAGGTCAGGAAAGAGGAGACCCCAAGAGGGCACTGTTAAAGGAAAGGTCAGGGTTAGAGGGCACAAGGAGCCAGTAAAAGGAGAAAAGGTAATTCCTCTATGCTTCCATTTTTGTAATTCTCTTCCAAGTTATCCATCAAATAAAAGTGGAACCTGCATCCTTAGCACTTATCTCCCACTGTCTCCACCTGACAGTTCCTGCCAGGTATGGCTCAGTATGACAGCAGTGAGTAAACCTTCTCCTGCTGTGAGAGAAATATACTTCCCATGGTATCGAGAAAAGTATTCTGGCTTTGCAAAGAGAAACCTACACAAGGGAACTTGGAGCATATATTTTATTGAATAAAGGAATGTACAACAAATTTAGGAAATTAATGAACATAATACCTTACACATAATGCTTTTTTAATTTTTAACCAAATATTTGATACTTGTATCATCAGTGCAGATGATTTCCTTCATGGTACATGCCACAACCCTTCCACAGATTCTCATTCTGTCTGACTATTGTTAATGTTTCCCCATAGCATGTGGACTATCCATTGTTGATCCTTCTTATACTCACTGCAAGACTAGCCTAGCTTCCTTCCCAATCTTATATCTCTCTAATAGTATAATATGTACTTTTTCTCTAAGTAATTCTTTATGAAGAAATACTTGTATACATTTTCCAAAATTATGTCTTAGTTTTGTCAGATTGGTACATGGTACTGTGAAATTTACATAGACTGAAGGCTATAGACAAGAATAAAGGATACCACAGTATATCAAGCTGACCAAAACATTTCAAGCTCAGGTACTACATATCTTATACATGAGAATGACACAGGGCATAAAGTTGCCAATGAGTTTTATTAAGAATTGCCATTACCTATGACCAAGAACTAATATTTTGTTAATGAAATTCGCAAATAATGCCAACACCAATGAGCCACAAATGAAAAAAGAGATAAAAACAGAGCTAAAGCACTAAGAATGTAGGTAGCAAACAACCAGATAAAAAGCATTTGGAAGAGGGAAAAAAACATTAGGGGAAATCAAATCAGGAGAAATATTTGGGAAGACCAATACCCAATAGGAGAAGAAATATGCAAAGTATCTGTGCACCAATGACTTCTTATGTGTTCCTTAAATCACAATTTTCAGATCTGTCTTTCTCAAATAAAACACCTAACTGAATCATATTAAACACAATTGCATCTCTTTCCAGATATTTTCAACAGAATCAGGCATAGACTACAAAAAACTATACAATATTAAACAATAATAATAAAACTGATGAAATATTAATGTATTCCAATAAACTCTATTGATGTTTTACTACCAAGTCATTTCTTCCACTACACTTCTAGTAATTGGAATCAACGAGTCATTTTTAACTTCAGCCAGTCTTTTAAAATTCATGTAGGCAAGCTATACAAGGTTTCTTCTAACTACTGGTAGAATGTCTCAAAATTCAGTGCACTCCTTTTATATTCCTACTTCAAAAGGAAGTAGCTGTATCTCTTCCCCCTCCCATTCCTATTTTATTTCACAAATCTGAACTAGGATTGTTGTAGTCTTTGTTTTCTGAGAGTTTCATAATTCTGACTTTGTGGCATACAACCATGAATCATTTGTATAAATATCATTTATTTATAATATTATTAAAAGTATCTGTTATACTTTATATATTATATATACTCATACATGTAATATATATTTATATTTTAATTATTCCATATATTTATATACTTTATATATTCATACTTTATATTCACTTGAATTATTGTTCATAAATGTTATTTCTTATGTTTTAAAGTACTTAATTACCAAAAAGAGAATGATAAAAGCACAAAGTTTTTTCTTCTACCTGTAAAGGAATTTGTTGAACTAATTTCTGTTTCTGTTTAACTTTACCAGTGACAATGAAAGCTACATAATGTAGATGTATGTCAATTACATGAGGAATTATACATATGATGTACATGTGTAAAAAATAAATTTCTCCAAAATTTTTCATCCATGTGAAGTTTTTTTATTTTCACTCACTTTATATTCTCTGTTATTGGTCATAAAACAGAGCACACGTATGAAGAAAGATAAGCGCAGCAGCACTGACATTTTGGGAAATTTAATTACTTCAATGATTCTGTGTTCATACTGACATGGATAATCCTCCCAAAGGTGGTGAGAGAGAGAGAGAGAGAGAGAGAGAGAGAGAGAGAGAGAGAGAGAGCGAGAGAGAGAGAGAGAGCGCATTCTATCTACTCAGTCTTCCTCATTCTGTGTGACTTTGGTCCACATGCTCCCCCAAACCCTCCTTTCCTAGAATTCTACTCAACATGCTAGGAGGTTTCCTCTGATGTAGTATGGATGCCAATGGCGAATGCAAGCTATTCATTAATTATCCCTTACTTCCAATACATTCTATCCTAAAGTTCACATTGCTTTATAAAGATTTTGAAAACCTCAACTGATAAATAGAATATGAACAGAGTTGTAGAACAAATCAAAGCTGTCTCTAGTTATATGGGAAAAAAATCCTCTAAATCACTGTTGATTGGAGAAATGAGAATTAAAACAACTCTGAGATACTACCTTACACCTACGAGATTGGTTAATATGACAGAAAAGGAAAATGACAAATTTTGGAGGGGATGGGGAAAAATTGGGACACTAATAGAGTTGTGAGCTCTAAAAATGTGAGGAGGAAAGATTATATATTAGTTGCCTGTTTATTAATATAATTTTGATGAAAGATGATAGGGATAGACATTATTACAAATAAGATTGTTTATTTTTGCCTATATATTGATTGCTTTGAATGAAAAACAAATCGTATTAATTTGATATAACATGTTAATTAGATAAAATAATTGATTTTTTTATTAGATGCTATACACACACCCTACTTCTCTTTAATTTTAATTTCCCTAGGACTGAAAATATTCACTTGGAGAAGCATATATGGTACAGTCTTTTTATAGAACTGCTCATTCATAAATAGCGCTTCGTTGCTTGGTTAAGTCTGCTCAGAGTTCTAAGACAGTTACTTTGACTCATTTTTCTGAGATTTTTGTTTAATCTCTATGACCCCATTTGGGGTCTTCTTGGCAAGGATGCAGAAGTGGTTTGCCATTTCCTTCTCCATTTTGAAACTGGTTTGTCCAGAGTCTTATAGTGGGAGAGTTGGAAGAGGGACTACCCAAATGTACTAAAATATGAAACAGCATATTGAGACTGGATGACATCAAGTAGTCCAGTTTGATTGTGAAGGGAAATAACATGAAATGAGGCTACAACATTTGTGTAGGACCTTAAATTAAAGTAAAGGAGTTATATTAGAAGAACCAGCAGGACACTCAGCTGGAAATGTGTATCAGGCAGTTTGAGGTACAGGATATATTCGGGAAAGTACTAGAATTATATGCATAGATTTGGCAGGACATCAGGATTTTTTGTTAATCACTGTAACTGAATCAAAAAATATATGATGAGGATTCTCTTGAAACTGCAGTTTAGCATCAGGAACTATTACAGAGGCAATTAGGTGGCAGAGAACACAGGGCACTGGGGCGGGAGTAAGGAAGACCTGAGTTCAAATATGGTCTCGGATATTTACCAGCTATGGGTCCTGTGTATGAAACATGGACAAGTCAATTAACCTCTGTCTGCCTTGGTTCCCTTAAGTATAAAATGAGGATCATAGCACCTATCTCACAGGGTTGTTCTAAGGATCAATGAGATTTGTAAAGTGCTTAGCAGCATGCCTAGGATGTCATAGGCACTTAATAAATGTTTGCTCCTTCCTTAAAAAGATACAAGGTCTACAAAGACTCACCAGTTTGGGTGGGGTAGCAGAGAACAACCAACACAACAAAAAGCAGTTATGAAATGCAAGACTAATACCTAAAACCATCTACATCTGAGTTCTGCAAAGAAATCCCCACAGAACCATTTAAGAATGGTGGTTGGTGGTTACAAACAAGATGTCAGCAGGTGAGTGGCAGCAGCTGAGTCCTCACTAATTCCACACCGATATTGAGTGGCCTTTGCCGTCAGTCACTGGCCAAGCAGTTACACAGGGGACAATATATCTTAGAGAAGGTGCTCTATCTTGGTAGGGGGAATTTCCTCAACTAGAAGTTCCCCATCCCAATGAAATAACATGTTCATCCCTTATATTCTGGGCACCATGCTAAGAACTGGGAATATGAAGAAAGGAAAAACAAATAATCCCTAACATCAAGAAACTCACTTGCTAAGGGGTAGGGGGACAGACACGACTTACCTCTCCTGTGACCAGGAAATGGGCTGTGGCTCCAGTTTCACACACCTGCAGCTGCTGGGGAAGTGACAGGACATTGGGGGTGGGGGGAGATTTGCCACATCAATGAATCAGAAATTGGGCCTCAAGAAGGGGTGGGGGAGGTTCCTTCTTCTGAACCAATGCCCCTTTTTAAATTTCTTCCTTCACAGTGTCCCTACCCCACAGAGAGTCTTTGAGCTATCACTTGGAACAGATGAGTCTGCAGTCTTAAAACTTTTGGGGACTGGGAAAGACTTCCCTTAGTTACTATTACACAAAAAGATAATAGGATCGCAGAGCAAGAGCTGGAAGGGCCCTCAGAGATCATTTTGTAATCCAACCTCCTTGTCTTACAGATGAGGAAACTGAGGCCCAGGGAGGTGAAGAAACTTGTCCAAGGTCTCACAGGTCATAAGCGACAGAGATGAGATTTTAACCCAGCTCCTATAATTCCAGAACCAGTGTTCTTTTCTCATAGTTTTCTATGGATTTTCTTTGGTAAATTAATGACTACTTTCTCTGGATTTTAATTAGTGCTTGCCTGGTTTTGTGAAATTCTCTGCAGGGATCTTAGATCTTAAGCTGATGTTCAGAACATTTTTCATCTCTCTTTGTCTAGTCAAATCTCTTTCATACACAGGACTCATTTATTTCTCGACAATTTGTCAGAAGGTTTGAATTAGTCACTGGCCAGAACATTTATTAGATAGTACAATTTTACAATTGTAGGTAAGCATTTCTTCATTTGCATTTTGACTAGTATGATCACTAGAGTGTGATCTGAAATACTGAAGCCTGAAACTGACTGTTCAGGGAGGTGGAGAATAATTTAACCCACCTTGCCATCACCAAGCTTGCTTTACATAGAGAGTGTAGAGCTCAGGTAGATCTCTCAGGCCTTATTAAAAGTTATAAAGCATTTTACACAAATTACAACAATTGCTCCTCCCAACAACTTGATGTTTTAAGTACTATTTTTCTGTTGGTCAGGATTTCAACTATTTAGCAAGCTCCCTGGTAGGAGATCCCCTCCCACCACCATCACTGATGTCAATAAGCAACTGCTCTGTAGTCTATGGTATTAGAGAATTGACTAGGACAATGGAAAGTTAAAAAACTTGCCCAGGATCAATGAATGTCAAAAGATGGTTTTAAACTCATATGTCCTGACTAACCTGACCACCATGCTGCCTCTCATTAAAACTAAAGAGGATAGACTTTACTATCCCATTTTACAGATGAGAGATCTGAGAGAAAAAGTATTTTTCTCGTGATCACCCAACTAAGTACTAGCAGCAGAATGTCAACAAAAATGTCTCATTTCCAAGTCCAGAATTCTTACCACTATCCCAAGACAATTCTCAACATGAGGTACTATTTCCACAATACTACAATGTCAGTGTTCTTTAGTAGATGATTGTGACCACTCATATTTTATTAGTCCTTGAAAGGACTGATAAGCAACCATTTGGAGCAGAAAGCTGACCTGGAAGCCAGGTTGATCTGGTTTCAAGTTCTGCTTCTGGTGCATAATGACTTTGTGACCCTGGACTAGTAACTTAACTTCTAAGTGCTCTAGGCAATTCTGTAGGACTATAGATTGCCAAGAAAGTGCCATCTTGCATTGATAGAGCAATTTTTCTCATCTAAGAAGTTCCTGTATCTGTGAAATCATCTACCTCTTGAAAAGATGTACATAAAGACCAACATTCTTTATGTTTTCTCATTGTTGATAAGTATTCCTTACAATAAGTCTGCATATTCATACTCAAACCCTAGCATACAGTACACAAGAATTATGGGTTTCAAATACTCCACTGTAAAGTGTTTCAACTACTGCGATGCCACACAATTTTTTTTTTATTACAAGCCTTATTGTAGATGAAGTGACTGCCCTTCCATATTGTTTCTTTGAGATGAAACTTTCCCCTCCACCACTAAAGTATGCCAAGCTTATGTATGATGATAGGATTGTAAATTCAGAGCTCAAAGGATCCTTAGAAGTTATCTGACACAACCCTCTCATTTTCTACTCACAGGTTGTGGTTTGTCCTTTGTTCTTGAAGAGGACCATGACATCAGGAAGATCGTGACATGACTTGCAATTGAATTGGATTTGAGGGAGGGAGGGCTATGTAAAGTCACCAGCCTCACTTTCTCCTCTGGAGCCATCTGGGTCCAGTGGCCAGATCTATAGATCAGGATGACTGGAGATGGCCCAGGAGTAGTCCAAGCTGCCCCAATAGGGACCCAACTGGCCAATTCCTGTTGAGCAACACAGCTCCTCCTCTCTTCTCCTCTCCTCTCTTCCCCTCTCCCACATGAGGCATCATTTCCTCTCCTGTGGGTGTTCTGCCCAAAATAGGGTAAATTGTGATGGCTAAAATCTACCTAGTTATCTTGGGGTTTAATGGCGAGATTTCTTTCTTAAAGACCATGCCTTAAACTCATTCACTCTGGCTCTCATTGATTGGATAACAATAGGTCCCTGCACCAGCACCACTTAATGGTTATTTTGGGGGCCCTCCTGGCTCAGAATGAATGCAAATAGTAACTGTTTCTCTTTTGGCCAGCAACTCTAAGGGTCTTTCCCTTCCAGCTTGAATTTTCTTTTTAATTAAAAGGGCCATCCCTTGATTTACTTCTTAAACAGACAAATTCCACTGAATGGGCATTGCCTCACTCAAAATGAGAACTAAGAAAGACATTAGCTTGAAAAGGCCAAGGTCTCTCACTGCATCCTCAGCCATCTCCAGTCATCTATATTTGGCCATTTGACCCAGGTGCCTCTGGAGGAGAAAGTGAGGCTAGTGACTTTGCACAGGCCTCCCTCACTCACATACAATGCAATTGCAAGTCATGTCATCATTTTCTTGATGTCATGGTCCTCTTTGAGAAAGAAGGGCAAACTACAACTCATTTTTCCATTTGTTAACATTTGTCAAAGTCCCATTAAGCAAGCAAATTTCAAATTTGCTTGATATGAGAAAATACTCAAATAGTCTCTACCTTCTCAAATCAACCGTAACAATTGCCTGTCTTTTTTCCCCATTTTTACCCCTCACAATGTGATGTTTCAGAGAGAGTGCTGGACTTGGAGTCAGTTTTCAGCAGCTTACTCCCTGGGCAAGTCACTTAATCTGAGTCTCAGTTTCCTCATCTCTAAAAGAGAGATTGAAATATTTACTCCACTAGGGCTTTCTTGATACCTACATAATTTGTTAAACATTTTGTAGATCTTAAAGTGCTTTGTAAACATCAGACATTTTAGAACAATTAGATATCAATGAATGTATACATTATGGTAGACTGAAAACAGACCTTTTCTTCATGCTGAGGAGAATAGGAAAGTAAACTTGAACACATTATATCCTTCCCTATGCTGTCTTTTGAAGAAGCTGATCTTCAAAGGCAGTCTTCATTTTCAAGACTTGCTTTCTTGTCGTTTGTAATGAATATGCAAACATTCTCTCTGTGAGTGAAAGTACCCTCTCCATCTGCCTGCCCTCATCTTTTGTCAGTGTTTAGCTTTGGGATCTTATAGCCACGTGTTTCTCAAGTGCTTTTCCAGGTAATAAGAAAAGAAATTGTTTCATTGCCATGCAAACTCTTACACATACTTCACGGAGACTTGGACTCTAACAAGAAATATCAATTTTTATTTAAAGAATGTTTAAAGCATTCCATTTAAAGCATATGGCAATATTTGTATTTTCTTTTTCAAAACTCTGCCTATCCCAATTTACTCCTACAAAAGAAGACATCTATTTATCATGATCTGAGCTAGATGCAAATACAACCTTGGATTGTTACTAGCTGTGTGACCTTGGGCATGATACTTAAACTCTCAGGAATTCAATTTCCTCATCTTTAAAATAGAGATAATAATACCCCAAGAAATTACCTCAGAAAGTTAGTGTGGGGGCAGCTAGGTGGGACAATGGATAGAGCACTGGCCCTGGATTGAGGAGGACCTGAGTTCAAATCCAGTGTCAGGCACTTATTAGCTGTGTGACCCTGGGCAAGTCACTTAACCTCAATTGCCTCCCCACAAAAAAAAAGAGTTAGTATAGTGACCAAATGAAAGATAAAGCATTTTGCAAATCTTAAGATGATATGTAAATACTCTTATTAGTATTAATAAAGATGATGATAATGATCATTTATTTCCTCTTCAGGCAAAAAGTCTGGAAAATCTGCAAAAAGCTGTCTTAAGAGAAACATTGTTCTATCAAGGAGGAGTAAGGAGTGGGAATGAGAGTGATGTCCAAAGAGGTAGTACTACTAAATACTATTCAATACTATTCAGTTTATGGCTTTAAGACATGATGAAGTATTCACTCGTTAATATGGATATATACCCAAATAAAACTCCTTCAATATTTAGCACCAAAGATTAGAATTAGATGGGATTTTAAATGACACCAGTGCACTCCCTATACAACCCCACCCCCATTTTACATGATGAGGAAATGCAGGCCCAAAAAGTTTAAGTGACTTGCTTAAGGTCACATGAAAACAAGTGGTTTCTGGGGACCATGTAAATAAGTTGCTCAAACTATCTAGGTCATTTGTATGCGTGGATTTTAAACTAAGCACTGAATCTCTTCAATTTGGGGGATATATTAAGTGCTAGTCAGTTCCTAATTTGTTGAGGTACTGACCTAGCCATTGGCAATAAAAAAGACCAAAAAATGCAGCAATCTCTGTCCTTAAGAATCTTACAGACTTTATATACATAGTGGCTTAAAAATTTTAGTGCAATTTTGAGCTGTTAAGGCTTAAAATTGCACTAAAATTTTTGCCATACCTTGTATTTGAACTTAGGTCCTCTGGAGTCATCTAAGTGGCTCAGTGCATAGAGGACTGGGCCAGTAGTCAGGAAGACCTGAGTCCAAATCTGGCCTCAGACACTCACTAGCTATATGACCCTGGGCAAATCACTTAACCTCTGTTTGCCTTAGTTCACCAGAGAAGAAAATGGCAAACCATTCTAGTATCTTTCCATGAAAAACACATACAGGGTCACAGAGTTGGACTTGACTGAATGAACAGCAACCACTACCTTTGGCTCTATTTAACTATTTTGATTCTCCAATGGTTCTGTGATTTAATCAATGGGTGAGAATTTTGTAAGAATAGTTTCAGAGTGCTAAAGCTGAGAATGAACCTTAGTTATTAGAGAAAACTAAGGATAACAAAAATAGCAGCTTTTTGGTTATATTATGGAAAACAGGAGAATCAAAGAGTAATAGTGCTACTACTCAGGTTGGATAGGACACTGGTAACTGATGAAAGAAAAGAAATGGACTGAATCTAACAAGATGAAATTTAATAGGGATATAAAGTTATACACAATTTCAAAAGATCAACTTCATAAATACAGTTGGAGGTGGTACAGTTATATAGTTTGACTGAAAAAGATCTGGGGGTTTTAGTGGACTGCAATCTTGTGATGTGATGTAGTAGCCCAAAAGCTAACATGATGTTAAATGACTTTTTAATAGAACCATAGTGTCTAGGACTAAGAAGTTGACTCTTTATTCTGCCTGGTTAGACCACAACTGAAGTATTATGGTTATTTTATGGATACCACATTTCAAAAAGGGTATTGACAAGCTAGATAACATCTGAAGAAGGATTGATAGAATAGTGAAGGGCCTTAGGACCATTCCTTAAGAGCATCACTTGGAAAAACTAATGGTTAGCCTAGGAAAGAGAAGGCCTGGGGGGAAATGAATGCTCTCTTTGAGTATATAAAGGATGGCCATGTCATGGTCTCTTCCACTTCCTTTTTTGCCTCAACAGAGATTAGCTTTCCCTAATGCCAGTTTTGGTATAGTTCAGCTTCTCTGACAATATGTTAACTCAGTGGTTGCACAAAGATCTCACATTCAGAAAACAAAGAGTAAAATTTGCATTTATTAATGAGTTGAAAACAGTAGGACTCTACTATTATGCCCCTTTTGATACTCTGCCATGGTTAATGCAGAAATAGAACGGGCTGCACAGTTCTGTGCGTCGTTTTCTATTTTTCTTTATTTAGTGGGTTGCTATGGCCAATCTATTAATAATACGCCCCTCTGACCTTTAGATTGGTCCTTCAACCACAGATTGTCACTGAAAGTATACTGTAAGCCTTTCCATCATGATAAAACCTTGGTTCTCTTTTATGTTAAGATGCTTCTACTATACTGATAAAGCCTTCAAGAATCCAACATCCCTTCTATATCATTCCCTCTTCATTCAAAAACCCTTTTTAAAGTACCTGCTATATTCAGGCACTATGCTAAGAGCTAAAGGTGGAAACAGAAATCTAAAAAGTGCTCCTCTAAGAGTTCTACATTCTAAAGGAGAGAAATACCATGTAAACATAAAAGTAAAAATATTTTCATTTCTGTGGGAATGGACTTTGGAAGGAATCAAAATAGGCCTCATGTGGGAGGCGATGAGCTAAGCTTTAAAGGAAAGTAGAGGAAGTATAGATTCTAAACAAGGAGGTGAGGATTGAATTCAGTGTGGAAGTAAGCAGAGGTAAAGCTCATTTCAGGCATGGAGGACCAAAGATGTAATAAAATGTATGAGGAATAATAAGTAGGCCTTTTTCATTGGAAAGTAGAGTGCATGAAGGAAAGTAACATTCAGTAAGCCTGGAAAATTGGCTAGTGCCATATTTTGAAATACTTTTAGTCACAAACGGAAAGGTTTTTATTTTATCTTAGGGAAAAATAAACATTGCCTGGAGCTGTTTGAACAAGGGATTGACACAGGTCTGTTTTAGAAACCTCAATCAATAAATAAACATTTATTAAGTGCCTACTATGTGCCTAAGCTCTGGGAAAACAAAAAGAAGGTTCCTGCACTCAACGAGTTTACAGCCTAATATCAATCTGGCAGCTGTCTTTCTTGCTTTGAATGTAATCTGCTTCCTCCTTGAACACAATCCTCACCACAATCTTACTGAATCTCTAGATTCCTTTGAACTCAGAATAATAGCACAACTTCCACAAAGTCTATCTTGACACCAACCTCCCATTTATTAAGGCCCTCTCCCCTGAAACTATGCTGCAGTCATATTGTGTGCTCCATATTGGAATTATTGAGGAAGAAAAGGACTGGAAGCAGGGAAACCAATTAAGAGGCTGTTACATGAAAATGAATACAGATGAAACGTTATATGGTCTTGAAATGATTGTGGGGGGGACTGGAAAGAAGAGGATGGATTTAAGAAATGTTGAGATATAGTTCACAAGATCTAACAAATTATTAGATATTTAGAGTGAAGGAGAAGGAAGTATTGGGAATGACTGCGGTTGCAAACCTCAATGACTAGAGGGATAGTTTTTTCTCAACAGAAATAAGGATGGGGGGGAAAGGGGAAGATTTAGAGAGACAAGCATATTAACGGATTGTTGGTAGAACTGTGAATTGATCCAGCTATTCTGAAAATAAATTTGGAACTGTGCCCCAAAATTTACTAAACCATGTATACACGTTGACCTAAGTATGTCATTACAAGGCCTATATCCCAAAGATATAGGATCAGATCAAAGATCAAAGAAAATACCCATACGCTAAGAGCCTGACCACCTTGGAGTGAAGTGTCAACAAATTATGGCATATGAATTAGTGGAATATTATTGTGCCTTAAGAAATTAAACAGTGGATATCTTCAAATGAAAATGGAAAGACCACTATGATCTCATACAGACTGCATTGAGAACCAGAAGAAAAAATTTACATAATGGCAACAACATTATAGAAAATCTTTGGAAGACTTCAGAAAATTTATTAATTTCATCATAAACCCAGGGTCTGGAGAGATGAAGATGAATCACACTACTGATCTTTTACCACATTTTCTTAAAATCCAAAATGAGACATGCATTTTTGCTTGTGTCAGAATTTATTTTGGTGGGCTATGTTTGTGTGCAGTAAGTTGTTGTTTTTTTTTCTTTCAATTATTCAACTGAGGTTGGGAGGAAGAGATTTTTTTTAAAAAAAGAAAAGGTAATGGATTCTATTTGAGCATAGTGAGTTCCAGATTCCTATAGGTCCTCCAGTTGAATATGTCCATTGGGTAAATTGGTAAAGTAGGACTAAAATTCAAGAGAGAGCAAAGGTTGAATATATAGATCAATCACAATCAACAAGCACGTATTAAGTGCCTACTCTGTCTCAAGCATTGTGTCAGGCACTGGGAATACCAAGAAAAAAATGAAACAGTCCCTACCCTCAGGAAGCTTACATTCTATGTAGAGAGACAATATGTACACATATAAATACTTACAAATATATACAAAGTTAAGTACGAAGTAATTTCTAGAGGAGTCAATAACTACTGAGGAGGTCAAGAAAGACCTGATGTAGAAAGAAGCAGTATGCTTTGAAAAAAGCTATGGATCTGATGAGATGGGAGCTAGACCCCAAAAAGGAAAAAACCTGGACTTTCCCACATGGCCAAATCTCTGGTGTTCCCCTGAGGCTATAATCCCATCAACTGGCCTTTCACCGTGTCCTCCCTATGGCTCCAGGCCACTTCCCACCCTTAATGCTATCTACGCTGCATTCTAGCTTGACCATGTGGTCCAGGTCCCTGGAATTCTATTACCTCATAGACTACTTGGCCACTCCTAGATCCCTCCCATAGTCTTAATGTATAGAAGGTCCATCTTGTCTCCATTAAGGTGCTTAGCTTCTTAAAATCTAGCCACTGTTCAGATTCTTATAATCTAGCCAGATTCTCAGATTTTTACAATCTCACCAATATCTCAAAGATGCTCAGATTCCTTAAGACTCTGGCTAATATGGCAGATCTTTAATTAACCTTGTTTTTGGATGAAAGAAGGCTTGGGTTGAATTCTTTTGGACAGGACCCACATGTTGTGATTTTGGGATTCTAGCAACCCTAAACCTCTAAACCTCAACAGATTGTCTCCCCAATAAAATATAAGTTCCTTGAAAGCAAGAACTGTTATTACTTTTTCCTTGTATCCTCAGCCCTTACCTCAGTATAAGGATGCAGTTCACTGGAGCTGTGGTGTCAAAGGTTGTATCACATAGGAGATAAGAGATGGAATGTCACATGTGAGGAATAGCAAGACAGTATAGCTGAGCTGTAGAATATGTGGGCAGGTATCTGGTACAGTGGTTAGAGTGATGACTCTGGAGTCAGGAAGACTCATCTTCCTAAGTTCAAATCTGGCCTCAGACATTCAATAGCTGTGTGACCCTGGTCAAGTCACTTAACTTCTGTTCATTTTAATCCACTAGAGAAGGAAATGGCAAAACGCTCCAATAAGCTTGCCAAGAAAACCTCAAATGGGGTCATGAAGAGTCAGACATGACTAAAAAATAACCGGACTATAGAACATGTAAAGATAAACAACTTACACTAAACCAGAAAAGCAAGATTGAAAACAGGTTGTGAAGAATTTTCCATGTCACATAGAGGAGTTTGTATTTGATCCTAGAACCAAAATGAAACTTCTGGATCTTCCTGATTTGGAGGGGTTGATATGCTAAGACCTGCAATTTAGAAAAATTACTGTTGACAATGTGTAAAGATAGATAAAGGAGGAGAAGGTTCTGGGGCAGGGAAGTCAATTAGGAAACTATGACAAGAATGAAGGCAAGAGAAAGTAGGACAAAACTATCACTCTTTGCAGATGATATAATTATATACTTAGAGAATGCTAGAGAATCAAGCAAAAAAACTGCTTGAAATAATAAACAACTTTAGCGAAGTTGAAGGCTATAAAATAAATCCACATAAATCATCAGCATTTCTACATATTACCAACAAGGCCCAACAGCAAGAGATAGAAAGAGAAATTCCATTTAGAGTTACTGTAGACATTATAAAATATTTAGGAGTCTACCTACCTAAACAAACTCAGGAACTAAACGAACACAATTACAAAACACTTTTCACACAAATAAAGTCAGATCTAAGTAATTGGAAAAAAACGTCAGTTGCTCACGGGTAGGCCGAGCTAATATAATAAAAATGGCAATTCTACCTAAGCTAATTTACTTATTCAGTGACATACCAATCAAACTACCAAAAAATTGTTTTATAGTTAGAAAAAATAATAACAAGATTCATTTGGAATGACAAAAGGTCTAGAATATCAAGGGAACTAATGAAAAGAAATGCAGGAGAAGGTGGCCTAGCCATTTCAGATCTTAAATTGTATTATTCAACAGTAATCATCAAAATTGCTTGGTACTGGCTAAGAAATAGAGTGGTGAATAGGTGGAACAGGTTAAGTATGCAAGACACAGTAGTCAATGACTATAGTAATCTATTATTTGATAAACCCAAAGATCCCAGCTTCTGGGATAAGAACCTACTGTTTGAAAAAAACTGTAGGGAAAACTGGAAAAGACTATGGCACAAACTAGGCATAGATCAAAATCTCACACCATATACCAAAATAAAGTCAAAATAAGTTCATGATTTAGATATAAAGGCTGATATTGTAAGCAAACTGGGAGAGTAAGGAATAGTTCACCTATCAGAGTTATGAAGAACAGAAGAATTCATGACCAAACAGGAAATAGAGAATGTTATGAAATGCAAAATGGATAACTTTGATTACATTAAATTGAAAAGTTTTTCCACAACCAAAGCCAATGCAATCAAGATTAGAAGGAAAGCAGAAAATTGGGAAACATTTTTACAATCAGTCTCTCTGATAAGGGCCTCATTTCCAAAATATATAGATAACTAAGTCAAATTTATAAGAATATAAGTCATTCCCCAATTGATAAATGGTCAAAGGATATGAACAGGTAGTTCTTAAATGAAGAAATTAAAGCCATCTAGAGTCATATGAAAAAATGCTCTAAATAGTTATTGATTAGAGAAATGCAAATCAAAACAACTCTGAGGTACCACATCACACCTCTCAGATTGGCCAACATGACAAAACAGAAAAATGATAAATGTTGGAGAAGATGTGGGAAAATTGGAACACTAATGCATTGTTGGTGGAGTTGTGAAATGATCCAACCATTTTTTTTAAATATAAATTTCTTTATTTCTAGTTTTCAACATTCATTTCCACAAGTTTTTTAGTTCCAAATTTTCAACCTGTCTCACCCCTCCCCCTACCCCAAGATAGCATGCATTCTGAATATGCCTTCACCTAGTCTGTCCTCTTTCTTCTCTCCCCCTTCTCTTATCCCCTTCCCCTTCTATTTTCCTGTAGGCAGGATAGACTTCTGTACCCCATTTCCTGTATTTCTTATTTCCCAGTAGCATGTGAAAACATTTTTTTAAACATATGTTTTTAAACTTTAGGTTTTCAAATTTTCTCTTTCCTCCTTCCCCACCCACCCTGATTGAAAAGGCAAGCAATTCAATATAGGTTGTACATATGCAGTTATGCAAAACACTTCCATAGTAGATATGTTGTGAAAAACTAACTCTATTTCCCTTAATCCTATGCCCTCCCATTTATTCTATTCTTTCTTTTGACCCTGTCCTCCTCAGAAGTATTTACTTCTGATTACACCCTTTCCCAATCTGCCCTCCTCTCTATCATCCCCCTGCTCTCTTGTCCCCTTCTCCCCCTATTTTCCTGTAGGGTAAGACAGATTTCCATACCCAATTGAATGTGTATGTTATTCTCTCCTTAAGCCAAATCCTATGAGAATAAGATTCACTCATTCCCTCTCACCTTCCCCTTTCCCTCCACTGTAAGAGACTTTTCTTTTTTTTGTGAGATAATTTACCCCATTCTACCTCTCCCTTTTTCTTCTCCAGTATAATCCTCCTCATCCCTTAATTTTATTCTCCAGATATGACCCCTTAATCTTCAACTCACCCTGTCTCTATCTATCTCTATATCTATCTATCTATATCATACATATAATTTTTTTCCTTCAACTACCCTAATACTGACAAAGTTCTCATGAGTTAAATATCATCTTTCCATGCAGGAATGTAAACAGTTCAATCTTAATAAGTCTCTTATGATTTCTCTTTCCTGTTTACCTCTTCATGTTCCACTGGAGTCCTGTATTTGAAAGTCAAATTTTCTATTCAGCTCTGGTCTTTTCATCAGGAATGCTTGAAAGTCCTCTATTTCACTGAATGACCATTTTTTCCCCTGAAGGATTATACTCATTTTGCTGGGTAGGTGATTCTTGGTTGTAATCCTATCTCCTTTGCCCTCCGGAATATTGTATTCCATGCCCTGCGGTCCTTTAATGTAGAAGCTGCTAAATCTTGTGTTATCCTGATTGTGTTTCCACAGTACTTGAATTGTTTCCTTCTGGCAGCTTGTAATATTTTCTCCTTGACCTGGGAACTCTGGAATTTGGCTATAATATTCCTAGGAGTTTTCCTTTGGGGATCTCTTTCAGGAGGAGATCTGTGGATTCTTTCAATTTCTATTTTGCCCTCTGGTTCTACTATATCAGGGCAGTTTTCCTTGATAATTTCTTGAAAGATGATGTCTAGGCTCTTTTTTGATCATGGCTTTCAGATAGTCCAATAATTTTTAAATTCTCTCTCCTGGATCTATTTTCCAGGTCAGTTGTTTTTCCAATGAGATATTTCACATTGTTTTCTAATTTTTCATTCTTTTGGATTTGTTTTACAGTGTCTTGATTTCTCATAAAGTCACTGCTTCCAATTGCTCTATTCTAATTTTTAAGGAAGTATTTTCTTCAGTAATCTTTTGGACTTCCTTTTCCATTTGGCCAATTTTTCTTTTTAGGGCATTTTTCTCCTCATTGGCTTTTTGGACCTCTTTTGCCATTTGGGTTAGGCTATTTTTTAAGGTGTTATTTTCTTCAGTATTTTTTGGGTCTCCTTTAGCAAGCTGTTGACTTGTTTTTCATGATTTTCTTGCATCACTCTCATTTCTCTTCCAGTTTTTCCTCTACTTCCCTTACTCGCTTCTCAAAATTCCTTTTGAGCTCTTCCAAGGCCTGGGACTGATTCATATTTTTCTTGGAGGCTTTGGATGTAGGAGCTTTGACTTTGTTGTCTTCTTCTGGTTGCATATTTTTATCTTTTTCACCAAAGTAAGATAATATAGTCTGACTCTTTTTGCGCTGCTTACTCATGATCCCAGAGACAATTACTTGAGTTTTAAACTCTTTGTTAAGGTAAGAGTCTGCTTCCAATTTGGAGAATGTACTGTCCCAAGCTTCAGGGGTTTGTGTAGCTGTTTTCAGAGATACTCGTAGGGACCTGTAAATTTTCAGTTCTTCCAAGGTGGTATGATAAGGGGCGAGGTGTTTACTCCTTTCCTGGCCTGTGACCACAAGTGTTCCTTTCTGTCCTGTAACTGTGAGGAGGGATTCGTCTCCACAGCCACTACAAGCTCCACCACACCAGCGTTCCTCCTCACCCCAACACTGCTGCCCAGAACTGTAACCCAGATCCAAACATGGGCAAAGCAAGAGATTTCTGCCTCAGCACTGGCAAAGAGATCCCTGCAGTCCCTCTCTGATCAGCCACTGGATTCCCCCTCTGTCTATGGGCCGGAAGCTCAGGAAGCAACTGCCCCTCCCTCCCACCAGAGCCACTCTCTTGGGGAATGGATCTAAGACCCCGCCTTCCTTTCTCAGCACTGACAGAAACAGACTTTTCCCACTGACCTTCTAAGTTGTCTTTGGCATTTGTGGATTGAGGAGTCTGGAAACCTCCACAGCTGCCCGGGACTCAGTCCTCTGAGGCCTGCTTCAGGTTCACTGCAGCCCGCGAGCCCACGCTGCGGTGCGCTGTGCTCCCAGCCCGGAGCGATACACCTTTCTGCTCAATCATCCAGGTTGTCATGGGCTGGAAATTTGTTTCACTCTGTCTTTTTGTGGGTTCTGCTGCTTCAGAATTTGTTTAGAGCCATTTTTTATGAGTATTTGGAGGGGTTTGGGGGAGAGCTTAAGCAAGTCACTGCTTTCACTCTGCCCTCTTGGCTCTGCCCCCTGTGATCCAACCATTTTGGAGAGCAATTTGGAACTGTGCCCAAAGGGCTATAAAAATGTGCATACCCAGCAATAGCACTTGTAGGGCTGTATCCCAAAGAGATCATACAAATGGGAAAAGGCCTCATGGATACAAAAGCATTTATAGGAGCTCTTTTTGTGGTGGCTAAGAATTGGAAATTGAGAGGATGCCCATCAATTGGGGAATGGTTGAACAAGGTGTGGTATATAAATGCAATGGAATACTATTGTACTATAAGAAATGAGGAACAGGCTGACTTCAGAAAAATCTGGAAAAACTTCCATGGTCTAATGCTGAATGAAGTGAGCAGAACCAGGAGAACATTGTACATGGAAACAGCCACATTGTATGATGACTAATATCGATAGACTTCACCCTTCTCAGCAATACAAGTATCTAAGACATCTCCAAAGGCCTCATGATGGAAAACGGTATACACATCTAAGAAAGAACTATGGAGTTTGAATGCAGATCAAAGCATACTATTTGCTATTTTTTTTCTTCTGTTTTGTTTTGTTTCCTCTTTCTGCTGGTTCTTCCTATTCTAATTCTTACTTACAACATCACTAATGTGAAAATATGTTTAATAGGAATGTATATGTATAACCTATATCAGATTGCACGCCATCTTGGGGAAGGGAAGGGGAGAAAAATTTAAAACTCAAAAGCTTATGGAACTGATTAATAAAATTAAATTAATAAAAAAAATTAATAAGCCTCCTGTAAAGGAGACGGAAGAGGAGGAAAAAGAGGAGAGGAGAGTTGAGAAGGAGGAGATTGAGATGAAAGTTAATAAGCAAGTAAACAAACATTTGTTAAGAACTGTGTGCTAGGCATCGTGCTAAGCATTGGGAATATAGCTATCAGCAAAAGGAAAGATAGTACTTGTCATCAAGAAGCTTACATTGTAATGGAGGAACACAGCACTTAAAAGAGAAGTGAAGGGAATGGAGAGGAGGGAGTGTACCCAAGTTGGGACAGGGTAGCAAAGTACAGAATATGAGGAATGAAAGACCTGAGACCTTCCTTCTAATGGAGGTTCCAGGAGGAACTCACCAATTGGAGAAGGGAGCACCGGGCCAGAGGAAGAAGACAGCTGAAATATGAAAAGGGAGAACGGGCATTGATTTCAGGTTGAACCATCACTTAAATTAGATTTTGTACAAACAAGGTAAATAGCCTTTTTCAGTCTAGGAAATCTCCTAGAAGTGCCGTGATGAGTTTCACAGGTGCCATGGTCCGATTTGTTACTCACATAAATGGATTCCCCAATCAACTTAATCATCAAGAATCATCATAAGTATTTGCTTACTCTCACAGATCAGGTAGCTGTATCCTAGTGAATAAGGAACTAGGATCATATCCATTCTTTCTGGTATTTAATAACACTGTTTCAGATAGGCTTTTTTAAAATTATCCATCTATAAGTATAACTATAATAAAAGATTTAGTTTAGCCAGTTCTAAAAATTTAAGCAAAGTCATTTAATTTAAAAGTTGGGAAGGACCTTAATGGTGCTCTAGAGGGACTCTCTAAGTTTTCTAACTTGTAAAATAAAGAGATTCAACCAAAATCAGGAGAAAGGAACCTGCAGCTTTGAGGCTACACGTGGTCTTTTAGGTCCTTGGGTATACCCTTTTGACTGAGTCCAAGTTTTACAGAACAAATCCAGAACAAATTAAGGGAATTCGTTCTGTGAAGTTTGGGTTCAGTCAGGGTGGTCGGGGAGGGGGGACACACTTGAGGACCTAGAGAGCCTCATGAGGCCTAGAGGCCACAGGTTCCCCACCCCTGCATTAGATCATCTCTGAATCCATTCCATTTCTAAATCCTATTATCCTGTCACATAGAGTTGAAATGTGTTCTACTTCAAGTACACTGTGTGGTCAGTCAGTAAGTTAGGGATTTCATTAACACCCAGTGTATGATCTGATTTTCCTCCTCTGCCAAATTTAATCAACAATTTTCTCTGATGAGCAATTGAACATATATTTAATTATTTGCCAATTACCATTTAGATGATTTTCTCAGGTTTCTTTGTTAACAAATGGTATTAGAACTTTTTAACATCCCTCCAAGAATCTCCTGATTCTGTTCATACAACAGATATTCATTAAACATATAAAATGTGAAAAAAAGAGAGATAATGGAGACCTAAGCTAGGGTGGTGGCCTTCTGATAAAGAGAATGGTATAATAGGCAGACCATAGTAGAAGTAGAATCAGCAAGACTTGCCAATGGATTAGATATGTGAGGTGAGGTAGAGTTAGGAGTCAAAGATAGTCTTGCAGATGTAAACCTAAGTGATTTGAAGGATGGTGGTGTTATCCACCAAAATAGGAAAGTTCAAAAAAGGGACAAGTTGAAGAGGAAAGAAATGAGTTCTGTTTTGTCCATATTGAGTTCAAGATGTTTATGGAGCAATAGAAGACAGCTGGTGATAGGGAGCTGGATAGGAGAGTTGGATATATGTCTATAGCAATAACTGCCCATGGGAGCTGATGAAATCCTTGTCATCTTCAAGACAATGAAGAGAGTACAGAAAGAAAAGAGGAGGAAACAGGAGAGAACCCAGGGATATTCTCATGTATAGAGATTTTTTTCCCTATTAGCCCCCACATGCAGCTCTGGCACAGTACCAATGACAACTCTGTTTTAGATTTTCAAAGGTTTGTTCTCTCTTTCATCCCTCAGAATCTCCTTGCAATCCCTGGATTCAGGGACTAAAGGAAAAAACAGTCAATCGTGGCTACTTCCTCATGACATCTGGGAAAGGAAAATACAGGGGATGGGATAGGGGATGCAGAATTATCATAAAAAAAGTAATTCCAGGAAATTGTATATTCCTGCTATTCCATATATTTCAGACACCTCAAAACAAGACCCTTCTCCCCCGGTTTTCTATAATACTGAATACTTGAAATACAACACCAGGTCAATACTTCTCCCTTATCATCACCTTCATTTTTCCATCCAATAATCACCTCAAAATTTCTAAGTTAAAAAAAAACTTTACTTAAGCCACCATTATTCTTCATGCATTCCTCCCCCCATTCCCATGACATGCCCTTTTGACTTTAGTTCAGATTCTTATCAAAAGATCTGAATCCTATAGAAATCCTTAGCGGTCACTCAGTCTCGAAATCTTGCCTCCCTCCCTTTCTTACAGATTGCTCATTTTACAAGCCAAAGAGAAGGAACAAGACGAAAGTGAGCAAGATGAAAGAGGATAATAAAAGAAAGGAAGCTAGAAAAGGTGGCTCCTGGCACTCCTGTGAACAATAAGAGGGTCTCATTCATAATAAGGAGGCATTTTGCTAGAAGCATTCTTTCAAGAATGCAATAAGATGCATCACCTTGGAAAGAAAAGGTGAACTCAAACTACTGCAGAGACATTACATTTTCCTTCAAGCTCAGTAGACGAGATTGTTAAACTTTTCTTCCTCTCAAGCAAAACTAAGTGGTGAAGTGGCCACATATAATCCTTACCTCCGAAAAGTTACCTAGAAAGATGCACTCTGGGTAAACAGTAGGAAACAAGTAACACCATGAGCATCATCCACATTGATATTATCAAGAAAAAAAATTCCATTTAACAAGATAAAAATTTAGACAGGAGAGTTTTTGAATTCATGCATGCTACCCTGCTCTCCCAGAGAGCATCTCATAAATTTCAGCCAAGGTTTCCCCAATGGGGCTTATACTTATTAAATCCTTTTATTAAAATTAATAGCAAGCAGGCTAGCCGTGTGAGGCCTGATAGAAGTAGTACAGTCTGTGATCAGGAAAATAGAAACCACCTAAGGAGTAAAGGGACTATTCACTATAAAGAGGCTAAACGTTTGGCAAGGTTTTTTTTAATCAGTCCCTCTGGTAATTATTTTCCTCCTCCTTTCTAGTAAACTCTACCTTATTTATTTGCTCTTGTGTAATTTTATAGCAATTTAAAGTTAAATTAATGCTTATAGATGTTCTAAATACCAGTCAGAGGCTATACTCTACTGAAATAGCCTTCAAGAACAGAGTCTCAAAGCCAGGGTCATCTCCTTACTATGACAAGGCATCAAAGAAAAACTGTGTGGAAGAAGTCATGGAAAAGCTTTAGGTCAAGCCTAAACAACCTATAGCCCACAGGTCCCTCATGGCAGGCCAAAGGATTTCAGGCAGCCCAGGAAAAATGTAAAGCGTCATGTACATTTTTTTATGAGGCTGCCCAAAATCCTTTGGCATGACACAAGTGGCCTCTGGGCCAGGCCATAGATTGTGCAGGCCTGCTTTAGGTAGTCCCCTAGAATGGACTAAATCCAAAGTCAGAGAACTTGTCTAGGAAAATATAGAGGCTGACCATGTGATGATAAATTATTTAGTCATAGGAACCCATGAAACAAAGGAAAATATAAAATGGCCATCAGTCTTACACAAACTCCTCTTGCTTCTGCAATAATGAAAGATGATGACACCAGAAGAAAGAAGGAAGTTTCTGCTAAATAACAGAGTTGGTTTTAAAATACTCCAATGTCATCAAAAACATAATTTCATAGAGCATTTGATCACATTATATTGCAAAACTAAGTGCTAGGTACTTGTTAAAAAATAGATCATCATGAAAATAATTAGTTTGTGTACCAAGATCAGTTACAGAGGAAGAATAGCTAGAGAAATTGTACAAAGAACCCAGGAAAACTTTCCAAATCAAATCAACATACACTTTGATACTTAGCAACTTCAATACAAAGGTGCAAAGAGTCAAGAATGTTGAGTAACACATAGTGTGGATGAGGAAGAAAGAATAATAGAAGCCAAAGAAGAATACACAGAACTCTCATTTCACACTTTGTTTCATGAATACATTCTTTGAGGAAAGAACTGGCTGATACTAGAGATGAAGAGCACCAAAAATACCACAAAAATGAAGTACATTAATTTTTAGCACAGGAAATTACTTGTCAAAGATGCAGGAGTCATGCCTGAATCAGCTGACTATATAGTCAGACCACATACTCAGAAGGAAGAAACGAAGAAGGGAATGAGGGAGAGAGATAATTGATATAGAAAAATTGGTAATGGACAGTAGAAATAACATTGATATTATAACAATTTATACATAAATTTAATTCAATGGATGTAGCAAAAGAGAGCTGACTACTCTTTTTTCCCAATCTCAACTCCTTATTGAACCAGTTTAACTCTACTGTCATTCCAACTCATACCTATTACCATTCTTACTCTCTCTAATCATCAATTAATAAATATTTATTGATCTCCTACTATCAGTTATTGTGCTGGGAAGAAGTTTACATTCTAATCACTCTCTATTGGTTTCTTCCCTGTTGCCTACAAATCACATTCATATCTTCCTCATCTTGAAAAAAAACAACTTGCTGGACCTTACCACCACTGTCCAAACCCTCTCTTCTGTTTTCCATCCAAACTCTTCAAAAATCTCTGTGCATTTGTTTCCTACACTTCTCTCCCTCTTAACCCTCTGCAATGTGGCTAATATTCAACTAAAACTTCCCTGTCCAAAGTCATCTAGAGTTCTAACTCTAAATCTAGTGCTTTTTCTACTACATCACAGAGAAGAATCGTGAAGCACAAACTGCAAATATATTATGTTACCTGCAAAGTTTTTCATCTTTAATGCCTATATTATTTCAATATTATTCAGTGGATATATAATTGTTTTGCTGGCAGAAATGCAGAAGTCAGGCTATCCAGGTAGCAAACCTTCTCTTCCTCTTGTCCTTGAAAGCGTAGCCTAGTTCTATCAATGTCATCCAAATCATTCTTTCCTATTTGCACAGGGCTTTTTAATCTCCAAAGTCTATCCAAGGTATAAATACTGGTAGATTGACTCATCAAGGTCAAAGATGCCCTTGTATGTATATATATGTATATAACATTTTTATTTTTATATAAATGAAGTAGGCATATGGGTAGGTATTTTCTCTCTTGATTTCATGTTTTCTCATATTATACTGCCAATGATTTTTTCCCATTTGCCATCTTCTCCTCTTTCAAATGCTTGAATATCTATTCCACAACATTTGTAAAAATGAGTGTAATGAAAAACTGTAGAAACTACCTCACAGGGGTGCTTTGAGATGCAAATGAGTTAATGTATACAAGGTATTTTGTCAAATTCTAAAGCACTATAAAAGTGGGAGCTATTATTATATTCTCTAAAAATCTAGTTAGCTCAGGATTTAATGATTCAAGTGAACAGACTCTCATAATTCCACTGCATACCTTCCACAGTCTAATAGCTATCATCTTCTGCCTTTCCACCCCTCTGAGCCTTAATTTCCATTTAAGCTATGTCTACATTCCAAATTAAGCCATATTTATAGCCAAATACCCTTACTTAACTTGATTCCATTGGTTTTAGATAAATTTAGAAGATAAATTCCACTAAAGTCCTACCTGATTTTTCTCTGTGGCATAGAAGTCATCCTGAGTTCTCAAAGGTTTTGCCAGAAAAGAATGAGGGCTCTAACAGGTCCTATCCAAGCTGGACAGGTTTTGAACCTGAGCCTAGTGGCAAACTGCTCTCTGAAAACCAGCTTTACATAAGTTTTGAAAGTCTGATTATCAAAAGGTCAGATATTAAGTAGATTTTTTGGACACAAATATATTTAACTATCTGTTAAGGTATGGAAGAGTTACCAATCTTTGAAAGTAGAAGAAATACCCACTTCAATAGAATAGTAGGTCATTATAAGTATAAGCATTCTTTGTACCATCAAAATATACATAAATGTTCATGTATACGTGCATATATGGAATGCATATTGTGCATATATCAATGTTGCATTACAGTCATCTAGATGATGTATTTAGAAAGTATGCCTTCAGGGACGTAAGTCTGAAGCTTTCTTAAGATTGTCTACCAGGAATAACAACATTTGTGCAATGATTAGGCATGCTCTCATGGTCATGGTAATCAAATTTCCTGCTTCAAGGCTAAGTTTATCACTGCAGGGCAGGAATTAATATTTTTTTCAACTCTTTTGCATAAATTTGCAAAACTTCCCGGGCAGGATATGATTCTGTCATTTCTATCAACGTCTCTTCTCCATCAAAGACCTTCTATAATGGTCACTTCCAGGGGGAGAGGAATAATATACTAGACTGACAAATGCAGCATGAAAAATCATCCATATAATAGACTGACACAAAGTGCCTACCCAACAACAGATATCTAGACCTAATGATCATTTTGTTGCATGTTAGCAAAGATTAGAAGTATAGTTGCAGTTCAGGAAAGGCTAATACTTGAAAATCTAAAAATAAAATGAAAATATTTTTCCACACATCCATATTCTATGGATCATCTAATTCTTATCTTCTCCCCACCTCCAGTTCAAAATATACACACCCCCAAACTAACTCTTCTATTTCTAAGAAATTTTCAAACTGACCAGCTTATTACATTTAAATTTATTTCTTCTTGTTGAGATGAAGGTGAAATTCATACGTGTTTTCTCTATGTCAGCTGAAACTTAGGAAGGGAAAACTAAAACAGAATAACAATGGAAACATAACACAGGAACGATCTTCGTCAAATGTTAGCCAGATGCCAGCCCATCACCTTTACAGCTGGTATCACCAAGCAGAACATCTCCTGTGTGTTCAGGGAACAGCACCATGTCACTGACAAGAGGGGATGAGCACCCTGGGAGGGAAGTTACTGACCAATGGACAGCAGTGGAGCAGCAAGCCTTTGCAAATCAATTTCAGTCTCTTGGATGTGGAGCATGAAGTGATATTTCATAGCAATCTCCAGAGACAGGCTTAGATAGTAGCAGGGGACCCCAAGCTATCATTCCCTTGGCTCAGATGTCCAGAACTCAAATACGTACATTAGTGTATCAGGTAGTTTTCATAGAACAAAGATACAATGACTGCTCAAACGATATAAAGCATCACTCTTGATCAGGAAAAATTTTCATTCCTTTCCAGCCCTTATCCATCTCACATACACCCTACAAATATAGCCCTCAGTCAGAAAAGGCTACCAAGCCTCTGGTTTTTGGTATGACTGTGCAGATGTTGTCTATGTATAACGTTAAATGCATTTAATTCTGTTAAACTATGTTAAATATTGATAACAATTGTTTGTGACTAAACAAATGACATCTCTTTCTACTAGGGAAGATTAAGTATTTATCAGATTAAACAGTAAGCTCCACTGAGTTTTGTGGAAGTTTTTTTTTCCCCCTAAACCTTTTATTTTCACCTTTAATCTCACAGAAACCAAACATTCAGGTGTGTTAGGGACAGACAAAAAGTTTTCATTTGGGTAGAATCTAGGTACCAAAAGAGATATAGATATCTCAAGTAGCCAGAAAAGTAAAATTTAACTGGATAAAGAAAAAGAAAGGTAAATTGTTTCTCCAGAGAATGAAGATTTTTCAGGGACAGAAGCAAAGGAACTATATACTCAAAAATGTTGGATACAGGAATTCAATTCATTTCAGTAAACATTTTTCAAGTGTCTACTCCACACAAGTCATGTGAATTCAGAGACAAAAATTAAATATTTCCTGACTTCAGGAAGCTTACATGCTACTGCAGGAAGAAAATAGAATTATTAGAGTGATCCTGGGCGATTTGTAGCTGGCCCAATCTGCATGTGAAAGGCAAGAATTTAGAATGAAGGCTTGGAGATAGACAAAAATATCCTCCCATCTGGTCCATCTTTACTTTTCTTTTCCTTGCCTACCTTTACCTCCATGTACATTTGCATGACAAGTAATTGTGCCCTCTGGCTGGCCAGGAGACAGAAACAGGTTCAGAAGAGCTTATAGAGTTTGGAAGTAGATGGCAACCCACAGATTATCTTGAATCACGCAGAAACATATGTTAGAGGGACTGCCCCAGGAGGTAACATAAATATCCATTTATATAACTGAGCAGTATGAATCATACTTGTCTCACAAGCCAAGCCAGGTTAGTATCTGCTGTCTTAAGATGTCCAATACAGAAGTTGCGATACCCACTCTCCCAACCCATCCTTCTTTCCAAACCTATCCATTTCTGTTAAGGACACTATCATCCCTCCAATTTTCCAATTTGGCACACTCAGATCCTTGACTTTTCATCTTCCCACATAAACAACTAGTTACATATCATATCAATTCTTTCTTTACATCTGTCACAACCACCTCCTTCTCTCCACTCATTAGCTCAGTTCTTCTCCCTCTTAGACTATTGACATAGCCTCCTATGTGATCTGTTCTACCAAGTTTCTCCTCTCCAATCCACCCTGCACACAGCTGCAAATGAAATACTGGAAGCCCAAATTTCATGATGTCACTCATTCCCTTGCTCCACAAACTCCAGTGGTTTCTTATTACCCCTGGGATCTAATGTAATCTCCTCTGTTTATGCATTTAAAAGCCTTCACAATATGACTCCAACCTGCCTTTCCATCCTCCTTATATTATAGCTTTATTATTAGACCTCCCTTCATATACTTTTCTTAAATTTGCCTTCTTATTCCTCACACACTTGATCTCCCTAACCCTTCCCCCATGCCTGGAATGTACTCTCTCCTCACATTTATTTCCAGAATCCCTAATTTCCTCTAAAGCTTTGCTCAAGTCCTACCTCCTATATGATGCTTGTCCTGATTCCCTGACCTGTCAGTGACTTCTCCCTCCAAAATTACCTCATCTGAATATATTTAAGTGAGAACAAGAACTGTTTCACTTTTATCTTTCTATTCTCAGAACATAGTATATAGTGAATGACATAGTGTAGACGCTTAGATACCTGTTAATTGATTAATCATTGGTCTCCTCAAAATATCTGTATCTCAGCTTTGGATAGAAGGTTGAACTAAGGTCACTTTCAAGTTTTACATACTATGATTCTACATGTAGTTTGTATCCTAGATAACTTCATTATTGAGGTAGTTTCTTTTTCATTCAAGAATGATCTGCAATATGTTATGAAGAAAACAAGTAGCTACTCTACTACAGAAAGAAAAGATGAAAAGGTAATGTGATTATTGAAAAGAGGACTGCCCTTAAAAGACCCAAAGAACTGGATCTGAGTGCCAGCTCTGTCACTTATGTGCTGTGTGATTCTGGACAAATCAGTTGACTTTTAGTTTTGGTTTCCTTTCTATCAAGACCATCATAAAATCACAGAGTTAGAGCTTTAAGGGATCTGAGAGATCATTCAGTCTGAACCCATAATGTCATAGATGAGGCCCTGAGCTCCAAGGGAGGTGAAGTAACTTTGCCAAGTTTGGATAACTAGTAGTGGGCCAAGCCAGGATTTGAACTCATGTCCTCTGGTTTTAAATTGAGTTTTCAACTTGTAAGGCTATTGTGAGGAGAGCACATCATAAATCATAAAGCATCACCAAAAAAAAAGAAAACAATATGGTGTTTCTGTTGTTAGTTTGTTTGCAAGATCAAAGTTGCCATGAAGAACCTTATGATCTTGGGAGGGAGCAACAAATTCAGTTAGCAGTCACCACAGCATACTGCCTTCAGCACCCCTGTTGGGTCTTAGTAAAAAGGGACCACAGAGATCAAGAGGCACAAGCCCAGTGAAGTTGGGGAGCCAGGAAAGTGCTGGAGCCAGATCGAACCAACTCAGGAAGCCAATTGATGACTTCTCATTGTGAGTATTTACACTACAAAAATCAGCAAATACTACAAATAAGAGTTTGATTTCTTTTTTTTTAATTGTCTACACTGGCTATCCTCATCACCTATTTTTGTAGGGCCAGAGAGCTAAGAATTTTTTTTTACATTTTTAAATACAATAAAACTTTATTTAAAATTTTTTAAAATGTCTTTATAACTCTCTGGGCTTACAAAAACAGATAGCTATCCAGATCTAGCCCCATGGGCCAACCTCAAGTTTGCCTACATCTGGTGAAAACTTAAGAAAGTGATGGAGAAGATGTATCAAGGGTGATTTTTTTCCCCAAATAACCAGTTGTTAAACATTCACCAGCATACTCCAGAAATTTTAAGCATTCACATGGACAAAATATTGTGTACCTTGAAATTTTTCATTTCACAGGTTAAAAATCAGCTCATCTACCCCATATTTTCATTTTTTACAAACCAAGATTCAGCAAGATTTTGATTTGCTCAAGACCCCATAGGTAGTAAATAGCAAAGCCAGGATTGCAGGCCAGAATCCCTTACTCTAAATCTGGTGCTGTTTCTATTAGCGCACGCTGATTTAAAAAATCATGAGGATAGGTATCATAGTAACATCTATGAGAGTTGTAGTATGCCATTATTCCATTCTTCATATTGAAGATAAATTTCTATTAATAAAAATCCTAAAATTTAATTTTTACACTAGGCACATATGTATTGCTTCTATCTTGTCAGCTGGAATTTATAACCCTGAGAAATGAAGTGATTCGTCTAAGGTCAAAGAGCTCCAAATAAAACTCACATCCCCTGAACCTTACTCTAAAGATCTTCCCCAGGCCAGGCCCTTGCTCATTAATAACACCCTCAGTAGTAAGAACATATTTTAAATAACATTCAAAAGAGCAGACCTTATATGAAACTCAAGCCAATACCATCTGGAGCAAAGAATAATGAAGATTAACATTATTATTAATTGCATGTTATTAATTTCTAGGAAAATTGCAAATTAGAAGTGCTCATTCACTTCTAAATGGAATTCATACTGTGGAGTCTTTTCATTTCATCCTGATTCTTTCATCTCAGCTTTCTGAAGCACATCATAAAAATGTAAGATGCTGAATTCTGGGGTTGAAAAGCCTGATATTGAGGTTTGGGGTTTTTCGTGTTTTTTTTTTAGGAGAGAAAGGAGCAAATAAGGAAACTCCTGCTATACTCCACCCAATCATCATTATGCTATGACTAAAGTCACTCATAGAAAAGGGTCAATTATTCCAATGCCCTTATCCAAGTAAACATAAGAGCATTACAGCTAGACCTCATTTAGTCTCCTTGTAATTTCCTTAATTACTTGACTAACACAATAAAAACCAGATTCTTGGACAAGTATTTCAATTCCATATGCGTGTATGTATGTGTATGTGTGTATGTACATATATTTGTATGTATGTATGCATGTATGTATGTGTGTATGTTGTGTATGTGTGTGTATATATGTATATATATGTATATACATACGCGCGCACGTGTGTGTGTGTGTGTGTGTGTGTGTGTGTGTGTGTGTGTGTATTTGCATCAGTAATGCCACCTGGTTCTGCATCAAATAGAGAGGAAGACAGCATCTATGTCTTGAGGTGTTTCCAGTCTGGTTAAAGCAGACAAAACAATTCAGACATAAAAATGCCAGCTGAGAAGGACATTAAATCTCAAAAAAGTTCAAGGATATATGTAACATTATTAACCATAATGCCACATAGATGGCAATTAAGCAGAGCACACTTACTTCCCTTTTGCTAACCTTGACAACTCATATACAGAGGCCAGTATTTAAATTAAGTCTACCCATCACCTTGATTTGACTCATGATTTTCCCCAACTTAAAACACTTTGCATCAGCAATTCAAATACATTAAAATACCTTGTCTGGCTTATCGCCATTCATATGATAACTCGAAGTTTTAGGACTAAGAAACAATGAAATCATGTAAGCAAGTATGGCAATATGAGCCAAGTCACCCACAAGAAGGAATGGCATGGCATAAGACTCCCACTGGGTTTTGATACACTCACCTGGGATGGACTCTAATGTAGTCTCAGGCCTTCAGGCAAATTTATGAGAAGTAGTTTGGCCAATATAAAGCATGAGATGGTACAGTGGCATTAGATTCATCCTAGGTTTATCCATCAGGGAAGTTGGCTGTACTCTGACCAAGCTGTATAAAGTCAATGATAATAATTATTAAAGTGAATTATATTCCATGTCATAGAGCACCATGATTAATTCAAAGGGCCATAATTATCCCTTACCTCATAATGTCCTTCATTATTCTCCATAGAGTGAGAAGATATATCTTCACTAGGTCATAGGCATATTCCATTTCCATGATACATGTACTTATAGAATCTCTTAAGGTGAGAGAGGAATCACTCTTCCCCCCCAAAAAAAAAAGTTCTATTGCTTTGAACACAGCGTCATATCATAAATGGAAATACATAAGCTATTTCACATATTCCCAATAAATTGTCATTAGGCAAACATGGAATGTTGTATCAGGAATAAAATTATGAAGTTTGGGGTGGAGCCAAGATGGCAGAGTAGAAGCAGTAACCCAGCCAAATTCTCTCAACACTCACCTCCAAAGAACTTTAAAATAATACATCAAATCAAATTTTAGAATGGCATAGCCTACAAAAGGTTAAGATTAGACATTTTTCTAGCCCAAGACAACTTAGGAGCTTGAAAAGAGTCTATAACACTAGGGTGGGAATAGGCCCAGAGTACACATTAGGGCAACCAGCAGCGGACCTTGGAAGCAGCTGTGAGAGCAGCAATAGCAGTAGCTTCAGAAACTCTCAGCCCAGAGATGTTCCAGGGCAGAAAAGAGCACTAGTACTTATGGCTGAAGGAGAACAGGGACCCTTCCTGGGTAAAAATAAGAGTACAGAATGAGAGAATAGTGACCAAATTTCTCCCCAAATCACACTGCCTTGGAATCATGGAAAACCTGAAGATCCCTAGAGCTAGCACTGAAAACAGAAGCCTGAAAAACCTAAAGTTTGGGACACTGCCCCTTTACCCAGGTGATTGGAGACCAATTTAAAATAAAGTTCAAAGTCAAGAAATAGACTAGAAAAAGAGTAAATAACAACAACCAAAAAAAAAAAACCAGATGTAAGAAGATACAAAGGTGAAGGAAAGATAAGACACAAACTTAGAACACAACAATGTGAAAACAGCAATAGGCAAAGCCACAAAGAAAAATGCAAAGTGGACACGTGCGCACGCGCACACGCACACACACACACACACACACACACACACACACACACACACACACACACACATACACATACACACAACAAGAATTCCTGGAGGAGCTAAAGGAATAAGAGTGGTAAAGAAAAAATTGGGGAAAGAAATGAGATTGATACCAAAAAAAAAAAAATTTGAAAAGAGACACAAAAAAAGAAATAACATCTTAAAAAGAGAATTTGAAAAGGGCACAAAAATTCACTGAAAAAAGAACTCTTTAAAAAGTAGAATTGGCCAAATGAAAAAAGAGGTACAAAAACTCATTGAAGAAAATAATTTCTTAAAAATTAGAATTGGTCAAGTGGAAGTTAATGACTCCATGAAGCCTCAAGAAACTATCAAAGTAAAAAAAAAAGTAGAAATAGAAGAAATATGAAATATCTCATTAGAAAAACAACTGACCTGGAAAATAGATCCAGGAGAGATCATTTTAAAAATTATTGGACTACCTGAAAGCCAGGATCCAAAAAAGAACCTAAACATCATCTTTCAAGAAATTATCAAGGAAAACTGATATTCTAGAACCAGCGAGCAAAACAGAAATTAAAAGAATCACCTTATGAAAGAGATCCCAAAATGAAAACTCCTAGGAATATTATAACCAAATTCCAGAGATCCCAGGTCAAGGAGAAAACATTGCAAGCAACCAGAAAAAAAAAAAAAAGCAATTCAAGTATCATGGAGCCACAGTCAGTATAACACAAGATTTATCAGTTTCTACATTAAAGGATCAGAGGGCTTGTAATATGATATTCTGGAGGTCAAAGAAGTTAGGACTGCAATCAAAAAATCACCTACCCCACAAAACTGAGTATAATCCTTCAGGGGAAAAATGGATATTCAATGAAATAGAAGACTTTCAAGCATTTTCAACATTATTGATGAAAAGACCAGAGCTGAAGAGAAAATTTGACTTTCAAATACAAGATTCAAAAGAAGCATAAAAAGGTATACAGAAAGAGAAGTCATAAGGGACTTAATAAATTTAAAAACTGTTTACATTCCTACATGGGAAGATGATACTTGTGACTCATAAGAACTTTCTCATTATTAAGACAGTAAGGAGTATATATAGGCAGAGGGCACAGGTTTGACTTGAATATGAAAGAATGATATCTAAAAAAATAATATTAAGGTGTTAGAGAAGAATGTGTTGAGAGAAAGGGAAAGGGAGAGGTAGAACAGGGTAAATTATCTCACAAAGAAGAGGCAAGAAAAAGCTTTTACAGTTGAGGGGAAGAGGGGGGATGTGAGAGGGAGCAAGTGAATTGGCTCACATAGGGAATAACATACACACTGGGTATAGAAATCTATCTTACCCTACAGGAAAGTAGGAAGGGAAAGAGATAAGAGAAAGAGATTGGGGGGATGATAGAAGAGATGGCAGATGGTGGAGGGAGTATTCAGAAGCAAAACATTTTTGAGGAGGAACAGGGTAAAAGGAGAGTGAATAAAATGAATGGAGGATAGGATGGAGGGAAATACAGTCAACAATAGTAACTATGAAAAAAAATTTGAAACAAGTTTCTCAAACATACAGAGAATTGAGTCAAATTTATAAAAAAAAAAAGTAAGCTATCCCCCAATTGATAAGTGATCAAAAGATATGATCAGTTTTCAGATAAAGTAATCAAAGCTATCTATAGCTGTATGAAAAAATACTCTAACTCACTATTGATTAGAGAAGTACAAATTAAAACAATTCTGAGTTACTACTTCATACCTATTAGATTGGCTAATAGGACAGAAAAGAAAAAAGACAAATGGTAGAGGAGGTATGGGAAAAATGATACATAAATGCACTGTTGGTGGAGTCGTGAACTGAGTCAGCCATTCTGTAGAGCAATTTGGAACTAAGCCCTAAGGGCTATAAAACCATGCATAACCTTTGACCTAGCCCTACCACTAGGTCAGTATCCCAAAAGAGATTAAAAAAAAAAGAAGGACCTATATGTACAAAAATATTTATAGCAGCTGTTTTCTGGGACCAAAGAATTAGAAATTAAGATGATACCCATCAATTGGGGAATGGCTGAACAAACTGTGGTACATGATTATAATGGAATACTATTGTGCTATAAGAAATGATGAGCAGGATGCTCTCAGAAAACCTGGAAAGACTTACATGAGCTGATACAAAGTGAAATGTACTATGTGCAAAGTAACAGCAATGTTGTAAGATGATCAGCTGTGAATGACTTAGCTATTCTTAGCAATACAATAATCCAAGACAATCCTGAAGGACATATGATGAAACATGCTATCCATCCCCAGAGAAAGAACTGATGGTGTCTGAATACAGATTGAAGCATACTTTTCTTTTACTTTCTTTTTTTTCTTGAAGGGTTTTTTTTTGGTCTATTTTTTCAATCACAACATGACTATTATGGAAATGTTTTGCATAACTACACATATATAACCTATAATGAAGCGCTTACCTTCTCAATATCAGGGTGGGACAGGAGGAAGGGAGAGAAAATGGAACTCAAAGTTTTTAAAACAAATGTTAAAAATTGCTTTTGCATGAAACCGGGAAAAAATAATTTTTTTAAAATTAAATAAAATAAAAATTTTAAAATTAAAACTAAATAAATTTTTTTAAAAATTAAAACAGTGAATGTGAATGGGATGAACTCACACATAAAATGGAAGTGAATAGCAGAACGGATTAAAAACAAGAATTCCACAAGATGCTGTTTATAAGAAACACACTTGAAACTGAAAGACACAGAGTTAAAATAAGAGGCTGGAATAGAATCTCTCATGCTTTGGCTGAAGTAAAAACAGCAGGGGTAGCAATATGATCTCAGATAAAGCAAAAGCAAAAATAGACCTAATTAAAAGAGATAAGCAGGGAAACTATATCTTGCTAAAAAAGCATCATAGAAAATAAAGTAAAATTAATAATAACCATATGTGCACCAAAGAACAAAGTACCCAGATTTTTTAAGGAAAAATTAAATGAATTACCAGAGAAAATAGAGAGTAAAATTATACTTGTGAGGAACCTCAACTTTCCTAATTAAAAGAGATAAGCAGAGAAAGTACATCTTGCTGAAAGCACCATAGGCAAAGAAGTTATATTAATACTAAACATATGTGCACCAAATGGCAGAGCAACCAAATTCTTAAGGACACAAACAAAACCAATTCTGCCAAAATTAGAAGGAAAAGAAAAACTGTGGGAAGTTTTACAAAAATTTCTCTGAAAAAAGGTCTCATTTCTTAGCGAATTCAGTCAAATTTATAAAAATCAGAGCCATTCCTCAGCTGGTAAATGGTCAAAGGACACGAACAGGCAGTTTTCAGAAGAAGAAATCTAAGTTATCTACATTGTTGTTGTTCAGTCATTTCAGTTATGTTCTGACTCTTTGGAATCCCATTTTTGGGATTTTGTTGGCAAAGATACTGGAGTGGTTTGCTATTTCTTTCTACAATTTATTTTACAGATGAGAAAAATAAGGCAAACACAGTTAAGTGGTTTTCCCAAGGTTAAGCAACCCTGAGTTGTGTCTGAGACTGAATCTGAACTCATGAAGATGAGTCTTCCTGATTCTAAACCCAGTTCTCTATCCACTGTACCACCTAGCTGCCTGAGTTATCTATAGTTATGTGAAAAAAAAATACTCTAAATCACTATTAATTAGAGAAATTCAAATTAAAAGAACTCTTGAGGTACCATCTAACACCTAACAGATTGGATTACATGACAGAAAAGGAAAATGACAAATTATGGAGAGGATACAGAAAAATAGGACACCATTGCACTGTTGGTGGGGTTTGTAAACTCATCCAGCTATTCTGAAGAACAACTTGGAACTATGCCTAAAGAGTTATAAAATTATGTGTACCCTTTTGACCCAGCAATACCACTACCAGGCATTCAAAGTGCTCAAATAAGAAGAAAAAGGACCTGATGTACCAACAAAAAAATTACAGCAGCTCTTTTGATGGTGGCAAAGAATTGGAAATTGAGGAGCTAACCATTAACTGGGGAATACTCAACAAGTTGTGATACATGATTGTGATGGAAAATCATGTGCTATAAGAAATGATGAGCAAGATGGTTTCAAAAAAACCTGGGAAGACTTATATGAGCTGATGCTGACTAGAGTGAGCAGAACCAAGAGAATACTGTGCGTAGTTACTGCAATATTGTAACAACAATCAACCGTGAAAGATATAACTACTCTAATTAATGCAATGATCCAAGACGATTCCGAAGGACCCATGATAAAAAATAGCATCCACTCCAAAGAGAATAGATGAACTCTGAGGGCAAACTGAAATATATTTTTTTCACTTTCTTAATTTTTCTTGCCTTTTTTTTTTGTAACTTGGCTAATATGGAAACATGTTTTTTATGATTTCACATGTATGATTGACATATTACTTGCCTTCTCAATGGATGAGGGATGGGCTGGAGTGAGAGAAAGAATTTGGAACTCAAAACTTTTTGCATGAAGGTTTAGAAAATAATAAAATTTAAAATAAATATATGAAGTTTGCATTTTACCTTATGCATGAGCTTCACATATCTAAGGAATTATCTATACTTACTATGCAACTGACTCACAGATTCTGGAATATCCCTAGCACAGACGTTAGACTACAAATATTATCTCCTCTCCCAAAATCCTTTATTGAAGGCTCTGCATTGTATACAGGGAGTCCAGAGTTCTTAAAGGCTGTGCCAATAGACTACAGATTTGAGCAGGTCCTTCTAATGACAAGTATGAAGTTTCTTATCTAAGGACCAGCCAGCTAAATTCAAAAAGTCTCAAGACCATAAAGTTCTCCACTATGAGCCAAATTGCTTAGGACTGCAACAACTAATGGAGATTTCTTTTAGACAGGGACTACCTAGGCCTCATTTCCAGCGCTTGGCACAGGATGCATAAACAGTAAACACTTAATACTTATTTCTTTTATTCTAGTAATAAGACTATCTACAATATAAATTATGAACTTTTTAAAGTAATTTTCATTGGGGTTTTTTTGTTGTTTTGGGGGGAGGGGATAGAATTCCTATGATTTAATTTATGTAGAGAACTCTTTGTTGTAAAAACTCTCGCCACTGATGTAGATGACAGGTCTTGTCAGGTAACTGCCTATAATATATTATCTTAGAGAATGCCTAAGGCCTTAAGAAGAGATTACTAGCCCATAGTCACATAGCTAGCACAGGTCAAAGGCTATACTTGAACCCAGATATTGTGACTCCAAATCTAGCTCTCTTGCCATTACTTCACGCTGTTCCTCTTTAAGGCAGGTAAGTATGTTCAAATGCTACTTCTCAAAAAGATGCTCTGGGAGTAAGGTCTGAAAAAAAGGTGGGAGAGAGAGAGAGAGGGAGGAAGAGAGAGAGAGGGAGGGAGAGGGAGAGAGAGAGAGAGAGAGAGAGAGAAGAGAGAGAGAGGAGAGAGGAGAGAGAGAGAGGAAGAAAGAAAAAGAAAGAAAAAGAGAGAGGAAGGAAGGATGGAAGGAAGGAAGGAAGGAAGGAAGGAAGGAAGGAAGGAAGGAAGGAAGGAAGGAAGGAAGGAAGGAAGGAAGGAAGGAAGGAAAGAGAGAGAGAGGGAGAGAGAGGAGAGAGAGAAAGAAAGAAAGAAAGAAAGAAAGAAAGAAAGAAAGAAAGAAAGAAAGAAAGAAAGAAAGAAAGAAAGAAAGAAAGAAAGAAAGAAAGAAAGAAAGAAAGAAAGAAAGAAGAAAGGAAATTTTCAAGATCTATATATCACTTTTAACAAAAATCACATATATAGTGAACTTTAAAACCATGTAATGAATTTTCCTTTTAGTAAATATACTTGCCAATGCTTGAAAATGCATAAGTGAATCAAGGTGGGTGTGGACACATTCATCAAGATCTATAGACTTCCAATTCAGTTACTTTTACAAAAATGATAAATTTCTTGTTCTGATAACAGTTTTATTAAGTACCTAAGGATATATGTGCCAATAATGACCTCTACTTAGAAAAGGCACCATTTGCAGAAGGCATTCAAGGTAAGTACAAACACTCTGAAAGGGTATGATTAACAATATAAGAAAAAAGTTATAAATGCCTTTTACTGAACAAAATAAACAAAGCAAGGAATCTATTAAAAGATTCTGAGATATTCAGGGTTTTGTGAGTAGGACTTTTATAAATAAAACTTTGAAATGTGGAAAAAGTTATCAGAATAAGTTTCTACTTGAGCAGAGTTTTCTTCATTCTGTGTAGTTCATCTCACAACAAATAATCCTAATATTTTCAAACAGTGCAGCTGGTATATGGCCCATTAAATGCTAAGCTCCTTGAAGGAGCTTATTATCAGAGGTTCCCAAACTTATTTGGCCTACCACCCTCTTTTCAAAAATAAATTATTCAGTGCCCCCCCCTGGAAATCTACTTCTTTTAACCCTTTAAGTTTTTTTTTAATTTGCACCATTTCAAAAACATATGAAATATGTTTTTAAAAATGACACATCTTGAGAAATCATAAGAGACTTATTAGTGGTGAACTGTTTACATTCCTGCATGGAAAGATGCTATTTATAACTCATGAGACCTTTGTCAGTATTAGGGTAGTTGGAGGGAAAAAATTATATGTATGGATAGATAGATAGATAGATAGATAGATAGATAGATAGATAGATAGATAGATAGATAGATAGAGGGTACAAGGTGAGTTGAAGATTAAGTGGTCATATCTGGAGAATAAAATTAAGGGATGAGAGAGGATTATACTAAGAGAAGAAGAAAGGGAGAAGTAGAATGGGGTAAATTATCTCCCCCCCAAAAAAAAAAAACAGAAAAGAAAAGGCTGTTACAGTGGAGGGAAAATGAGAGAAGGTGACAGGGAATGAGTGAATCTTATTCTCATAGGATTTGGCTTAAGTAGGGAATAACATACACATTCAATTGGGTATGGAAATCTGTCTTACCCTATAGGAAAATAGGGGGAGAAGGGGACAAGAGAGCAGGGGGATGATAGAGAGGAGGGCAGATTGGGAAATGGGGTAATCAGAAGTAAATACTTCTGAGGAGGGACAGGGTCAAAAGAAAGAATAGAATAAATGGGAGGGCAGGATAGGATTAAGGGAAATAGAGTTAGTTTTTCACAACATGTCTACTATGGAAGTGTTTTACATAACTGCATATGTATAACCTATATTGAGTAGCTTGCCTTTTCAATGAAGGTGGGTGAGGAGGGAGAAAGGGAGAAAATTTGGAATCCATAGTTTTAAAAACATATGCTTAAAAAATGTTTCCACATGCAACTGGGAAATAAGAAATACAGGAAATGGGGTACAGAAGTCTATCCTACCCTACAGGAAAATAGAAGGGGAAATGGATACGAGAAGGGGGGGTAGAGATAGAAGGGAGGGCAGACTAGGGGAAGGGGTATTCAGAATGCATGATATCTTCAGGTGGGGGGAGGGGGCAAGATGGGGTGAAAATTTGGAGCTCAAAATCTTGTGGAAGTAAATGTTGAAAACTAAAAATAAATAAATTTATATTAAAAAATAAATAAATATTTTTAAAAATTTTAAATGACACATCTTAAATTTAATAATTTATTGGAAATTTTTAGTTTTTTCCTTGCATTGAAATTTTGATGATTCAATAGTGCATCATGTAACTGTATAGTATCTTGTTGGAAACAAGTCATTACACACACATACTCCTGCTGATGCATGCTGGACTCCTGACAGTGTATGATATGCTCCCCTGCCAACACTTGCTTGTTAAGAACTGTCAATAGACTTGACCGCTGATTGGTTATAACTTGCATTTTGTGTGTTTGTTTGGTAAATAATGTAATCACTATGACTTTAACTCTGTTACACAACAGATGAAACATGTACAAATGGTTTTTCAAAATTTTCTTATCTTCTGTTCTTTCATTATGCTTCCACTGCCCCCTTATTTTTATTCAATGCCCCCCAATTGTACCCAAGGTTACTACAACCCCCTGGATCCTTCCAGTGCCCCCCAGGGGGCAGTATCGCCCCCTTTGGGAACTTAGGGTTATATGAACTGTCTTTGCTTTCTTACTATCCACAGAGTTTAGCCCAGTGTGTGACACAGAGTTAGCACTTAATAAATGTTTGTTGACTGACTCAACCAAGTTCATCTGGCTATAAGAAAATAGTTTTCTACAAAAGAATCATGAGTTATATGTTTAAACATACATGTATCTCTGTGAGGCATTCTGATAAATAGAAGCAAATTTTCACACAAGAGATTCAGTATCTGACAATCTCAACATTAATTGATTCAGGAGAAAATAGCAAAAATAGATTATCAGTCTCTTGGCTCATTATCTGTACTCCACCCCTCACTATCCTGCTCATATTTCTCTTGAAGCTTTCTAGTTTATCAATACCTTTCTTAAAATATGGCACCTCAGTGCAAAATACATTGGATTCATTACTTTCTGTAATCTAGAAACTGTACTATTAACAAAACCTGATATTTTCTTAGCTTTTAAAAGTTAAATCATCTTGTCTCATATTGTTCTTGTGATACATATCTGTAATTCTAAACACAACATAATACTTAGTATATAGGGTAGTAATTAGACCTGTTCTTTTAATGGTATAGGGACCCGGAAAGGAAATTCCCTCTACCTATGCAGATCAGCAACTTTCCCTCAACTTGCAGTCATAGGAAGTTAGCTAAAGGAAAGAGTGTTCAAGTGATTTGTTCCACTTCACATAGCCAGTATATGTCAGGAATAGGATTTGAACTTAAGACTTCATGCTTTAGAGGTTGCTTCTTTAATCCTGTAACTATTCCACATTGTAAATGGTAAGTGTTTAATATATGTTTATGAAAGGAAATGAAGCTGCCTATGACAACTGAGAAAGCCTGAAGAGAACAAGAGCTCAGGTATACAATAAGTTGAAAATAGTCTTGAATGCAATATAGCAGGGACTTCATCCTTTGTCACCTGCCACTCTTTCCAGGAAAGGTTTATCTAGGTCTGTATTAATTGCTGCTAGCACTTCTTCCAGGGATGCTGGCTACCTGATGACCATAGCAAGAGATTGCTCCTAGGGAAGGTGCTTCCTATTTCTACAATATGGAAATCCTACATAGGCTTGGGATACCAAGGAATTTCACCTTTCCCATGTGTGATAAGCAGCCTGTCACATTATCTTCCTACGTGAGTCTGTATACCTCATTTGGGGCCATGTCTTTGGGCAGATCCTGGTTCATGGAAGACTAGCCTTGTTTTTGCATTCCTTAGGAAAGTTGAAATTTCTTGGTGGTGGCCATGCTAGATAAGTCCAGGCAACAAGTTTCTATTAGTGACAGGAACATTTCAGAAAAGCTCATCCAAGATGCTGATTGCTAGAAGAAGAAGGTGCTAGTGAACAAACTGGTCCTATGCTAGTTTATTTGTACTCCTTTATGAACATGCAACCTTGAAATCTCCTTCCTCCCCCTTTATTCCCATCACCAAAGGAAAGCCAGGGAAGAAAGAGGCCTCTCTCATTTGAAGTTCCCATTGGCATAACTATCATGCAATATAATGTCCTTATCCAGGTATAAGGATTTAAGAATTGCCAAACTGGCTATTGTAGACAAGGACATTGATCAGACTAAGAAATGTGAGTTCATCTTCCCTGTCCCCCAAAGTTCCACAATACCAACTGTAATTTTTGTGATCAAAGAAGCTCTTTATTTGCTTTTCCTTAAGTGAACTGCCTTATAACCCTCTTGGAAACTTCTTTTCCTTGCAGATATCAAAATACATTTTTATTAAAGACTGTTTACATGACCCTCAGGCTCTGAATGATCCACTGCGCCAGTTGATGAACTATGACATGGGCCCTGAGTAAGAGTCATAATCCCAATACCTCCTGCCAGTATTCTGCCATTGACAGTGGGAGTGCCAAGAGGTGTTTTGTGGCAGGTAATCTTGTCTTCCTTTATGGTAACCTCAAATATTTAGGAATAGGTCCCAAACCACATAGTCTATTGTAAAAACCTACCATGCAAATCTTTTACCACCACATTTATCTAAGCCTTTGAAAAATATATCTGTACTTTTAACGCTCTACTACTACTTAGGCTAACACTTTCTATATGTTTACAGCTGACTGACTATATGAACACTTATTATTTGTCTTAAATATACTGCTATTAAATTTCATGGGGTTGTCATTTATTCTGGCTATACTGAAATATAGGGAACAAACTTGTACAAATATCTGTATCTTTCATAAGTTCCAGGATAATTATCTCTTTCCAAGTTAAACATTGCTAATATTTTAGTATATCTTCATATACACATTTCCCTATTCCCTTCATAATATCTTTCTCTGGTTCTTCTCTTTTTTTTTTCCTTCAGTCTTTAGGACAGAATGCTATAGACTATCCCAGCTATGCATAGTAGGATAACGTTTTCATCATTTATCCTCAGTATACTTCCAAATGGTTTCCAAAGCATTATTGGGTTTTTTTGTTATTATATCGATGCTTATAAAGAATAACCTACCTGAAGACATCAGACACCACCCTCACTGAACTTCAAAAACTTGACTAAATTGAAATGTAAGTTATCATTTCATCTTAATAGGTCAATGACATGGTACAAGAGAAATATTATTAGACTTGCAATTTGAAGACTTTGGTGTCTAGGTTACACCGTGCATGACCTATAGGACCTGTGTCATTTCTCTGAGCCTCATCTGTAAAAGAAAAATAACAACTGTAGTAACTACAGGCACAACTAATAAGGTCATAATGAGGAAGATGCTTCAGAAACCTGAAAAGAACTATACAAATATGATATTGCTATTATAAATACCACAATATTCGTAAAATGCATTGCAATCAAGAGATACTATATCAATGCAAGTTCTCACAACTGATAGATTAATCTTAACAGACTTTTTTTTTCAAAGACAAGCTGGTTGCCACTCAGTACCCTGTTCTCTTCAAGATGTTATAGATTGATTTGGGGATGATTCTTTTTGATGCTATGCTTTTTTTTTTCATTGTCCTATCTGAGTTAATCTATTGCCTTATATGTTACCACAAATCATAACTCAGATAAAACATAACACATTTTCATTTTGTTGCTCCATTATTTTTGCAGTAAATCAATGTAATCTGAGGTGAAGCATGCCTTCCTCGGCACATATTGATCTGTCCGTTTGTTCATTGCTTACATCAAAACACCACTTGTCAATTCTGGTCTGATTATAATTATCTTATCATCTAAGAAATGACAGCTTCAAAACTCCAACAGGAGTCAATTTCCAAGTGAGCTGCCGTCAAGATGCTGCTATAAATGGGGACCCACCTGTTTCCTTATAAACATGAATGATGAACAACTTTCATTTCTAGCCCTCCCCCAAAAAAAATAAAAACTAAGAACCTAACCATACAACTGGCCTCACAAGCTTCCTCTTACTTTCATAAGACAAAAAGGTATATGGGTCTAATACACTGAAATCATCTAAGTAATAGGGAACCAGCTTCCTGAAATAGGAACTTACGCATCTTCCCTAAAATTTCAATTGTGTGTTTGTGTGTGTGTGTATGTGTGTGTGTGTGTGTGTGTGTATAAGAGAGAGAGAGAAAGAAAGAGAGAGAGAGAGAGAGAGAGAGAGAGAGAGAGAGAGAGAGAGAGAGGAAAAGGGGGGAAAAGAGAAGAAAGAGAAGAAAGAGGAAAAAAGTAAAAGAAGAAATTAAGAATGTAGCAAGGAAAGAGAGGCAAAGTGAAAAGAGGGAGAGGGAAACACATTTCAATCACGTCCATTATATCATGTCTCTAACTTAAAGTCTATAAGAGCTTCCTGGTGGCACTGAGAGATTTAGTGATTTACCACTGTCATAGGTTACTGTATGTCAAAGGCAGAACCTTAATCAAGGGCTTCCTGAATCCTTGCAAGACTGTCTACTACAATTGCACCACCTCTCTCTCAGTTTAATTAGCCTATTCAAAAGATAAACACCATATAATTTTTCTTTTCTTTGCTATCTGAATTTTTGCTATAAAAAAGTCACACAGACAAATATGATTTAAGGAAATGATTATAACTACACAGAATATTTGTCATGGTTATCATGCCACATTCTCCCAGTGCTTCTGCTTCAAGCTAATTAAAAATTCAGAGGGCTCCAAAAAAAAATCTACGTATTTCAAAGGAGATTTTTCCAAGAAACTAAGCTTAACACTATCTCTATGCACACAAACCTGTTTGAATTCCTTGACTGACTTGTTCTACTAATGATTTTTTTTTATGGTTTATGGGGGTTTGTTTTTACTACCTCGATTATTTTTTTCAACTACTTCATAGGTCGAGTCAGCCAACTCATTTCATAATATCTGCTACACAGGACTATTGTGAAATTTAATATAAAAGTGTTGTCTTTGGTGTTGTTCAATCATGTCCAACTCTTCATGAGCCCCTTTTGGCAAAAATGGTTGGCAAAAATACTGGAGTGGTTTGTCATTTCCTTTTCCAGTTCTTTTTACAGATAAGGAATTGAAGCAAACAGGGTTAAGTTACTTGCCCAGGGTCAGACAGCTAGTGTCTGAGGCCAGTTTTAAACTCAGGGAGATGAGTTTTCCTGACTGTAGGTCTGGCACTCTATATGCTACACCCCCTAGCTGCCTAAATATAAAGGTGAGTGAGTATCATCACACAGAATCAGAGTGGGAAAAAATTTTTTATTAATATCTTAACCAACCTACACATGAAAAAAAAATTGGCATTTATTAAATTCTTGTTCATTGACTGATTGAGCTATGTCAAACATCCCAAATTTCTTGAGCTGACTCAAATGCCTTTACTATGCTACTTGACTTTTTCTGGATACTCAAGACTAAGTACTGAACTCCAGGTATGATCTGACCAAGGTTAGAATACAGCCAAACTCTTATTTTCCTATCCTGGAAGCTATGTATCTTTTAATGATACTTAAGATTCTGTTAGATTTCCTGACTGCAACATCACACACTTAATTCAAATTAAGCTTGCAGATCACAAAACACCTAGATCTTTTCCAGAAGAATTGATGTCTAGATTTGCTTCCCCCATAAAATACCCCAATTTAATTTTTGAGCCGAAGCATAGCAATTTATTTTTCTCTGTTCAATTTCATCAGATCGTTGTTGTGTCAAAAATACATTCAAAATGGAATAGAATGAAAGATTGGGAAGAAGTCAAAGGAATAGACCTAAAGCATAAGATAAGTAAGGAAATGTTTTGGATTTTGGACCTAATCTAAATAGTTAATAAGAAACAAATTCAGGCATCAGAAGAAACAGTAAAATGAAAAAAAAAAGTTTTCCAAAATGCAGAATAATGAGGCAGGAGCATTTCCATTCCTAAAATCATTCATCAATGAATTGTAATAGAATGTAAAAGTGAAAAATAATGGAATTTTTAAAAAAGTTTTCAAGTAAGTATTCCCACAATCATACACACCCATCAATCACTGCCTTGTCATGACAGAGGGGGTTGTGTGGCTCAATGAAACTACAAGCTATGCTGCTGCACAGGGTTACCCAAGAAGGACAGGTTATAGTGGAAAGTTCTGACAAAAGGTGATCCACTGGAGAAGGAAATAGCAGTATCCAGTATCTTTGCCAAGAAAACCCCATGGACAGCACTAAAATTTTAAAAGTGATGACATCAGATGATAAGCCCCTCAGACTGGAAGAGCAGAGGACAGCTACAAGTAGCACCAGTACTGATGAAGTGGCAGGGCCAAAGTCAAAAGGAAGTTTGGCTGTGGGTGTGTCTGGTGATGAAAGGAAAGTCCAATGGTGTAAAGATCAATATTATATATGTAAGATCTATGAAGTAAGGTAAGCTGAATATGATCAAACAGGAGACAGAAAGGTTAAACATCGATCTCTTGAGTGCCAGTGACATTAAATGGATGAGAATGGGTGAATTTAATTCAGATGATCACTACAAACACTACTATGGCCAAGAATCCCTTAGAAGAAATGGAGCAACTCTCATAGTTGATAAAAAGATAAGAAAAGAAGTACTGGGGTATAATCTTAAAAATGACCAAATTATATTTGTTCAAATCCAAGGCAAAGCATTCAACATCAGAGTAACAAGTCTATGCTCCAACCACTGATGGCAAAGAGGCCAAAGTTGGCCAATTCTATGAAGACCTACATCTTCTAGAAATAACACACTCAAAAAAAAGATATCTCATTTATCATAGAGAATTAGAATGCTGAAGTAGAAAATCAAAAGGTAATTGAAATAACAGGCAAGTTGTTCTTAGAGTACAAAATGAAGCAGGGTAGAGACTAATAAAGTTTTGTCAAGATAACTCACTGGTCATAACAAACACTGTTTTTCAGAATCCCAAAAGGCAACTATACACATGGACATCACCAGACAGTCAATCAGATTGATTATATACTTTGCAGCCAAAGGTGGACAATCTCTATCTGGTCAGTTGAAACAAGATCTGGAACTGACTATGAATCAGATCATGAACTCCTTATTAAAAAATTCAGACAAATTAAGGAAAGTAGAAAAAACCAGCAGACCCTATAAATATAACCTAACTAACATCCCTTATGAATGTGAAGTGGAAGTGATGAATTGATTTAAGGGATGAGATCTGGTAGATAGAGTGCCTAAAGAACTATGGAGTAAGGTTCCCAATATTGTATAGGAAGCAGTAACAAAAAACAAACCAACAAAAAACATTCCAAAGAAAAAGAAGAGCAAGAAAATAAATTGACTGTCAGAGGCAATTTTACAAATAGCTGAGGAAAAAGGTGGTGTAGTGGATAGAACACTGGCCCTGGATTCAGGAGGACCTGAGTTCAAATCCAGCCTCAGACATATAACACTTACTATCTGTGTGACCCTGGGCAAGTCACTTAACCCCATTGCCTAGCCAAAAAACAAAAACAAAAAAAACAAACAAAAAAATCCTTCATTCTACCACCAAAGTGATTTCGGGCAGCTAGGTGGTGCAATGGATACAGCACCAGACCTGGAGTCAGGAGGACCTGAGTTCAAATCCAGCCTCAGCCACATAACACTCACTAGCTCTGTGACTCTGGGCAAGTCACTGAACCCCAATTGCTCTCACAAAAAAAAAAAAGATATACCCAAGTGAATGCAGCATTCCAGAGAATAACAAGGAGAGATAAGGTTTTCTTAAATAAGCAATGCAAAGAAATAGAAGAAAACAATAGAATGGGGAAGATAGATATCTTCAAGAAAATTAAAGATATCAAGGGAAGTTTCATGCAAAAATGGGGGTGATAAAAGACAAAAATGGTAGGGATCTAAAAGAAACAAAAGAGATTAAGAAGAGGTGGCAAAAGCACATAAAAGAACTATACAAGAAAGATTTTAACATAACCAACAACCTCAATAGTGTGGTTACTGATCTAGAGCCAGACGCCCTGGAGAATGAAGTCAAAGTAGGCCTTATGAAGCATTGCTAATAATAAGGCTAGTATTGGTGATGGAATTACAGCTGAACTATTTCAAACCCTAAAAGATGATGCTGTTTAAGCACTGCACTCAATATGCCAGCAAATTTGGAAAACTCAACAGTGGCCATTGGATTGGAAAAGTTCAGTTTATATCCCAGTTCTAAAGAAGGGCAATGCTAAGGAATGTTCAGATAACTGAACAATTGCTCTCATTTCACATGCCAGCAAGGCTATGCTTAAGATTCTGCTAGCTATGCTTCAGTAATATACGAACCAAGAACTGACAGAAAAGCAGGATGGTTTTCAAAGAGGCAGAGGAACTAGAGACCAAATTGTCAGCATTTGTTGAACTGTGGAGAAAACAAGGGAGTTCGAGAAGAACATCTACTTCTGCTTCACTGGCTACAATAAAACCTTTGACTGTGTGTATCATAACAAAATGTGGCAAGTTCTAAAAGAGAGAGGAGTACCAGATCATATCATTTGTTTCCCATGGAACCTTTATGTGGATTAAGAAGCAAAAGTTAGAACCAAATATAGAACAACTGATTGGTTTAAGATTGGAAAAGAAGTACAAGGCTGTATTTTACCACCTTAATTAAGTTAGATACAGAGCACATCATGTGAAATGTTAGGCTGGATGAATCAAAAGTTGGAATTAAAATTGCTGAGATAAATATCAATAGTCTCAGTTATGCAGACAATAGCACTCTGATGGCAGAAAGTGAAGAGAAATTAAAAAGCCTTTTGATGAACATGAAAAAGGAGAGTGTAAAAGCTGGCTTAAAGCTTAATATAAAAAAAAAAACCCTTAGATCTTGGCAACTAGTCCCATCACTTCCTGACAAATAGAGGAAGAAGAAATGTAAAAAGTGTCAGATTTTATATTTTGAGGGCTCAAAGATCACTGCAGATGGCAACTACAGCCACGAAATTATAAGATGCTTGTGACTTGGAAGGAAAGCTATGGCAAATCAGAGGCATCACCTTGCTGACAAAAGTTCATATAGTTAAAACTATGGTTTTTCCAGTAGCAATGTATGCCTGTGAGAGTTGGACTATAAGGAAAGCTGAGCGGTGTAGAACTGTTGCTATCAAATTGTAATTCTGGAAAAGACTTTTGAGAGTCCCTTGGACAGCAAAGAGATCAAATTAATCAATACTTAAAGAAATTAATTGAAGCTATTCACTGGAAAGTCAAGTACTAAAGCTGAAGCTTAAATACTTTGGCAACATAGAAGATGGGACTCATTGAAAAAGACTTTGGTGTTGTGAAAGATGGCAGGCAAAAGGAAAAGGGAATGGCAGAGGATGAGGTAGACAGATAGTGTCATGGAAACAATGAACATGAACTTGGACAGACTTTGAGAGACAGTGGAGGGTAGAAGGTCCTGGGGTGCTATGGTCCATGGGGTCATGAAGATTGTCAGACATGACTGAATGACTAAATGACTGAATGACTGAATAACAATATTCCCAGAACTTCTTCCACTAAATCTCTACAATGAAGTCTCTGGGATAGCTATACTAGGTTCTTGAAGATTGTGCCAATGGAGCTGGCTTCTAGTTCTGGTAGGTTCTAGACAACTGGAAAGGCTTAAAATATGGGCCTAGTGAGAGATGGTATACCTATTATCCAAGAATAAGTCTGGTTAAGTTGAAAGAGGTTCATCACCAGATTGACTACAAGGTACTTGATTATTTTTTGCCACGAAATGCTCAAAATCTGATTACTAAGTAAGGCATGGAGAAATTAGGATTGCATTGATGAAGGGATCCCCAACACTGATGAAACCACATGTCATTATCCTTTAAGGACCAAGAACTACCAAGAGTTTCATGTTTTCAAAGAATTCTCCACCTTTGGGATTTCTTAAGACCTCTGTTTATTTTCCTAAGTCACAGCATAAAATTCATTCTTTCAGTCTGATATGCAACAATAGATGAAACCATTCTTTATTTTGTAATTCTGGTAACACTGAAAACATTTTTCCCTTTCACTTATACGAATGTGTCTAAGACTGATAGCATATAAAATCATATAATAAACATATATTATAGGTATATGTGTTTAAAAAGCATTTGTCTAAGATCTGAGTGTTAAAAGTCTTACTTTTTATCTGTTATTTTAAGTGCCAACCTTTGAAAGATCATTTATCCTTTCTGCCTCTACCTATTTAACTGCATGAGTCTTTCCAAAGCTGATAACATTTACTGTAAGCCTACAAAGGCTTAAGAAAAATAAATGCTTATGAAACTAATACAAATAAAAGATTTTTATTAAGAGCCAATAATAATAAAATAATATTTTCAAGGGCTTCCAAGTTACACCATTAATTATCCAAGTACTGGCTTCTCAGTGGTAAACTATGTAGCATGTGTTATTGGGAGGCTGCAGATTAGATATGAAGAACTCCACGAAAGAAGTGACATAAAGTATGTCTTAAGAGAAGTGTATGAATAGAAAGGAAAGGCTGCCTCTAACTCATATGGAAAATGTATGCGATAGCCCATGGAGAGTTACAGGGAAAGAGAGAGAGGAGGAGGAGAAAAAAAGAGTACATTCCTTATATTTTATTCGTACCCAGGCAATCTCAAATGATCTATGGAAAATTTATGGGAAGATGAGGACATGAGTTGAATAGGTGCATTGGATTGTAATCCACAGAAAGGATGCCTTCATTGATGAGAACACAAATGCACTGGTTTGGAATAACAATAGAACTTAATTACATGGCATCTTAAGGTTTAGAAAGTACTTTTTCTCCATACAACCCTGGGTAACTAGCAGAAGTTTTATTAGTAGGAAATGAGGCTCAGAGGGTTTAAGTGACTTACCTAGAGTCACAAAACTGGCTAAGTGTTTAGAGCCAGAACTCAACCTAGATCTTCTGGCTCCTTGACTCCAGCTCTGTTCACCATTATGCCCATAGGGTACCTCTTGTATATTTGCACTAATCATCCAACTCTATGGAATCAAGTTGTAATGTGATCTTCTCCTATAGGGACAATGAAAGATAAAAACACCAAGCTTTCCTCAAGGATTATATTTCACACTCAGTGTGCCCTGGGGAGGATATTTCAGACAGATCCTATCTGGAGCCCTATCAACATTATTCTGGGCCAAGGACAAATCCTAACCAAAATATTGCAACTTGTAAAAGATCTCCATATTATTTTAGGGAATAAATCATTTGATGCTAATTCAGTTTTACCACGACATATACATGATGCCACTTATTCCTCAGCAAATAAATTTTAGTAACACTCCTGCCAAAATACTGGCAATGAAATTGTCTTCCTCCCCCACCTTTCCATCTCCCTGAGCCAAGAGTGCAGTTAAGCTGTTAAAGAGCTTCAGAAAATGCATTTGGAAAGGTGGATGTGATGTTGAAGGCATGCAGGAGGGCAGTGCATGAATAAATGAATATAATCCATAAAGCTTTGCTTAAAAGATCAATCACCTTGTCTGACACACAGAGGAAGGGGGAGGGAAAAAAAGAGAGGGGAGGAAGAGTTTTCTGCACACTTCTAAATTCTCATCCAGGTGTCTAAAAAGAAGAGGGGCTTAATGGGATAAAGTCAGAATTGCCCTATAAATCTGGAGGATGCAGATTGTTCCTAATGGGATTTTTGATGCAATCCAATTCTGCAGTAGAACTGAATGTGTTTTATGAGAACCTCACAAATAAGACTTTAAAACTTGAATCTCAACATCCCAGCATGGCAGTGCCCTTTGTTTTAAATTATTAACTACTCAAAGTAGGAATTAAGATTATCTAGATTTGAGTACTGTTTGGGGAAAAATCAAGGAACAAGGTAAATAAGTGGGAATTTTAGCACTTTGGTGGGAAAATAAGACAGACAGTTAATAAAAAACCTTAAGAATAAAAGAAAAACCACAGGATTTATCTTAAAATTCAATGTTCTCCTTACAGGAATTTGGGGTAGAACCCTTGCAATATTATGAAGGGTGCAAATATTACTTTGGGCACAATGGAATTAAATAAAGCTGCTCTAAGTATGCTCTCATGCTCTACCCATGTCTTCTTTGTCTTTTCAGACATTCACTCAATTTGCTCTGAAATTAACTTACTATGTTTAACTTGATGAATTTCTTCCAGAAGTTTTATAAGATTCTGACACTTGCATTCTTGTCTGTTTTCAGCCCTAGGTCAAATCTCTTGCCCAAATATCCCACACTTTGATTTAACATCTTCCTAACAAGTGATTTATGTGTATTTCTAACATGTTACTCAGATTTCTCCCCAGTTTGCCAGAGTATTTCAGTAGGAGCCCAGTTACTGGGAATGCAGACTATTTCTTTTTCTGTTAGTGTGCAGGGGAGGAAAGGTGCAAAGGAAGGGAAGATGTCTAACTGGCACATCAGAACTGGGTAAATGGGCCAGGGAAAGTGAGAGGATACTTTGTAAAATGAGAGGGAAATGAATAAAGAATCAATTTCTGAGCTATACTTTTTTTTATTATGTCTTACCAGTTCATATATATTCCTACCCCTTTAATAATATCTATCCACTGTACATTTTCCTAGAGTAGGGATCCATTTGGCAAGGAATACATTTCAGGGGATCAACGAACATGAATGGGAAAAAATACACCATTATTTTTAATAACTCTAACTGAAATTTAGTATTGCCTTCTATTATAATTGGTAAAATTATTCTGAGAAGAGATCTGTAGGCTTTACCATACTGCCTAAGGGGTCCATGACACACAAAAGGTTAAGAATCCCCGGCCCAGAGGCATTTCTGTATATTGTCAGGAGACCTGGGTATTACTCACGGATTTGACATTAACTATATGACTATGAATAAATAACTTCATTTCTCTAAGCCTCAGTTTACAAATCTTTAAAATGAGAGTGCCCAATGCACAAGCAAACCACTAAATAAATATGATGAGAGACAGCCTAGCTTAGTAGAACACCAAGCTTGAGTCAAGTAGACTTGGGTTCAAGCCCTGCCTCCAACATCCTAGCTATCTGTGCCCTCAGGTATCTTTCTGAGTCTATAGATTACAGAGCAGTTCCCAATCTGTATTTATGGAAGGAGTACCCATGTCAGGGAATTTTCCACACCAATGAAGTCACAAGTCAGAAGAAATTGTCGTCTTCAACTATATTCAGTAGAAAATAGGCCGGCCAAGTTCAGGACTGTTAGAGACATTAAAGGTTAATATTAACAATTTAAAGGGGGTAAGGAACTAGGTGCTGAGTTAGTTTAAATGTCAGAGTACCAATAATTTTCAAGTAGAAACATGAAAGTCAGGGAAGTGAGCCTGACTTATTTATCCAATGGAACAAACCATAACATAGATACTGTCATCTCATGAGTGTTTCAAGTCATGTATTTATTATTATCATCATTATTATTGCTAAGACTTATATAGCACTGACTATGTGTTGAGCACTGTCCTAAGTGCACTACAAATGTTCTTATTTGAATCTCACAACAACCCTGGGAGATGGCTACTAATTTTATCCCCATTTTACAGATGAAGAAACTGACAAATAGCTGTCAACTGACTTGTCCAGGGTCATACAACTAGTAAGTGTCTGAGGTAGATTTGAGCTCAGGTCTTCCTGACCCCTGACCCAGTGCCCTATCCACTACACCAACTCATTGCATTTCCCATAAATACATTGATATTCTCCTTTATTATGGTAGTTATCAACCATTCTTATGGTCCTTCCTTCATGACAGACCCAAATCTCATAGCGTGTTACAGTGGGAAGGGATCTTGGAGATAATCTAGTCCAATATCTCCCATTATACAGATGAGGAAACTGAGGCCCACAGAGGTTAAGCAACTTGTTCAAAGTCATACAATTCATTAATGGCAAAGCTAGGCCTGGAACCCAGGCCTCTCAACTCATTGAATTGTCTTTATAATACAAGGTATTTTACTCTCTTCCTTGTTTCTCAGACTCCAGCAATCATCTTTGTGGGTTTTAGGAACCTAGAGTGATTAATTTGAGTTTTCTAACCATACTCCTTACTCCAGCTCACTTGCCTCACTTCCCTCTTATTCCTTGCATTTTTTATAGGAGCACTTAACCACTACTCCCTTCATCCTGTAAGTTTTCAAACTATACACATTATACTATATACATTCCAGCCTTTTAAATTCACCCTCTTCTCCCCATACTATCTACCAAGCGTTATTTTTTACTTCCACTGAAGTTCTTCCAAAATATTAAATGTCTTATGAAATGTTTTCTAAATAACAGCAAGAGAATGCTGCTTTCATTTCCAAACCAACTGCTTTCCACATGCAGTGTGCACAATTTGCAATGCAAACATCTTCAATGAAAATCACTATAGTAAAATGAAAACAGTCCTGATCTTGACATTAGAAAATCTGATTCAGATCCTATCTCCTCTGCTTATTAGCCACGTGACCTAGAGCAAATCACTTAGCCTCTTGGACACTCAGTCATCTTCTTTGTGACAGTAATACCCTCCCTGCCAACTTCACAGGATAGTTGGAATGATCAATTAAGACAACACCTCTAGTAGGACTTCATGAAGAGTGGACTGTAATAATCCTATAGATCTATGATCTTGTTAGAGTATACCCTCCTATAATATGGACAACACATTCATTCCTGCCCATCCTGTGTAATTTACATTGATGTTCTTCTGTAACTCACCATGTGGGGGTGTGCCCGAGCTGATAGTGGCCTTTCTTGAATTAGCTTCACATCCTGATGATAGCAATGGAACATTATGGCTATTAAGTGGTTGTGGGTTGGCTATTAGCATATGCCCAGCACAATTTCTTTTTCATTTACGCATTTCTTTATGACAAGCTTGACACGGATTCTTTTTTATAGCATTCCTTGTTTGTAATATGTTGTAGCCATCTTACATCTACTTACATGAAACTCTCCAGTGCAATTTGAGTGATCCTCAGTTTCAATTTTTCAGACTTGCAGCTATACACAATCAGAAAAATTTAATGTGTTGTTTCGAGGATCCATCTGAGATGACTAAAAAAATGGTGTAACTTCCGAAAGAGGATCCAGTCCACTTTCCTCCTATTTGTTTCAGGTTCAGATTATTGTCCATTTGTTAGGACTGTAACATATCTATATATGCATGTATGTACATATATATATGTTTGTGTGTGTATTTTTATTAAACTTACGATTTTGTCAGAAGAAGTAATTGCCAGGTGACAAACTCCCTTTACCAATGCCAATCATCTTCTCTGCAACTTATTATCTTCATGAGTTTCCTGGGGCAATTACAAGTTAAATGATTGGGGTAGGGTCATGTGGCTGGCATATGTCAGAGGTAGGATTGAATCCAGGTCTTTCTGATTCCAAGGATGGTTTTCTATCCATTAAATCATGCTGCCAAAGTGATCTTCAATCTAGTCCATACTGCGTTCAGCTGCCAAGCTCGTCTTCTGAAAGTAGATCTGAACATGTCATTCCCCTATTCAGTAAACCGTAGTGGCTCCCAATCATATCAAGGATCAAAGAGAAAATCCTCTGGCATTAAAAGCCTTTTACATCTTAACAGTATTTTTATACCTTACACTTCTCCACATCCTCATCAATACCAGTAACACTGACCTCTTTGCTTTTCTGTGCACAAGATACTCTATCTCCCAACTCTAATAATTTTCACTGGCTGTCTCCCATGCCTGGAAAATTCTCCCTCTTCATCTTTACCTCCTGGACTCCCTGGCTTCTTTTGAGTGCCAGCTAAAATCCTACTTTCTGTAGGAAGCCTTTCTCATTCCCCGTGAATTCTATTGCCTTCCCTCTCTTGATTATCTACAATTTATCTTGGACATAGCTTATTTCTACATAGCTGTTTGCATGTTTTCTCCCCCATTAGACTGTGAAATCCTTGAGAGCTGGGACTGTTTTTTTTTTCCTGGCACTTAGCATAGTTACCTGTTCCCTTCTAATTCTCCTATCAAGGATTCCTTCAAAGTGTGTGCAGATTATATTCCAAAAATATATTTAAATACACAAGAAAGTAAGCATATGGTGCAGTTTATTGATGTTTTCTTATCTGCTTTTGTTTTTGTTTAAAAAATATATATTTCATGTTATTTTCTATACCTTGGGTATTTTCCACTCCTTAAGATACATGGAGAATTAATATCTCAGTGTCCTCAACATAGTGTCACTGCTGGAATATATTTCTTCTACATACATTTGCTCTAGTCCAGCTGCTTACTCCATATTTGTTTTCTTCAGTACCATTTTTTCCAACTCAAAAAATACATTCAAGACCATATGCTAGTGTTCAAATGTGGTGACTCTACTGTCCTCGACAGAAAAAAAAGAACTTGTTATAAAAATCTTTGTGGATTTTTTTCATCTTTTGTCTGTTCATTTTCTTTCTGTCAGTTTCATTGTTAGATTCCCTTGGGATGACTATTTAGTTATATCTTTTGCCAAGCTTTCTTTAAAACTGATTTTCCTTCATGCTGTTTTCTTAGGTGATAATGTTCATAACTTTCCACTATCTCCATAAGATTTTACAAACAAGCTTACAATCTAAGCAGGTATGTCTTTGAAGTATCATTTCTCTCTACTTAGCAAACAGATCAAATGCTTATGGAATAAGGAAGTTTCCAGGCTATTTTGGTCTACTGATTATGGCAACTGATCTATATCAGCTAAACGTCTGTATGAAATGTTATAACAGATGTCAATGTTCTTTCTTACAAAAATCCTATCCTTCATTCTTTTAACTCCAATGGTTTTTTTAATTAGGTCTGGTTGGTGCTGTGTCATTTGCATAATATATTTTCTCATTTTTGTATAATTCTTTCTTTTATTTTTAAATTTTTTTGTTTGCTCAAATAGGTTAGTGTTCTGACTAAAAAAATACAGTTGATTCAGGATTTAGCACCGTTTCAATAACCAGTCATTTTCTGCCTAACATATCTTATATATTATAACATATGTTATATTTTGGTTGTGTTATTTGTTGTTCTTTATGTCTAGTGCCTCCTGAATCTTTTTTACAAATAATGTATCTATATAGGCATGAGGGTTCTACATAATCCACTACTTTCATTTCTACCTTGCCTCTCACTACATTTTCTATACCTGAGAATTTTGCCAGCTCTTCTTCAAGTAAATCCTCTAGATGAGAGACAATAGCCTGTCAGGTCTGTTATTCCTGCCCAAGGACCTGTGATGTCCTTATCATTGAGTCTATTACATACCAAACACTAGTTCATTACACTTCTAGCTGGCCCTAACTATGCTTGCATTCCATCCTTGTTCTCTTCTTGCAATCCAACCTGCTGCTAAGACCCCACCCCATCCTCACTTTCTAGCTCTAGAACCATAACTAAATGGATACTACCTATATTGCTATGAAAAAACAAATCAACCAATTTCCCTGTGGCTTTACTTAACATCTTTGTGACTTCCAAAACAAAACACAATTGCCTGGCATCACTATGTTTTGTCTTCCCTTTCAAAACACAAGGCTCATAAGGGCACAGATTATTTCATAAGGGCTTAGACTACTTATTTAAATAAGTGCTTAATTATCAGCACTTATTCATTCTTTCAGTCATTCATTCTTCAGTTTTAACCTGTATTTTACCAAATATATTTTAGTACCTACACTTCTGCCCATCTTTGCATTCAAGTTACTAAGTACCAAAGTATGTGTTGATTTAATTTGGAAGATATTATTGATTTCTTTGTAAAATTTCTCAACCTTATCCTTTGCAACAGATGTCTCCATAAACTGTAGTTATTATATGATAGTCTTTCTAAAATATATATACCACGTGCACTATAAAACAAGGAGAACAAATGTCCCACAAAGCAATGTTTCATGTTTCCTTTGAGTACACATTAAGATCAATTATTTTATTTTCCTTCCCAAATTGAACCTATATTCCATTCCTTCTATTTAACTGCAACTTCCCTTTAGCTTCTGGTTTTGTTTACAATAAGAATGTCAAGATTAATAAAGTTCAATTCTGATAGTAGTACATTCATTTGCTAGTTATTGGACAAGTATCTCAGATTTAGTATGCCAATATATAAATAAATGCTTTTAAGTAGTTTATAAACTGTGTGACTCAACATCTTCTGCCTCATTTTCCTTAACTCTGCCATTGTCACTACAGAAGTCAAAGGGTTTCAAAAAGTTTTGAAAATCATTTTGTATTTTTCTTTGTTTCATTGGTCACCATGGCCAAAGAATTCATCACTAAATGTCCAGCCTAGTGGTGACAAGTCTCTCTGTCCCAAGACAAGGCTGATTCTTAGAAAGTAGACACTATCTGTTCTCAGGAAAGTACTCAAATCCTTTCTAATATGAACTACCAGGATTTGTGCTATTTTGGTATAGAATTTGAGAACCTAAAATCACCTCAAGGCCAAGACGTAAAATAAGAAAAATACTTCATGGAAGATAAGAAATAGGTTGTGCTAGAAACAGCTAAAATGGGCTTATAAAAGCTGATTATGTAATTTTCAGTGTAAGCATTTACACCTCAGAAATTTTCAAACACTATAAATTGAGGCTTGATATTTTTTGTGGATTATGTAGACTGTCAAGTGATTGAAGAAATGTTAATAATCCATATTGGACTTAAAAGTATGTCATGTGGACTATTTTTTTTGGAGAGCCAGTTGTTAAACATTTACAAGCCAACCCTTGAATAAGGGGTATAGCATTATACAAATATAAGTTGTTATTATAAATCATTAATTCATACCTTATTGTTTTGAAACCATGAAAGTTCAAATACCTATCTATAAAAATAGGAAAAAAAGATTGACTAAAAATGTAAAATAAACAAAGTAAATAGTCGACCAACTTAACAATGAGACTAACAAACTATTTTTGAGGATCATTTGACTTACTTTTTGCTTTCCCATATTAAATGTGCTTTGCCTAAAGGGCTTCTAGATGTTTATTAAAATAAATATAAGACTCTCTCTAACAGTTGCCCATCCCTCTTTTCCCCTGCTTTTATCATATATTGCTGCATAACATATCAATCAAAAAATATTAAAACTGCACTTTTACAACTCTGAAGTAAGACTGCACACCTATCAGATTTGCTAACATATCAGAAAAGGCAAATGACAAGTGTCTGGAAGGATCTAGAAAAATTGGGACACTGACGCACAGTTGGTGGGGTTATGAACTGGTACCGCCATTCTGGAACAACCATTATGAAACTGGGAACAAAGGGTTATAAAACTGTGCATACTCTTTGACCCAGTAATATACTATTAGGTCTAAATCTCAAAGAGATCAAAGAAAATGGTAAAGGACTTATTGTACAAAAATGTTCACAGCAGTTCTTTTTGTGGTGTCCAAGATTTGAACATTGAGGGGATACCCATTAATTAGGGAATGTCTGGACAAGTTGTGGTATATGATTGTGATTTAAGGAAATTGATTCATTGAAGACTCCCTACTCTGTTCCAATCAATATCAATCAATTTGATACAATCGTAAGTGCTGGCCCCAGAGCTATGAGCTGCAGATGGTAAGATCACTTGTGTGATAACGGGAAGCTGGATAGTGGCCTTCCACCCTTATTTCCCCTTGTTGTGGTGATCAAACCTAGTGTGGCAGAAGTGACTCAACTATGTGGAAAGTCCCCGAAAATTATTTTTGTACCTCTGGACCATTCTCTCTTGTCTACCATGAACAGGTGACCATTTTGTGACCATCTTACGACCAACTTGCTTTGCCCAACTCGTGCCTCTACTGATACATTGTTTTGCTTCTTTTAGCCTATGTGTCATATGTCAACCAGTGAAATTATTCTGTTCTTGAATGTTTACATATTGAACCCTATAAAAAATAGGGCCCTTGTAGAAGGAGGTATTTCAGATAATGAGGAAGATCTGAGATCCACTTCATTAGAGGAAACCATGGACCCTTTAATAAAGTGCCATTGACTCAGAGCTCTGCCTCAGTTTCTCTTATTGTAAGTTGGATAATCTTTATCCTCACAGATTTAATATTATTATGCTATAAGAAATAATTAGCAGGATGGTTTCAGAAAAATCTGGGTTGTCTTACACAAATTGATGCAATGTGAAGTGAGCAGAACCAGGAGAACATTGCACACAGTAACAGCAATATCATAACAATGATCAACTGTAAAAAACTTAGTTAGACTGATCAATATAATAATCCAAGACATTCCAAAAGATCCATGATGAAAAATGCTGTCTACCTCCCAAGAGAGATCTGATGAATTCTGAGTGCAGACTGAAGCATATTCTTTTTTCATCATATTTTTCTTGGTTGTGAGTGTGTGTCTGTATGTTTTTCTTTTGCAACATGGCTAATATGGAAATGGGCAGTTAGGTGGTACAGTGGATAGAGTATTAGGTCTGGGGTCAGAAAGATTCATCTTTCTGAGTTCAAATCTGGCCTCAGAAACTTACTAGCTGTGTGACTCCAGGCAAGTCATTTAACCCTGTTTGCCTCAGCTTCTTCATTTATAAAATGAGCTGTGGAAGAAAATGGCAAACTACTCCATTATCTTTGCCAAGAAAACCCCAAATAGGGTCAGGAAGAGCCAGACACAACTGAACAACAGTAACAATGTGGAAATATGTTTTGCATGACTTCATTTGTATAATTATTATATTATTTGCCTTCTCAGTGAGTGGATAAGTGCCAGGAGGCAAGGAACTCAAAATTTTTAAATGTGAATGCTAATTTTTAAGTGCAATTGAGAAATAGTTCATGAAATAAACAAAAACATGTATTCTTAAACTGTAGTTATAAACAAATTAACTTATAACTATAACTTGGTACTATCATAGTGACTTTCTCTTAAATTAGAGTATAAAAGGCGATATTTTAGGAGCTCTGGACTTAGAATATGGAGGATCAGAATTGGGATCTCACCTCAGATGTTCGTTAACTATCTAACCTTGGCCAAGTCACTTGACTGTTCTCTATCTCAGGTTCTTCATCTATAAAATAGAAATAATATCTGTGGCACTTATCTCATAAAATATGCCAACCTTACTGCACTCTAAAAATGTTAGCTATCATTATTGTTGTTGTTATTATTAAACATTTATGTTGGTTGCATTGTTCATGATAGATGTAAAACACAGAGAGGGTCCCTTTGTCTAATTTGCATGACATCATACTTAAAAGGATACCCTATATATCTAAGTAATGTATTGGGAAAACTGATGATTGTGAATCAAAAACTCTTAATTTACGATGCATTTATCATATTAAACAATGTGCGAGGCACTGTCCTGGGTATTGGAAATAAAAATATTAATTAAGACACAGAAAATTTCTCTTAAGGTGCTTCCTAGACAGTCAGAGGCACAGACACGCAAATAACTCTGATACAAAATAGAATTTGCTAGAGGCAAAGAACAGATTTTTTTTAATGTCATGGAAAATTTGAGAAGGAATCTCTTTCAGCTAGGTATAATCAGAGATGGTCTCTTGGAGAGAGATGGCATCAGATTTGGGCCTTAAAGAAAAAGAGTTATTTCAAAAGGTAGAAACTGGAGGGCAGGTAGGTTGTTTCTATGAAACAGAATATTGAATGATAAATGAGAACAACTTTTCTTGCCCTTCCACTGTGTTAAATAACTAATAAAATGTCAAATGTCCAGTGCTTTCTAATAAAAACTAATCAAATCATTAAGCACATGATGTGATCTGCTCATACTGACGACCAAAATGCAATTGTTCTGATTGCTTTTTGGAAGCCAGATAAGGAACTGGTATATTCTTTCAAAAGTCATGAAGCCCATATATTTTCTACAGAATGTTAATAGTGACAAATATTGGTGTAATGAAGTGGAACTTCCTGTTATTGCAGCATGGTTCATCGTTATATCATTGAAACTAGGAAGCAGAACAGAGTATGGGAGGAATTTGTTGGCAGCCTCCAGCTTGAGTGTGTGACTATGGGAAATTAATAGTAGTCATAATCAGGTTTGTCTCGTCCTTGCAGGAAAGACCAAGAAACATTTTCTTCACAATTCTTCCCTTCACAGATTATGATGCCTTGGCCTTCAAATCTAACAGACTTAGTCTGCAACAGAAGATGGCTATTCTCATGCTGGTTCTGAAGCATATTTTTAAAATGCTCTAATGGCCAACATCTACATAGTATTGCCATCATTATTATTAATAATAATAATTTTAGGAGCTCTGGACTTAGAATAGGAAACACCATATTGGAATCCTACCTCAGATATTTATTAGCTTTGTGACCCTAGACAAGTAATAATTATAATAACAATAACAACTGACATTTCATGGTTATTTAAGATCCACAAAGCACTTTACAGGTATTCATTTAACATACTTTACATATGGAATCATTAGCCCCATTTTACTACTACATTTGACATTCAGAGAAGGGAAACCATTTTTCCATGATCACACAGCCAATTAGTGGTAGAGTCAATATTCACACCCAGATCTTCTGACTCCCAAGTCAGTCATATTTTCCTATACTGTACTATGATGAAAAAATCATCTCTATTTGGGAAGCTAAGAAGAGACTCCCAGTAGTTAGAAGGAAAACCTATCTTCTCCTCTGCCTTAAAGATTAACCCAAAACATAGGTAGATAGCACTTCAAAGTGAGTTTTAAAAGATATTCACAAATATTAACCCACAAAAGAGATCCGTAAGGAAACCAGCCATACCCCGTGGACTCTCTTGACATGGTTTAACTGCTATGACTCTAATAAAAATTTATGTAATTAGAAGTTAGTTATATGCCAGTTGATATTAAAGGCATCTTTGCCATGGTTGATGCATTAAAGTCCCCAAATTCGTGTCTTCTGGAAGTGTTTCCACTTGGTAAGCTACAAGTAAAACCTTAATAAATATGTGCTTTTATAACACTGGTGTTTTAAAGTTGCAGTCAAGTCTAATAGTTATATAAATCATATTTGCCTACCTATAACATAATTTTCAGACATCTGATCTGTGCAAAAGGCTTTTAGGTTTATTTTTTTTTTACATAAAAGCTTTGAAATTCCTCTTTTCACCTTCAGAAGGTCATGCAGATTACAGAGTTCAAGCTTTATTAATAGGGTACAAATAGGAAAGAGCTATGCCATTTTTTCCTGAATTCAGTTAGGTTCCTTTAGAGAACAAGTTCATGGGTAAATATCATTTCCACTCTTCTCTGAAGTCAAAAGTAGTTTCAAATTGGCTCTGGGACTTAATCAAAAATGTCTTAATCATGTTTTCTAGGCTCTCCATGCGTTGAACTTTTCCTAGCTAACACGCTGGTCTTCTGTAATGGTCTCTCTAACTCCTGCTTCCCAATCCCTATGTTGGTAACCTCTAGTAATCCTTGTTCCCCTACTTGGTCATTTTATTCCCATATCTGAGCTTTCCCTTTAAGTAATTTCCACCATCTGTCAACCTCCTTCCCACATCCCTCTCTTCCAAAACTTTATTGACAATTCATCATCATGATACTTAATCTGACTAGCCTCAATGGGGTCTGGTCATTTCTATCATTTCGTACTAATAGTGCTCAGACATCTGTGTATGTGTGTGTGTGTGTGTGTGTGTGTGTGTGTGTATGAAGAGCTATATAGAATTTAACTATATGTGTGTGAACATTCATATATAGCCATTTTAAATACCCAACATGGTATAGTGGAAAGAGCACTGACTTGGAGTCAGAAAATGGCTTAGAGTTCTAGCTCTATCACTTAATTAGCTTGTGACCTTAGACAAGTCACTTAAGCTATAGGGTCTTAATTTTTTTAATTTGTAAAGTAGAAATATTAATATTTGTGCTACTTACTTAATAGGGTTGTTGTGGAGACCAAATGAGATAGTGTACAAAACATGCTTGGTGACCATAAAGAGTCATATAAATCTAAGTTGTTATCATCAATCATCATTATTATTATATTGGTACAAAAAAATTATTATCAATAATATGAGAATATTAGAAGCAGTATATGTATAGTGGATAGAGAGCTGACCTTGAAATCAGAAAGACACAGCTTCTTTTTCTGCCAGACTGCTTTCCAGTTTTCCCATCAATTTTTACCAAATAATGAAGTCTTATCCCAAAAACTTATGTCTTTACACTTGTCAAAATCAATGTTACTATATTTATTTGCTGCTATAACTTGTATGCCTACTCGGTTTCACTGTTCTACCTTCCTGTTTCTTAGCCAGTACCAGTTTTAATAATTAATGCCTTGTAATATATGTATATGTGTGTATACATATTTTTGTCTAATGGTAGCCATCTCTAGGTTGGGAGAGGAGGAAGGAGGGAAGAAAAAAGAAAATTGCATGATGACTTCATTATATATTTAAAGGGAATAGCAAGCTGTACATAATTGATTTACAGTTTTATGTACAGTCATCTTTTTTTCTATTCTACTATGTTATGGAAATGCTTATTTTATTTCTTAAGTTTAGAATAAAAAAATACAATTTTTGAAAGAAAGAAAAGAAGGAAGGATGAAAGGAAGGAATGAAGGAAGAAAAAGGAAGAAAGAAAGAAAGAAAGAAAGAGAGAGAGAGAGAGAGAGAGGAAGAAGGAAGGAAGGAAGGAAGGAAGGAAGGAAGGAAGGAAGGAAGGAAGGAAGGAAGGAAGGAAGGAAGGAAGGAAGGAAGGAAGGAAGGAAGGAGGGAAGGAAGACACTGCTTCAAGTCTATCCTCTGACATGTCCTGGTTAAGAAACCCTAGGCAAGTCATTTAACACATTTAACATCTCAATGGCACAGGCAACTCTCTAAGATGAACAATCCCAGAACAAGTACCTAAACTGAATTGGTAAAAATAAGTTTCCTCGTTGAAAATTCACTGTACAAATAAAATCATAAGTCCATTCATCTATCACACACACCCCTGAAAAAAGGGGGAAAAAGGGAATATGAGAAAAATCTGTGATTTTTATCAGAACAAGGAATACAGACTGCAACTCATCCGTCTAATAGACAAGGCCTAGTTTTTTGGCTTTTTTTTTCTTTCTTAAAGCATACAAAAGTTTAGTAGCTTGCCATGGGTTATAGAGTAAGGTTGGGGGTATGATTTGAACTTGTCAGCCATATTCCAACCCCACTAATATTTCTATTATAAACAATAAACATCATTATGTATATCTGTATTCAGAGGTATATTCTCTAAATTATCCTGAATAGATTGCAAGTTGCTCAAAGGCAGGGCCCTTTGCTATGTCTGGAGCTCTTTATTACAACTAGGATAATACTTTGTTCACTGTAGGAAGACAATAAATACTGACTTACAAATCATCTTACATCTGAGGAAACTAAATGAGTCACTGCATTTTTCTTCCTCAAGTTTGTACCCCAGGTTATTATTAGAGGAGAGCCTCCTGACTAGAACCTCCATAGTGACCAGCCCCCACCCCTCCGGTGACTGCTTTGTATAACACATAGAATACGTTTAGCACCCTTTAAGGGCCCACTATATCAATTATAAAGGAGGATTTTTTAATCTCCCTAAAATCCTTTCCTCTTGTGGATTCTTTGATTGCATTTATAATTTTACCTTCATCTTTACTAAATTGTCCCAAATCCCCACATGGCTGGATCCTCTCTCCTGACAATATAGGTCAAGTATAAGCATTACTGATCTGAATTCAGCTCAGAACAGATCAGACTTCCAAACTTCAAGTCTCCATCACTTAAAGGATGCTCTCTCGCTCGCGCTCTCTCTCTCTCTCTCTCTCTCTCTCTCTCTCTCTCTCTCTCTCTCTCTCTCTCTCCATCTGTCTTTATCTGTCTCTATCTCTCCATCCCACTTTCTCCCTTTCCACTCCATATGTCCCTTTCTTCTTGTCTCTCTATCTCTGTGTATCTCTCTTTTTCTCTCCACTCCTCCCTCTCTCTGTGTCTCTTTGAATCTCTGTCTCTGTGTTTCTCTCTGTCTCTCCATCTCTCTGGTTTCAGGAATCTTCAAGTATTTGAAACTATTAGTGAGCTGGTTTCATACAATCTGTGACCATGAGGTGAATTTACATAGGGTTTAGGTTTTCATGCATGAGCAGTGAAGGAAGCAAGAGAGGAATTCTACCTTGGGAAGACCAGTGATTTTCAAATTTAGGGGCATAAATCAATATTAGATGCAATGTCTTTCTACCAGCCACACGAATAGTACTGCCATGTCTTATAACACTCATACTGCTGAATTCTGAAAGGAATAGAGTCCTAAATTATCACCAATGACATGGTTACAAAGAGGAACTGAATCTCAGGACCTATATTTTTGTTCATTTCTCTAGGCATGTTCTGCATGGCTTGCTTTATAAGAGCTTTTAAAGGCAAGGCCTGCTTGCCAAAATCTGATGAGGAAACAGCTCCTTGGAGTCCAACTTCCTCTAGTAGCCTTTTCTTTTGCATCCTTCTCTGATGTGCATTGAATTTCCATGCAGCACTTTTCGTGTACTGTGTCCCAAACCATTTCATTTTTGGGATAACGAATTTCACACCGTGTTTAGAATGGAATGGTTTTGTGGAAACAAACATGCCAACTTTCATGGGTCTAGCCACACTTCAGTTTCAGCCATGAAGATCAGCATTAGTGCCACTAAATCAGCAGCATCATTAATCACAACAGAGAGAATGTGGGTCTGTAGATGAAGGTTAACCCTCATTTAGCATTGCATGATCCCCTTTGTAGTTTACAGCAAAAAGAATATCTGTCCTGGATAAGCTTTGGTTATGTGCCATGCCCTATACTCAAGGTATTTGACAGATGATTTTATTTGGCAACATTGTTCTCTCATGCTGCTTGACTGTGTCCAAATATTTTCAAACCAATTTTTCAGTGACCCTTCTGCTTCCATGGAACCTGAAGCCAGGAATAGTGAGTGGTATCTGACAGAACAAATACTATACTTAAATAATTAATGTGCAGCTTCCAGGTCCAGGAAAGCAATGCTGTGAATTAATCTGAGCCCTTGAGAGTCTGACTTTAGTTCATGGCTTAAAATGTTCATTTTCATTTCATGTGCTTTCTTCTACTCCTGTTTCTTTGGCATACTGGAAAAGTTGCTAACATCTTTGCTCAAAATAAACCAAGACAGGGGACTTGTTATCACACAGTATATAAATGGTAGGAGGAAATGAGAAGCTGTATATCATAATGATGCTTTGTTTTCCTTGCTGTTCCTTACATTTCTGTTTTCTATTTTTAAAAGGGTCATACTTTCAAACAGGTAATGCAGATGTTCAGAAAGATCTTGAGACAACCTCTGGTGCCCTGACCATACCTTTCATTATTGTCCTCATTTTCAATAAACAGGGCCAAGGAAAATCTCTTCTTTGAATTTGCTGCATCATCTAGAAGTGTTTAACACTCAATTTTCCACTAAGCTGAGGGAGAGGCTTTGTGTTAATTCACTAGCAGCAACACTAAAAATGCATCCTATACAAACATTTCAGCACTTTCCCAACTGCTTTACTTTTATCCCAAATCTGGTATCTCATCCTATGCAACTCTTGGCCATGTCCTCCCATAAGTCTTCCACAGGAGTATCTACCCTGTAACATGCTGGCAGCCTTCCTCGAGATCTTGGGCTGTGGTCTGGGTACCAAGGCAGCTTATGGAGTTTCCAGTAGTTAACCCTTATCAAAAATATTTGGACTTAGTCTAATAACATGTGAGAACAAAGTTGCCAGATAAAATCATCTGAAATACCTTGAGTATATGTATACACAAATAACTGAATGAATGGAAAAGCATTTATTAAGTTCTTACTATGTGTCAAGCACTGTGCTAAGTGCCAGGGATACAAATGCAAAAACAAAGACAGCCTCAGTCTTCAAAGAGCTTATTTTAATGAGAGGGACAACCCACTGTGTGGTCCCCTGGAAGAGCCATGTGGATACTCAAGCTTCATGGCATGTGTGTCCAAATGGCTTTTCTCTGGTCATCTCACCTGTGATTCTCTACACTTATCTGCAATTCTTCCTTTTAAAGGACAACTGCAAGGATATAGCTCAGTAAGCATGACTAGCCAGGATTCCCATGAGTTCAATTATAATCTCCATGTAGATGACTCCTCATATCTATGTATCCTGCCCTAATCTCTCTCCTGAGCTCTATTTTTACATTACCAGTTGCCTGTTGTGCAGCTCCCCCTTTTAAAGACCTATTCCAAAAGCATAGCTCAATGTGCATGACAAGCCAGGATTCCCATGGGTTCAGTTATAATCTCTATGTTGATGCCTCCCCATATCTATGTACCCAGTCCTAATCTCTCTCCTGAGCTCCATTCTCACATCATCGCCTATTGCATATCTCCAACTAAATGTCCCTTGGGCATTGCAAGTTTAATGAGTCCAAAAATGGAATGCTCCCTAAATATGCCCTCTCCTCCCAAATTCTCTATTTCTCATAAGGGAGCTCCATCCTACTAATCACTCAGATTCACAAATCAACTCTTTCTTCTTGTTCCCCATATTGAGTCAGTTGCCAAGTATTATCAATTCTACCACCATTACGTATTTCACATCCATTTCTTTCTCTTAACACAGCCATCACCACCTTTCACTTATATCAGTGTAATAGTCCTTTAATTAAACTCCCAGCTTCAAGTTCTATTTGCTCCAATTTGTCCTCCATACAGTTGTAAAAATAAGTATCTTAAAGCACAAGTCTAATCATGTCATTCCTCTGCTTAAGAAGTTTCAGTGGCTCCCTATTGCCTCTAGAAAAAAGAATACAAACCTCACATATTAGCTTTTTAAATATTTTGCAAAATACATCTAACCTATTATTTCGGGCATATTTCACATACTGTTTTTTCAAACTGGCCTACTTGCTTTGCACTGAATTCAACATTTCATCTTTCATCCCTATATCTTTGCAGAGGTTTTCTTCCAGACCTAGAATGTACTCTGTCCTCACCTCTGCCTCTTGGAATGCATAACTTCCTTTAAAAGTTCAACTTGGTGCCACCTCTCACAGGAAGTCTCTCCTGTCATCCCTATTTCTCTTAACTCTTAAATTATTGTGTATATACTTGTTTGTTTGCATATTGGATCATAATTCCCCAATAAAATATAAGTAAAGGAGTACGGGGGGGGGCGAACTAGTTTTCTTTTGTTATTTTTGTCTCTGTATCTTTGGAGCTTTATACAGTATTTTGCACATGAAGGTGCTTCATAAATATTCACCAAATTGTATCGTTCCCACCTCTATGACTATTCACTTACTATCTCTCAATATATAATCAATCTTGGTTTTATGTTAATTGATTTACATGTCTAGCACTTCCTGACTTTTTTGGTTTCTGTATAATCCACAAGCCATTGGCCTCTTTAATATTCTATTCTTGTATCATGCTTCATAATATATTTTTTTCACTATGTATTACCTCTGCATCAGTCACTGAATATTGAAATATATGTTGCTTTAATTCAGAGGTTGTTATTTAGTTCTTCATATATTTCCCTATTTCTTTATATATTTTTCTTCCTCATCATCTATAAGAGATACTGGTAGATAAGCTACAATTATTTCCATGCTGGTCTTTGTTCAAATGCTTATCATGAACACAGAAAGACTAGGTGACCAAATATCTCATGAAATGATGTTCCTTGTTGCCCTTGGAGGCATGATAAAATCAGTTCTGTCAAAGCCTTTATCTTCCTGTCCAAGGAGAACTTGTGAGCCGTCCTTCCATTTAGCTGCAACTTGTCTTCTGGTTTCATTTATAGTAATAACATCAATTGATATGAATCAGTTCCTACAGCAGTATGTCCACTCATTCATCACTGGACAAGGATCTCACATTTGGAATCCCAACAGCTAAGTTCATGTTTATAAATGGTTTAAAAACTGTGAGTCTTAGAAATTTCTCTGCCTCTCCCTGCCACTCTAGTCAGAGTCCCTGCAGAAGCAAAAAGGTTGGCTTCCTAGCCACCAAGAATTATGAGCCATTTTGTATTTTTCTTTCTTTTGCTGGTTGCTATGACCAAATATCTTTCACCAAATGGTAAACCCGCTGGTGACAAGTCTCTTCATGTTTATTAGGCTGATCTTTGAAAAGCAGCCATAATCTGTTGCTGGGGCTATCCTTAAAACCTTTCCAACATGGTAGAACCTATCAGAGCTTATATACCACTAGCATAGCTCTCCAAAATTCAGGACTATCTCTATTGTATACTACATGAGGCATCTGAGTAGGACTTTGTGTAGTACATTATAATTATTCAATTAAGTTAGAATCATAACATGTGACCTTTACATTTAAGATGTTGGCTTGCATTTATTTTTTCCACTACATTGCATTCTTTATCTTCTGAATTCTGTTTTCATTTTATGCTTTATGAGGTCTGTGTAATTTTATTAATAATGAAAATGATCATAATTCTAAGAACTTAAGCACAATAAATATACCCATGTTTTCTCCTATTGAAGTATGTTTTTTACACATACATGCACATACTCAGAAAGAGGTGTTCCTATCCATAATAGTTGTTGGGGGGGGGGGTTGTTTTCTTTTGTTTTTTTAATTTCAGAGTTATTTGCAATGACCCTGATACCTTCGCAGTTATGTTCATGCCCTGTCAGCAAGTGTCCAGGGTATTATGATATAAGGTTCTTAATGATATTATATCCATTGAACTGACATAATAATTTTCAGAGAAAGATAACTTAATTGGCACCCTATTATTGGAGTAATTGTGGAGGCTCAGTGGTGATAGGAATGTGCTCAGTGAAGCACAAGGTAATTGGGGTACAGAGTGATTTGAGCAATGGTGATTGGAATCAGCTGTGTAATATGCAGTAAGTAAAATTAAGAGACTGGAGAAGATTTTTTTTTCTGGTATGAGACATTTAGCTTTTCAGACCAATAAATAACTTTTCTATTCTTTTAAATTGTCTTTCCTCCTCACTTTCAAATCTAGATTCAATGTCCCTGGCAAGGTTCCTGTAAGTCCATAGCATGACACAGCGAAAAGTGCATTGAATTTGAAACTTGGTTTCAAATCTCAGTTCTGCAACCAACTGTACCTCTGTGAGCTTGGGGCAAGTCAAAAACTCTCTGTAACTCAGTTTCTTCAATTATAAAATAAGGGTATTGAACCAGATGACCTCTTGTTGCTCTAATATGGTTAAGTTTAAAATTTCCCTATTTAAGGGAGATTTTTATTTAAAGGCTTCCATAAGTCCGGCAGATAGGTGGCACAGTGGATAGACTGTTGAGCCTGGGGTCTGGAAGGCTCATCTTCCTGAGTTCATACCTGGCTTCAGACATTTACCAGCTATGTGACCTTAGGCAATTCACTTAACCCTATTTGCCTGAGTTCCTCATCTGTAAAATGAGTTGCAAGGAGCGGAGCTGGAGAACGAGGAAGAGGAAGTCACTTCTCATTAGCCTGCCCTGAAGATGGCAGCACAGGGAACAAAGGGGGACATCAAGTCCAAGGCACGTGGGTGGTGGCCACTGCTGCCCTGGGTGAGCTAGATCTGGGAGGGAGGAAGAAGAGGAGGAACAATATGGTGGAATTATCAGAGGTTATCGATTCAGAGTTTTTAACAAGATGTGGAAACAAATGCAAGATTTTGGGCATTGACACAGAGAGTCCTATTCTTCAAGAGGACAGTCATGTCTTTGCTGGGGAATATGAAGATAACTCTTGGGACCTGTGTTGTGTTTGAAGAAAATGCAGATCAGGTGGATGCAGAAGGTAACCATAAAACAGAGCTGAAATGTAAGTGCCACACAATGAAGAAGCTGAGTATGACCATAACACTTCTGACTGAGAAGGAGGGAGAAGAAAATGTAGGTGGTGTGGAATGGCTGCAGATCAAGGACAATGATCTTTCATATGGACCCAAAGTGATTTGTAGCTTTGCACTTCAGAAGGAAGATGAGGAAGTTGCAGCTCAAGCCCCAGGCGAAACTTTGGAAATGGAAGAGCAGGAGATGCAAGCCAAAGAGAGCACAGGAATGGGCAGTGAACTGGAGAAATCAGACCACTTGGAAATGGAGGCTGCTGGTCCTCTTCTGAGACAGAAGATTCTATTTCTATGGAAACTCGGGAGCCTGCCTTAGAAGCCACTCCTAGGTGACATCCTTCCTGTAGGTTCTAGGCATAGGCATAACTGGAATTCTGATTTTGGAGAACTGAATGTATAGCTTTCATTTATTCATGGATTCCTTGACTATTGACCATACACATAGTATATAGCTGCATATTGGATAAGTCAGGACCAAGCAATAACCAGATAGTTCTTTTAATGATTTTTTTTTATTCCTCTCCTTCAGATTCTCTAAATTATAGATTTTGGCTGAAGTGGGTATTGTATGTAGGTAAAGGCACTATATTTTAGAGGGCTTAAAGGACTTCTGGGAGCTTGAGTAGAGGGATCCTGAGTAAAACATAGCTACTTATTCAAACCTTTCCTCTAAGAAGATAACCAGGAAATTCTAGTCTTTACTAGAAAGCATTGTTTGGTCCTGCTAATTAATCAAGACAGTTTGTTCTGCAGCAATGATTGGACTTTTTTCAAGTACAGAAATCGCTTCCACATTGTTGATGTAATTCCCATTTTTACCCCCCAACCCCCAACCCCAAGTTAATTTTAGTGATTTGCCTAGGAGTCATACAGCTGGTATGTCAGGCAGGAACCTGGGATTTCCTGACTGTCAAGGCTCTCTCCTCTGTACCATGATTTTGTTCTGTCTTGGAATGGATGGCAGAAATTTAATTTTCAGAAAAGACTTCTGATTCTATACCATTGGGCTATTCCTATAGCAAGAAACTGTAGAGGATCATTTTTTAAGATTGTATAACAAACCATTCTAGATAAGCAAAGGTCAGATAAATGAGGTGGTAATGTAGGCTATTTACATGAAAATGGGGTAATAAATAGCCAGGAGAACAGGGTACATTTTATCTTCTCATTTGTTTATAATGATGTTTCATATATAGTAAAATAAAATCTTATTGTTCAGGGGGAAAAAATGAGCTGGAGAAGGGGAATGGCTATCCACTTCAGTGTCTTCACCAAGAAAAGCCCAAATGTAGTCACAAAGAGTGGGACACGACTGAAATAACTCAATGACAACAATAACCTAAGCCCCAGACAATGTTTAAAGATCTAGAGGTATATTTCACCTCAGATACTTACCTTTCTGGGCTTCAGTTTCTTAATCTGAAAAATGATGATAAGAATACAACTCACAAGACTATTGCAAAGATCAAATGAAATAATATTAATAGAGTGCTTTACAAACCTCAAAGCAAGTATTGTTGTTATTTTTATCTTGTTATCTTTTTGATGGAATTCAGATAAAAATGGTTTTTGCTAGTAATACTTTCTATTTAATGATCTGTAGAATATTGCCTAACATAGATAAAATAACTGCTTTTTGCAGTTGAATAAAAGTATTAGGAGTAAGTTCATCCTCTGTAGACTCACTAAAAATATTTCTGGGATAACTCCAGCAGCAGACAAAAATGATATGTGTCCCCACAAGGGTTTGATTTCGTCTACTAACGCTATATTTTCAAAGCATTTCATTACACATAGTTTGAAGATTATGAGTATTTGATTTGATGACATCTATTTAAAGTCTTGTTCTCAAATTTGTTATGGATCTACCTTATGTCCAAGTGATTATGGGCAACAATTGGGTTCGTGATTATGCTCAGATTATAGTATGGTTTATTGATTGCATTCTCAGCGATATTTTAAGGTCTATTATTACAGCATAGAGATTTGCTATCTGTCAGTCTGTAAAAGATACCAACCTTCTAGCCAACAGTTCATGGCTTGCTAGGTATTCATCAGGTGCTAAATTCTTACAGGTTGCAATTATGTGTTATACAGTTTCTACAACTTCTTTGCAAAATCTGCTTTGATCAGCAAGCCTGGGGTACTTACAGATAGCCTTTGTATAATTTTGGGTGTCAATAACCTGTTCTGAATTGCCTTCATCAAGCCTCCATTTCCAGAAACAAATCCACACCATTTAGTCCTTTATTGGATGCTTGGATGCTGACTTATCTTTTGACTGAGGTTATAGAGATGCTGTCCTTTGATTGTACTTGTATCATAGCTATTCAGAGTTAAATGGTTTTTGGTTATACCTGAGAAATCCAGTGGTGTGTATCTCTTTGTTCTTACAGCCTTTGTTCTTACTCAGTAAAATGATCTCAGCTTGTTCCAAATGGATTTTTAGGTTTCTGGCCTGTTTATCACGTGCTCTGAAAATGTTTATCCATCTACCTCTTCCTTTTTGATGAGGAAGAATCCATCTTGTTATGGCTACTTTTGGGTGATGGGCCCTGTGTTTCACTAGTATTTTTTGTTAAAATACTTTCCAAATTTGTTATGGTCCACTTTTAGTTCCAAACATGAGCATAAAAACTGGTATTACATAGGCATTGGTTGCTTTAAAATAGAGGTTGCTGTTGAACTTTAATTTCAAGGAGTTGATAAGTCTAAAGACTCAGCCACAGCTTTCTCCTTGATAGACTTAGATGCTTGATAGATAGATGCTTGATGTGTCTTGTCTGGGGGAGACCAAGATCTAAGTATTGCCTTTATTCTTTGGTTCAGCTTTACCTCTGGATTCACATTTGAAGCCTATGGTATTTATCTTTCCTCAGTAAACATTAGGAAGATTACACTTATGAAGTCCAAACGACATTTTGATGTAATTGGAGAAAGATTTCATGAGATCAAATACTTGTTTAGGATAACTTTTGTGTCATCCATATACATCATATGACTAAGCCGTACTTAGTAATTTTTAAGGAGATGATGATGGATTTAGGCCTAGCCAGACCCATACTTGCTTAAACTGTCTTCCTCAAAAAACACTGTTTTATGTCAATTACTCTTGACATTATTATGATGGTGGTATATTTTTAGTAGAGAACAATTTGCCATGTGGATATCAAAAACTCTAGCATACTCACTATGCTTGAGTCTATTCTATATTTTAGCATTTCATTAATGAGCCATGAGTGCAGAACTGAGCCAAAGGCTTTGCAATAATTAGTAGAGGAAATGTAAATGTTACAGTGTTTTCAGGTGGTTTGTCCAATAATTACCAAATCAATAATGTTCCATACGCTCACAAGCATTTTTAACACATCTTTTTTTTTCTCCTCAGCCAACATATTGCTTTCTTGTAAGTGGTTATAGATTTGTGTATACATGTGTGTGTGTGTGTGTGTGTGTGTGTGATTTAAGCCATGAATTCTTTGTATAAAGTACATAAACAAACTGATTGGTATATTTGAAGCTATCACTGTTGCTCTCATATGAGATTTTTATCTGAGAGGAAGCTGATAAAGAGCTATGACAGCAATTCATGATCCACTGTGAAGCATTTGAATCAATAATTATAGATCTTATCTATCCCCATTACTTTCCAGTTTTGCAGAGGAACTAGAATTTCTATAATGTCCCTTCATGTCACTATTTTGTTGTTCATTCAATTAATGGAGCATATGCTTTTTTTGTTTCATACAATTCAACTTGCATTTTCAGTGTGTTGGACTTTTTTTAAACTTATAGATGACCAGACATTTTCTACATTCTCCTAATTTGGGGATTCCCTCTCCTGATCTCTTTGCCAAACCTTAGTAGTAGAGTTTTGGTTGATGTTGAAATGTTTGTTTTATTCTTTTTGCTACTTTGACTCCTCGTGTTGCCTTAAACTTTTAAAATTTGCTTTCAATTATTAAGGAAATCTAAAATTTCTGATACACTTTTGTCTTACAGAATCCATTACACATGTCTCTATATTGTTACCTTTAATTAGACAATGCAGTGTTCAAGTTGTCTGCAGCATACCAGTCGGGTACTGATGTAATCTTTCAATTACTTTCTGTAGGTCTTCAAGAGTGATCTCGAGTGACTTCTTCCATAGTGATATTTGTTGTCTGTCCTTAAAAGTATTCCTTTAGAGCTCTGTATATCTTTCTAAGGTTCTTACCATGGCAATGGCTCCTATATATACAATCATGGCAAGGTTACAGAAATGTTTTTTACTTTCTGTCAAATACTATAGGAGAATATATTTTTTCCATGATATAGCAGATACTATCTTTTATAAGTTACAGTTTTAGTATAAGTGATCAGCTAGCTAATTCATGACATCAATTTCAGTAAGGGCATTTTAGAATTCCAGTCCAAGTGGGTACATTTCCTTTTCAAAATCATCTGAGATATTGACGTTGTTTTGTTCATATTTTTAATAAGGTATAATTTCCTGAGTTTCTTTAAGTAAAAATGTTCAATGATGTCTTCAACTCATTCTTCTTCATATTTTAGTATTGATTTTGTCTCTTGTCTTATCTCATTTTGGCTTAGAAGTAAACTTTTTTTTTTATGATTGCTCTGCGTTAGTCCCTAATACATTATTACGTGACTTGGAGCTGAGATTACCATTGACAAAAAAAAATAATAATAATACAGCATGAAGCCTTTGTCTATGACTAATGAGATTTGTTTCCAAATTAACTATGGGACAGAGTAATGGAACATAATGACAATATTCACATTTTAGTCCATTTTTATGCATACTCTTGTTTTTCCCATTTTCATGGTCAGCCTTATCTGCACCATGGTGCTTCTAGCACATGAGGCATTTCAATTACTGGCTGTTCCACCAAATCTTGCCCTTTTGTTGGTACCAGAACATGACTGAATGCTACTTGCTCCACTGTTCTGTGTGTAAAGCATCATCTTGATTTCAAGTAGGACCAGCCTACAACTCTAAGTCATTTTAGCAATTTCTCAATTTCTTAGATACATAGTTTTTTCACATTAGTCAAAGTGGTAACACAGTCAGTGTTATTGCCAGAACCAAAATAGCCATGTTTTCAAATTCCTGTTAGGCTATAACCACTACTAGAGAGTTCTTAAGGCATATAACATCCTCACTATATTAATGCCATGCTTTGTATTGTCTTATTTTACTATTATTTACCCTACCCCCACCTTTACCATGACATGAAAATTGGATTAGCAACAAAGGTTCTGGTGTTGGTGGTGGTGTTTACAATTTAATTATTCGAGGATTATTTTACTTTTGTGATGTCATTGGTCCTCTATGAGAATGAAGTATGAAGAAAAACAACAGCAGATATATCAGGAGAAGCCATCTAGACTTTGCTTTCAGGGCCTTTTGGTCCTATGACATGTAAATCTTAGATGAGTCCCAGATATCTGTAGTAAGGCCAGCAGAAAGTCAAATGTTACTGATAATATAGAGATAAAGTGAATACGTTAACTTTAAAGTTTTACTGACAACTTTGAGATGATTTAGATATCTTTATGAACTAACCTCAAGGTGACACATATAATAATTCATCTATTCTACCCCAAAAAAATAAATACCAGAAAAATGAGACTTCGAAATGCCTGCCCCACCAGCATCCTTCCTTCAGTCTCCATGGGTTGGTCTCAATTGAGTCCATGCTGCTGAGTACTCCCAACTTTAATCCGTGGTAACTTAAAGGGAATTATACTCGGTGCCTCTCTCGCTCCCCATTCTCTTCCGCACAATGCCTGGATTCTTTCATCACCCTTTTCCTGTCTGCCTCTGTACACTTCCCACCATTTATTGCTTGTCTTTGTAATTTCTGTGTCATTCGCCCCTCTACCCTTTGTGCCTTATTAAAGTGTGATTGCAGCCTCACCTCCCATTGCCATCATGGTCTTTCCTAGCACGTCCCCAAAGAATTGTGTGTGCCTACCCCATTTCTTGCTTTTGTAATTTAGCAATTCAAGGATTATTTCTTAGAATTGTAGGGTATGACATTTCTTTTGTGCATGTTTAAGTAAAACATTTACTATCCAATTCATCTTCCCATTATCTGTCTTTTTACATTGTCTTAATTAAATGCTTTTTTTTTTTAATTTTTGGATGCATGTGTCACTTGTATAATCTGGCATTTCTAGGAGCTGGAGCCATGGTTTGGATAGCTGATAATCCAAAGCAGCAAACTGAACCAAGAAAGTAGTGAGGGATCGATCCCAGAGTCTTGTGGGAACTCATGGGGCCCAAGGCTACTGAAAATCATAAGTAGCATAATGCACTTAATAATGAGTGCTTGGTCAGTGTTGATAACAAGGAGGCAGGGCTGGATGATCAGAGGGAGAAATTCTGTCACCTAAAAGATAAGGGCTAACTCCCTCAAATTTAGAGGATTTAGATCGACTGGATATTATATGCACATTTTATCTTAATGGAAGCTGAATGGTCTCTTAAAACTCTTTTAAAATACTTATCTCTTATTGAAATTGCAGGACTAATCCAATAGTAAGAAAATCTCTTGGCTATCATTCTAGCTTCTCCATCCCCAATCTGGTATGGGCTATCTAGGTGACAGCAAGGCCTGTGCTCTCTGCATTTTGTATTCATGCTTCACATAGGAGGATAATAATAATAATCTTCAAATATTTAATAAAATGAACTGGCTTAAAAGTAGCCTTACCTACTTGCTACTGAAAGATTTAAAGTTGGAAATAACCCTTTGCCACATATGAGTCAAGTTGCTATTTTTCCTTTTGCTGGGTTTATCATAACCACTCTAGATATAAAAAATATTTTCCCACTGTTCAAGTTTAATTAGGTAGAAATATTTTATGTGACCCCTGAAAGATAGTTAGACTACTGCAACAAGAGGTCAGGTCTATGAAATAAAGCAGATTATAGTAAACCTCTAAATGTATCATAATAAACTGAGTCAAAATAACCTATTTAATGGGTTAATTAATACTTCCAGTAAATAAAGAAAACAAAATAGTTTCTTTCCACCAATGTTTTCTGCATTTAATCTCATTTAAAAAAAGACTAAAATAATCAATCAGCTGTTTATTTCATGTAAACACTTTCTTTAGTTACTGCTAGTGTACTTGACCAAAGAAAAGGTATCATTTACAATATGGAAGATGTTATTAAGTTCTAAAGCATAGAATTATAATATGTAACATTTATATAGCATTTTGAGGGTTGCAAAGTCTTTTACGGATATTATCTCACTTAAAAACTCACAGTAGGTGCTACTGGCATTTTTTACCCCATTTTACAAATAAGCAAGCAAGGCTTGGCCACAGTCACACAGCTATCACATGCCAAAGGCGAGATTTAAACTCAGACTCTCCTACCACCAAGTCAAGCATTCTTTCCACCACACTACCTTACAGAAGTTCAGATTTATTTGTCTCTTTCATTCAGTATCTAGCCCAGTGGAACTGAAATCACAACTGATATTATAGTATTGGTTGTGGTTTTAATTTCACATGTATATATATATATTTATATGTGTGCATGTATATGTATGTATGTGTCTATATATGCATGTGTATGTACATGTCTATATGTGTATGTGTGTATATATATACTATATTCAATTCTACACTAGAAACGTTTACTTTTGATCATCTTTCATGAATAAAAAAAGAGTTCCATTCTTAACTTCTCTATTCTATAATACCAAAGTAAAAACTGCATCCTCATTTTTAACATATTCTTTGACCTTATCCCTATATGACTTCAGTCCCATCAATGTTTTCCATATAGATTTTAAAATAATTTTCCTTACAATAGTAATAGTCAGTTCTTGTGTTGCCTTCTACCTGAGATGCCTTTCCTCATCCCCTTAATATTTAGCACATTCTCCCCTACAAATCAGTTTGTGTTGTCTTCTCTTCTCTTCTTTCTCTCTCTGTCTCTGTCTCTGTCTCTCTCTCTTCTCTCTCTCTCTCTCTCCTCTTTTCCCCCTGTAATTTTAGATATTGAGATTTGGAGATGGAAGGGAGCTAAAATGTAGCCTAGTAGTACTTTTACTGGTATAGTCACTAGAGGACCAATCGTTGGAGTCAGTTCAAGTTCTGTTTATGATGCATACGGTGACCATGGGCAAGTCATTTAATTTCTCATTACCCTAGGCAAATTTCCAAGACTCAAAGTTACAGAAGTGTGGCTCATCTACATTTGTGGAGGGGGTTTCTACACCAGCAGTTCTCAATATCAATGAAATAATAGGTCTAGACCAAATAGAGACAGAGAGTATTTTCTTTCCTGTGTTCGAGTTGCATCTCCCTATAGGATTCTTGAAGTTCCAGGACCTTACGCATAATAGACACTTAGCAAATGCTTATTGAATGGAATGGTAATGGACTCAGAGTGCAGAATAAGACAGTTGGGCTTTTGGACAATGCCCATGTAGCCATTGTTTTGCTTGACTATACACATTTATAGCAGAGTTTGGTTTGGTTTGTTTGGGTTTTTTTATTCTTTCTCTAGTAGGAGTACAGGGAAAAGAATGTGGATTTTCGTTGACTTAAAAAAAATCCAATTAAAAAAGGGAGGTCTGCAAGTTCTTACTAACAATGATTTGCCTATGATAAGCAGAACAAAAGACATCATCAAAGTCTCTTAGTCAATAAACATCTATTAAGCATCTACTATGTGCTCTTGCAGTTGAACAGGGATGATAATATGCAAATAACTATGTACACACAAGATATACACAGGATCATTTGGTGATTATCAACAAAAGGAAGACACTAGAATTAAGAGATCAGGAAGGACTTCTACAGAAAGTGAATGATTCTGAAAAAAGAAGGGGAGCCACTCCTATAGCAAGATCAGAGCATAGCAAATAGGCTGTCACACTGGTGTAAATATGAAATATTAAAAGATCTAGAAGAGAGACATAGAAAAAGATACACTATTGACACTTTTGGAAAAACATGGACAAGAATAATGTAGGATGAGAAGACATGAACAGGGTTTGATGCGTGCTGGTAAAGAGACTGTCCACATCAATGTGATCATGGATTAATCAAAGCATAATGAATATTTCTCCTTCATTCTAAAGAATACGGTTGGAGTTTCAAACCCTGGTAGAGACAAACAATGTTTTGTATAAGAAGCAAAAGAACTAGGTTTCCTATGGAAGAGGAAACATATAATTAGGATATAAGATTAAATAAAAGCCTCATTCCAGTAACATCTTATTCTCTTTCCCCCAGGCACACAGATTTATTCCTCTTATCTACTTCTCTCCCACAAATCCTAAACTTTTGGTCAGTTGCCAAACAATCAAAAAATTATTGTATGACCACTATATGGATGCCATTTGTCTTTTCTAAAAGTATGGCTTTCCACACAATCCTCCTCCAATTGTAGAACACATTTGCTAAATTTCACACAGATTATCACCCAGGTACCATCAATTTTAGCCCTGAAATAAACAAAAAAAAATTGAAGATTGTTCAATTTAATTAAATCAAGTAACAGCTCATTTGGTCTCTCTCTGTACCATGTATTCTTTCACATGCTCATCCTAATAGAATTTGAACAAGACAGACCATGGATGAATAGAAAAATAAAGTGTCAAAATCATTTTTCTCATTCTCCTCTGCATTGTACTATTTTTTTTTGCCACTCCATTTCTAAGTACCCTTTATAAACCGTTAACTTGTCAAACCTCTAGGCAAAGCACTTGAAGAGGCTCAGATGAAGAATTAGTACATTATTCAAAAACGATGCAACTTGGTTTTTTAATACAAAATTTAATAGTTTTCTTGACATATACTGTGTCTTAATTCTTAAACTGCAATAGGTGGGATTAATGTTTGTAAGTAACAATACACTAAGAAATTTTTTTAAATAACACACTATGCTGAACCTCCAGATCACTCAAAGTATCATTATATGCCCTTTCCCATTCTGCATATCTGTATTTCAAGTCTAAATTCAGTGGCCCCTAATTTACCCCTACAACAACACTATCTAGACACTCTGCCCTCTGAGACTTTCGCAGAAGGCTTATTTCATAGCAAATCAGGCACATAGTTTAAGGCTATATCTCCATGGAGTCACCACAAGGTCATTTGGGGTTATTTTTCTTTTCTGATTGTAATATTGAGATTCACGGAATCATATGACTTCAGATTTAGAAAGGACAACTAAAGCAACCTAATGCTATTCATAGCCTAATGACAATCTTCTCCACAGCATACCTGACAAATAGTCATTCTTCCTTTGCTTAAAGACCAGTACGAAAAAGGAATGTCTATTCTCTCATGTTAGGCTTGTTCTACCTTGAGATAGCTCTAGTGGTAATAAAGTTTTTACTAAAAACAATCTAAATTTGCCCCTTAGCAAGTCCTATTTGCTGTTCCTAGTTCTGCCCTGATAGGCCAACAGAACAAATTTAGTCCCTCAGCACTTGGAGATGGCTGTCAATCACTTTAATCATTTCCCGCTGCTTTTAGACCCAAATATGTAATGTTCTCTTTAATTTTTAAAAGTCTTCATAACCTGGCCCCAACCTATTCTTTCAACCTAATTGGACACCCTCCCACACTCTTGGATCCAGTCAAATTGGCGTTTTCTTTGTTCCTCACCCACAAAAATTCATCTCCCTCCTCTGTACCTTTGTACTGGCTCTTCTGTGCATCAAGAATGCACCCCCTCTACCTTTCAGAATCCTTCTTTTCCCTCAAGATGCTGCTCAAGCACCGCCTTCTACATGAAGCCTTTTCCAATCCCCTCAGTTGCTAGTGTCCTCCTCAAATTAATTACTCTTTTTTCTCTTTCTACTTGTTCTGCATATTCTTGCATATGTATCTGTTGTCTCCCCCGTTAGGATGTAAGCTCTTTGTGAGTAAAAAGGGTTTTGTTCATTGCAGTTGTTTCCCCCACGCTGGCATCTAGAAGTCCCTGAATAAAAACGTGTGTTCGTTGATTGATTAATGTCTTCACTACATCTTGTCTCCATGCTAAACAACCCCACTTCCTTCAAGTGATTCTCCCATGTTACGATCTTAAGACCCTTCATTATCCTGGTTGCTCTCCTCCAGATACTCCCCAGTCTATCAGTGACCTTCCTATAATGTGGCATTCAAATGGTACTCTCATTTTTGGACAATATACCTCTCATTGCAACCTTTCTTGGCCACTATATAAAACTATTGCCTCACATTCAGCTTTCAGTTCACTAAAACCCCTAGATCTTTTTCAGTTAATCTGTTAACCAGCCATACCTTTCAAATCTTACATAGCTGTGGGCTCAAAGCCCATCAGCATAAATTTCTCCTCTTTGCTAGAGACTGATTGCTCAATGTTCCATGCCTACATATGGGGCAGAGTTGGTTTGTATTTTTTTCTATTAAATTTCATCTTCTTAATTCTGCCCAAAATTCTGTTCTATCAAGATCTTTTTGAATCCTGCCTCTGTCATACAGTGTGCTACTGATCCCTCCCAACTTTTGTGTCCTGTGTATATCTGATTAATATGACACACGTGTTCCTTTAACTAAGTCATTGATAAAATATTTAAGTAGGGTAGAGCCAAATACCAATCCCTGGGGCACTCTACCAAGCTGATGTTAAACAATGATTCCTCTGGGTCCAGTCACTCAACCAGTTCTGAATCCCAGTGTTTTATGTTTAGCTCATATCTTTTCATCTTTTTTCCACAAGGATACAATCAGATATTTTGTTAAATGATTTCCTAAAATCTAGATCCACTGTATTTACAGCATCCCCCTGATCTTCCAGTCTAATAGAAAGAAAGAAAGAAAGAAAGAAAGAAAGAAAGAAAGAAAGAAAGAAAGAAAGAAAGAAAGAAAGAAAGGAAGAAAGAAATATGACCTGCTCTTGGTGAAACCACATTGACTCATTAGATCACTGCTTCATGTTCATTAACTATTGCTCTAATAACACTTTTAAGAATTTTGTCAACAAATGGAGTCAAGCTCAGTATCATATTGACTGCATTCTCTTTCCTTTTGTGAAAACCAGGGCAACATTTGACCTCTGCCAATCCTGTGCTCCTTCTTTCTCCTTACAAGATCTTTCAGAGTTCAGACAGTAGCTGAGAAGTAATGACTTTTGCCACTTTTTTTTTCTTTTTAAGGACCCGAGGATGCTGTTCATTTGGGTCCGGTTACTTAAACTTATCTTTAAGATCAGTGAGTTACTAACACTCTGTCCCCAAATACATATTCATTCTACTGAAAATAAACATATTTGATTTTTTTCCTGACAGAACCTAAGTTTAAATATATAAAGCTGAGTTTAGGTAAGTTAAGCAATTACTGTGAAATATACTTAAAATTAAAAAGTCACAGCAAGGATCTATGATTTCATGAGCATAGGAATTCCTTCCACAAACACAGATCAAAACCCACCTATGTATTAGTGGAGGAATAGAAACTTGAATGAGGCTTAGAGAGCTTAGGAGACTTGACTATGGTCGCCCTTTTTGTAAGTACAAGAGGTGGAACTCAAATGCAACTTTTCTTGATCCTAACTAGTTCCAGTACTCAGTCTACCACAGCACACTGCCTCTTATTGTTGTAAAAGTAAATGGGAGAAATAAGAATCAAGTGGAATCTTGTATCTGTATTTATATACTTCAAGATGAATACAGCCATAAGCAATATGTCAACGAGGATAATAGATCAAAAAATTTAGAGTTGGAAGGTACCTTAGAAATATAGCCCATCCCCCATTTTTTACAGCTGAAAAAACTGAGGCACAAAGAAGTTAAGTAACTTGTTCCATGTTACACAGGCAGTAACATAGTCAGAAGTCAAACTCATGTTTCCTTCTCCAAATCCAGCACTATTTCTAAAACATCAAATTACGAGCCTGTTTTAAAGGAGTCTGTACTGAGAATGGTAATTTAAAATATCTACCATGTTACAGATGAAATAGTTTAACAATTTGGAATTATACCAGAAAAGTAATTAAACTGCACTGTACATACATTTTGACCCAATGACTACTGATGGAGATAAGACAGGGAGATACTAGCCGGGAGATAAGAAAAAGGGAAAGGTCCCATGCATATAAAAATATTTATAGCAGCACTTTTTGTAGTAGAAAATATCTGGAAGGAATGTAGGTGCCTAAAGATGAAGGGTTAACTGAACAAATTACAGTATAAGAATTTAACATTTTGTTATTATTGTTCCATAAGAAATAATGAATTCATAGAATTCATAGAAATTTGTGAAAGCCTTCAGAACACTAATCAATCCAGTGACCAATCATGACTTCAGAGGATAGACACTAAAGCATGCCTCCCACTTCTCAGCAGAGAAATGGTGAACTAAAGGTATAGAATGAGGCTTACACTTTCAGGAAGGGTTTCACTTGAAGTGGGAGTGGGGGGAGTCATTGACAGTGAGAACAATATCAAAAAATAGCATCAACAAAACAATTGAATATATGCATGTATATTTATGTTGTGTGTACATGTGTATGTATATATACACTCATACACACACACACACACACACACATATTCTTTTTAGTGAGAGACCAAACCTGTTGAACATATCCTGTACTTTTTCTGTCTCTATGTTTTTGTTTCTGCTTCTCCCTACTCAGATAATCAGTTCTTTCCTTATCTCCACTTATTAAAACCCTAATTATGCTTAAAGCTTGTAGTCAAACACCATCTCTTCTGCCATGAAATCATCCCTGATTCCTTCATCCAGATGATGTATGCCAGGAATATGCTGGAGACAGTTTGAACAAACTCATAAGAGCTGACTATTAAATTTTCAGTGTCAGCATTTAAACTTTGGAAATCAGCAAATGCTATAAATAAGAGCTTGATTTATTGTTTTGTTGATTGTCTAGAATTAGGAAAATGAGGGAGGAAATGCTAAAAAATGCATGTTAAACTTAAAAGTGTATTATTCATACCTTATTCCCCAGACAGTCAATTGTTAAATATTTACCAGTTCACCCCTGGATATGCCTGCCCCTTTTCTTCTCCCTCATAGCTCTTTTATGTGCTTAGAATGTTCTAAGTTGTGTACATGTCACAAAACTCCTCCTAAATTGTAACCTTTTCTGAGAATAGGTTTTGTTCCTTGTCAGCAGTTGTATCCTGCATTGGGTTAAGTTAGTATATACCTTTCACATAGTAGTTGCTCAGTAAAACACCTGCTAAGTTTGTTGAATCAAGACATTTCTTTAACTCACTAAAATACAAGTTTTGGTTGCTTAAACTAATTTCAGATTTGTCATTTATTAGCTGCATGACTTTGGGCAAGTCACACTTCACTTCTCAAGCTGTCAGGTGATCATCTGTAAAATAAGAGGGTGTGACCTCTGGGGTCCCTTTCATCTCTAATGGCCTATGATTCTATGAATCAATCAATCAATCAATCAGTGGTTAGTGATGTATGTGTTTCTGTTCCAAAGAATAATAACATTATCCAGAGCATATGTCCTCCAATTGCTTTTTTAGAGATCCTTCATACTAAAATTCATTCATTCAACAAATATTCATCGAACACCTCTCATGAGCAAGATACTGTGCTAGGATTTATATTTCTCTAGCAAAATATTCTCCTGCACTTAAAACATTGAATGTCTTGTATATTAGAAAAGACTAATATAATTGTGCATGAATTCCATTAACAAAGACAGAAGAACATTCTCATGTCTCTTGTCACACAAATCATAAAATTTCCCTCATGGGGCACTTTCAGAAAAATTACAAAGTTTATACCTGAGGTAGGGAAAAGCTATAGATAGTCTAATTTTCTGGCCCTTTCTTCAATATTATAATTAGAAGAATCAAAATTATCACATTTTAATGCAGTTGCATCACCTTGATATGACTTCCATATTTTTAAAATTTTATTGTTAAAGTAAATAGTTCATAATTAAAGCAAACTGACCAAATTTGACAGATTCTGTAATTGATTTACTCATTTGGATCAAGTATAATCTCAACAATTTAACAGACATGCCAGTAAAGGCTGGGGATCTTTGGCTTTGTTTTGTAACCAAAGATTTCACCCATGATTCCAGGTGATTATCTTGCAAACACACACTTGTCACAAAGGGAGACTAAGAGAGAAAATGTGGCTAGACAAGCATTAAACTATCACCTAACTGGAAAGTCAACTGAAAGTCAAAGTCAAATGATTGAGGGAATGGAGTAGAATAGGAAGGAGTGTGTACCATTATCTTTGTATAGGCAGGACAGAACTGTAAAACAGAAAAAGAACATTGCTCCTGGGGTAAGATTTTTAACCATCTATCACAAAACATGTTCTTGAAAAACAAACAAGTTGACAAAAATAGGTCTTTTGTTGCTGGTATCCTGATTAACTGAAACACTCAAATAACTGAAGAACTCAGGCCAAGAAAGATGAAAAGAGACAGAATTCTTTTTAAATAGTATAAAGCTGTTTACAGATTTAAAACATTTTGTTTGTTTATCTCAAATGCGATCAAATGAAGCGAAACACTCTGACTCTAATAAAATCTAGTTCAAGTTTTGGTTCCCGCATTAATATTACACCCTGATTCTAAAAGATGTATTTGTATTAGGGTTAAGCACCTAGCATACTCAGGGTTGTCCTTTCTGGTTCCAACTGACCACACAGGGGCTTTGGGACAAATTCCAGGACGTGACATGACCCACTATTGAAAGACTTGGGAATTTTAGTGTGAATGATCCATTGTCTTTCCCCATGACAACATTGGGATAGACTCAGATAAAAAGAAGAGACAGCTTCATGCTCATCCTCTTGCTTCAATTGACCTATGTGGCAGGTAGTACATTGTTTCTTTAGACCTCTGGTGCAGGGGTACCTAGGGTTGTATGGTACTCTTTCTATGTGCTACTACCACATGAAACCTGGATTCAAGTAGGCAAGCTTGTGCTAGGGCCCTGGCTATCTTTTTCTCTTTGTGTTTCCTTTCCTGAATTGGTGATTAAACATTGTTTTAAGGGTAGGCCTGTCAAGGCTTAAAGGGCACCTTGTGAGTTCCAGAGGTCTGGAAGTCTTGTGTACCATTTTGGCCACAGCTAGGTGATGCAGAGAAACTTCTGCTTTAGAGAGGATAGCAACTAACAAGAGGATTGACCCAAAGCTGGGGCTTTAATCGTGGACTAGCCCTTGTTTGGATTGTGCAGAGCCAAAGAGATAAATAAAATACCAAGTTATCAGTCTTGAAAATTGTTTTATGATCTGATGAGGTTTAAGTATCAACCTGCAAGTAGGATATAATAATATATATAAGTTAAATTAGTGAATACTGTTATAAATCGTTCTGATAATGCTCATTGTGAGTCTTTTATGTTGGCATTTCTTTTCTATATAGGAATAAAATATCTGTGTCATACCTGATTTATATTATAATTTGAGTATGTTTCTATGCCCTATTTCTTGGTGAAATCTTGTACCATATTCTAGGATACAAATTCCCAGGGCAGGCAGGAGTGAAGGTTTAATGAACTAAAGAATGGGAGAACAGGGAAGCTTATCATTTCATTTGAGAACAAACTGAACCCTTTTCTAACTTCATGCCTGGTACTAAATAGGGAGTGGGCATAGAACCCAAGCCGTGTGGTCCCAACAGCAGTTTCTCAATGTTAATTTAAAAAAAAAAGGCTTTAATACTGCCCTGGCATGGAACAAGTTTAAATCTATGTTTGAAGTCTTTGTTTCAAATTTTCTGCTTAAAACTTTCTGTTCATGGGAGTTGGGAGGGTGGGAGGGGAAAGAACCAAAACTTGAATTTGTAACTAGAAGCAGCTCTGCAAAAGACAGCAGTTTGGGAACTCAAGCTGTTGCTGAGAGGAGTACCATGATATAATGGAGAAACAGTGCTGTTATGCAAAATTGTTTTTTTGAAATATGTTCTGTCTAAAATATGTTTCAAATTTCTAAGAAGTTATTCCTTTCCTAAAAGCAGTTTCCATCAGAGCACCCATTTTGACTGATAGCCAGGGCTGTAGGACTAAAGCAAAAAAGGACCAAACAGTTTAAATTGATCTACCGCAGAGAAGGAGGTAGGCTAGTTGGTTTCTGTCAGAAGGAAAATCAGCATATCCAGAGTGATCAGACACTTGTAAAATGTGCCACAGAAATAATGAGAACCCACATTTCCGCCTTATGCTCCTCCTTATCCTTTCTGATAGAATCCAAAAAAAAAAAAAAGATAGGCATGGGGGACAGGATGACTGCAAGCTGGAGAATAGTTCAAATTGTAGTCTGAATCAAGTGCAAAAAGGAGATTGGAAAAGGCTTTCATTTTGCCAAAAATACTTTCATTTAGAAGCTTGGGGCAGCTAGGTGGTACAGTGGATAGAGTGCCAGGTCTGGAGTCAGGAAGACTCATCCTCATGAGTTCAAATCTAGCCTCAGACACTTACTAGCTATGTGACCCCAGGCAAGTCACTTAACCCTGTTTGCCTCAGTTTCCTCATCTGTAAAGTGAGCTAGAGAAGGAAATGGCAAACCAATCCACTGTCTTTGCCAAGAAAACCCTAAATGGAGTCATAAAGCATCAGATGTAACTGAGAATGACTGAACAACAAACAGTATAGATGAAGGGTAAGAAGGTCACCTCAGGGAAGGCACAAAAAGGGCAGGGGTGGGGGGTGCATGAGTGAGGAGAGATTTGAGACAGAGAGAACAACCAGAAGGCTATTACAGTAATCCAGGGAGAAGTTGATGAAAGTATAAATTAGGATAGTGGCTATGTAAGCAGAGAGAAGGCTATATATGATGCTATGAAAATAGAAATGACAGGATTTGACAACAGATTGGGTATGATGGGTGAATGCAAATGAAGAATTAAGACTGTCATTGAGATTGTGATCCTGGGCCACTGGGGAGATGATGGTGCCCAGACCAATAATAGGAAAGTTGAGGAAGAAGGTAAGGTAGTAGGGAGTGGGAGAGGAGGAGAGAAAGATAATGGATTCTGTTTTGTTGATTTCTGTACATTGATTTTGAGACGTTTATGGAACATCCAATTAAAGATGTCCAAAAGCCAGTTGGTGCTTGGAGTTTAGCAGAGAGATTATAGTGGAGATGATAGTTGAATTTGTGGGATCTGATGAGATTACTAAGCAAGATAGTAGAAAGGGAAGAGAAAAAGAGAGTGCAAGAGAGTACCTTGTGGACATCCACAGTTATTAAATACGACATGGATAGAGATCCAGTAAAGGAGACTTTTAACATGGTAAGACCAGTAACAAGAGAACCGGGAGAAAATAGTGTCACGTAAACCCATAAAGGAGAGAATATCCAAGAAGAAATAATCAATAGTGTAAAGGCTACAGAGAGATCAAGAAGGATGAGGATATAGAAAGGGTAATTAGATTTGGCAATTAAGAGATCATTAGTAATTTTGGAAAGGATAATTCCAATTGAATAATTAAAGTTGAAAGCCATAATCTTTAATTCTGAAATTCCCCGCTGTTATCATAATCCCCTGCCATTTCTGTCTCATTCATGTTAAAGTTATTCTTTTTATCCGTGACTTTTAGCCCCATTATCCCACTTTCTTCTCCCAATCCATCATGCTGTATTAGTGAAATTTTCCTTTCTCCTGTCTTGACTAATTCAACTATACATAGTCTTCTACCTTTGAATCACTTATCCCTTCGTCTTCCCATTTCATGTTCTGCTAATTCTTTACCCTCAGTTACCCTTGCTATTCATGTTCTTCTGTGGGGCTGGAGGAAGTCACAGTCTTGTGTTGACTGGGATTGGTACAAATTCATATATTCTAATATTGCCGGAGACTGACTTGACTGATTTGCTACTTCACTGCCCAAGTAACTATTCAAAAACTTCTTTCTCCTGAAGCTTTCTCCAACTTCTCCATCCAGATCCACTCTCTCTCTCTAGGTAGAGAACCTTACATCCTATTATAACTGAGAAAATCGAGGCCATCAATAGTGATTTCCTTTGGCTTCTCTACCCAAAACTCCTATACCTCTATATGCATCTCCTCCTCTCTGGATCTCATTAAAGAAGAACCCATTGATTGTGCTATTGATTCCATTTCCCTCTCATTCTTATCATCCCCATTGTGGGGACTTTCCTTACTAAATATACCCTTAAGGGATGTGCTGAAACTTCCCATGACATAAATCAGAGCTTGATTATTGTTTTGTGGATTTTCTAGACTTAAGAAAATATGAATAATGTATATTAAACTTAAGGGTATGTTCTTATTTTTTTTCCAGAATTTGTTGTTAAATTTTTATCCTCACATCACCAAATCTCTCCCTCTGTTATCTTCACTCTCTTTTTCTATAGTTCTGTCCTTGTTTTCTGGGAAAAAAAAATACAACAGATCTCCCCAATTAAAAAAAAAAATTATGCCATCCCCTCAAGGTATCTTACTATATCTTTCTTCCTTTTTCACTGAAAATGTAGTTACCTCCTCTTGCTACCTCTACCTCCAAACCTCTCACTCACTTCCCTACCCCTTAAAGTCTTCGTTCTTTTGTGCCTTTATTAAACTACTTTTTCCCCATTTACCAATGATTGCTCAATTGCTAAATTCACTGTTTGTTTGTTTGTTTGCTTGTTTGTCTGTTTGTTTTAATCAATCCACATCCTTCTTGATCTTCCTGTAGTTTTTGGTTCACTTTTGGTTCTGCATACTCTTTTCTCCTTGACACTTGTAAAATTCTCTTTCTTAGTTCTCCTCTTACCTATCTTATGGTTCCTTTTCCATTTCTTCTGCTGGTTAATTATCTTAGCCCCTTAAGGAGAGTTTCCCAAAAGATTATATTCTTGGTCCTCTTCTCTGCTCATAGCACACTCTCTCCCTTTGTGACTTCTTTAGACCCCATCGGTTCACTAACCATTTTCTCACTAATGAATCTAGCCCTAATCTTGTCCTAAACTCTAGTCTCACACTGTTATAGCTCCTGGACATTCCTACTTGGCGCTCCATCAAACTCAACACGTCCAAAACGTAATTCAACATATTTCCAGTTAAACTTACTCTTTCATTAAACTTTCTCTATTTCCCTCAAGGGATATACCATCCACTCAGTTACTCAGGATTATAACATCAGAGTCATCCTTGTGCCTTCCCCTCTTTCATAAACCACATTAAATCAGTTGTCAAGTTTTGTTGATTTCACCTCCACGACATATCTTGCGCACAGTTCCTTGGCTCCACTCAGACCTCCAGCACCCTGGTTAAGGCCCTCATCACAGCATGCCTGGAATTAAGCAATAACCTTCAAATTTGATTCCCTTGCTTTCTAACTCTCCCTTCTCCAATATATGCCCCACCTAGTTACTGATATGATCTTCCAAAGACACAGGTATGACTCTAAAATCACCATTCAAAAGCCCCAGTCACTTCCTAGTGTTCAATTCAATTCAATAAACACTTATTAAATGCCTGCTATGTGTCAGGCATTGTGCTAAGTGCTGAGGATACAAATAAGAAAAAGAATGACAGTCCCTGAACTCAAAGGGCTTGCTATCTAATAGGTAAGACATCAAAGGAAGCAGAAAAGAAGTGGGGGGAGAGGGAGGGGGGTTGAGGATGAAGGGCCACCAGTGCTCAGATGAGGGCCTGATGTTACATAAAAAAGGTAAGTAAGCAAAGCTATGGATGGAAACTAGAGTCACTTGCCAAGTTCTGAGCCCTTTATAAAGGAAGGCTTTGGGGAGGAGTTTATTGCTCTACCCTCCAGCCCTCAAATTAGATAGGAAAGGCCACTGAGGGAGTTGAGAAGTTGTTGAATATCAAAAACTTACTCAATATGAATGGTAATGAGATTTCCTAAAACCAGCTTATCCTGGGGGAGGCCAGTTATTCCTTGTAATGCAAGCCAAGCTGAGCAGCTGATGGAAAATGGAGGAAATTATCTCTGAGATAAAATACAAAGTCTTCAGCCTGACTTTTAGAAACTACAGTTTGGTTCCAGCCTATATTTCTAGCATTACTCGCAAATTTCCCTATTGTGTATTCCATGTTTGAGTAAAACCAAAGTAGTAGCTCTTCCTCAAACCTGATATTTGATATCCTGCTTCCTTACATTTGCACAAGGGCCGCATATACACTCTCTTCATATTTGTCTCTCTTAATCCTTAGATTCCCTTAAGGCTCAACTTGCATGTTTCCTCCTCCATGAAGTCTTCCCTAATCCCATAATTGTTAGTCCTCTCCCTAACCTCAAATTCCATTGTGCTTACTTTTGTACATGTTGGGTAGGTGATGAAACATAAGGTACTCTGAAGGGAGAATTATGTCATTTTTTGTCTTTAAAATAGTGACTTGTTCACAGTAAGTCTTTTGTTGAACTGACTATTTCTCTTTAGGAGAAGAGGTAGCCAGGCCTGCAGATAAAATACTTCTAGAGTCTCAGCATGTCTAGGAGTAGACATAGAAAAAGAAAGATAAGCTCAGGTTAACAACCCTAAATAAAAATAAATAATAATTTGTAATAGAAACAGCAGAAGATACTAAAGGATATGTCAAAATGCCTAGGTGTGAAAATTCTTCAAATGTATGCTTTAAATTGTATTAGATTTTCTATCACTTTTCTGTGACATATAGGTATATTAATATTTTGATGAATTCTGAGTTTATTTTTGTAAGTAAAAAAAAAGTGTTTGGATGGGTATTTCTTGTCCCTAGAGCCCTCTGAATAAAGAACAGGGAGCATGTCTTCTATTTGTATTTCCCAAAAGAACAAGCAGGATCCCTTACATATAGGAGGTCCTCATAATAAATATTTGTTGAATGAATATCTTTATCCCAGAGATCTATGCCATCTAATTAAAAACAGCAGAATGTAGTGGTACTAATCTGCAAATGTGGACACAAGATCTTCTGGACCCTGACAAGGCCCAGAAGCATGTGTGTGGCATATTCAGTTATATGCAATGACTCAAACAACTACATATGTGCATAAGCAATCATGATCAGTAGCTATGCTGGTTTGGAAAATAAATCTTTCTTTGTAAGTTACCAAAATCATCTCCTTAAAGGTTTGAAGGAATGAATCACAGAGAATTTTATGTTTTCATCATAGGAATATCTAGAAAAATATCCTTTTATTTTACCAAGAAACTTACAACATCCCCGACTAGTTATCCAGCCTTTGCTCAGACTCTCCTGCAATAGGAAACTCACCATAACCAATGCAAACCATCCCACTTTTGAATAGTTCTAATTGTTAGGAACTTTGTTTTTTGTTTTTATTTTGATTTTTTTTCCCCTTATCACTGATCTCAAACCTGCTTCTCCTTAAATTCCCAGCACTGAACTTCATTTTGCCTTCTGCAGGCAAGTAGAACAAATCAAATCTCTCTTCCACAGGACTGCCCTTCAGAAAATGCACTGGAATTTTAGAGCTACTGTGTATTGTTATCGACCATGATTACTAATGAAAAAATAGCAAATAAGGGTCAACAGACTTCATGGTTGGATACCAATTAACTGCTCGTCTGTTTCTTCTAATATGAAACTATTAGAAAATTAGCTGTCCGTATAAAAAAATGCTTATATTCCTCTTTTACCCTGAGACTAGCATAATTCACCAAATTCTCCCCAAAGAATTTCCCCACAATACTTTAAAATAACACACAACCTTTTAGGTCTACCTATGAGAGAAAGAGAAAGAGTGATAGAGAAAGAAGGAAAGAGAGGAAGGAGAGAGATGAGGAGACACAGAGAGAAATCAAAAAGAAAGTTGGGTACTCTATTTTTTAACGTAAGAGTTTTTAAGTGGATCTGTGTGTGCCTGTGTGCATGTGTGTGTTTTTATTCTAAATTGCATTCTGTATCCTACCACGCCATCTAAATCCCTGCAGATTTCTCCTTACACTTTCAGCAGGCTTTCATTGCTCCCAGGCACCAGACAGTTTTGTTAATAATGGTAAATCCTTTTAGCCTCTGGTTAGTGCAGGTGGTGCTGTGATTGACAAGGTAATAAAAGTGTTAATGAGAGAGACTGGCACAGTCAGAGATCAATAGTTGCCAATAAGAAAAACAATTCCTATATTTAATTTTGGAGAATTCCCCCAAACCAGTTGAAAATCCTTCTATATGCATCACAATAGGGCTATTTCAGTGTTTAATAGATGTTCTCTTTGATTCTCCAGTGAAGCTATCAATTAACATAGATAAACATCAGAAAGGATGACAGTTCCCTGTACGGAAGAATAGTGGTGCTTTGCTACATTTAGAAGACCATTCATAACTGATTCCTATTAGACTGTGAGAGCCCTGAGGGCCCAGCACAGGAGTCAGGATACCCATAAAAACAGAACTATAAGAATTTTATACAAAGTAAAATAAAGAATGAGCAATATTGAAAATGTATGTTATTTATTCTCTATGGTAGAAAAAGATTTGTAGTTTTTCTATGAAATTATAGCAAGCCTGTTTAAGGTTAACACTGAATCATACATACATACACACACACAACACACACAATGTTTTCCACATGATTCTGTTTGTATGGTACATGCTATTTTGTGATTATGGTGCTCCATCATTCAAGGCAATATAACATGGGGGCGGGGAGTGAATCTTGGCATTTAAAAATGGGCCTTCAAAGCAAGTACATACTCACTCAAGTGAGTACATACAAGTACATATGTGTGTACATATAAGTACATACAAGGATCATTGTGTGATTTTCCAAAGGAAATCCAGTCAAACTCTTCCTCCTATTAAACTCATGGACCCATTGTAATTAAATTTAGTTAATATTTGTTGAAAGCTGCTAGGTGGTTCAAATTTGACCTCAGACACTTATCTCTGTGACACTGGACAAGTCACTTTAACCCTGTTTTCTTCAGTTTCCCCATTGGTAAAAATGAGCTAGAAAAGGAAATGGCAAACCATTCCAGTATCTTTGCCAAGAAACCCCCAAATGGGGTCAGAAAGAGTTGGACACCACTGAATGATTAAACAACAGCAACAAATATTTAAGGGACTGCTATGTGCAGGGCATTGTGCTGGGCTTCAGTTATTCAAGAGTCACTTTATTAACGCTTATGATATGTCAAGTACAGTGCTAAGTGCTGAGGATGCAAAGAAAGGCAAACACCCAGTCCCTGACCTTAAGTAGCTCACATTCTAAAGCTAGAAGTAACATACAAATAACAGTGTTAAGACAAGAGCTATACAGTGTAAATAGAAGGTCATGTAAGAGAGAAGGCATCAGGAGTAGAGAGAGAGGATAGAAAAGGCTTCTTGCAGAAGGAGGGATCTTAACAGTCTCTTGAAAGAATCCAGGGAGGCCAGGAAGCACAGGGGAGAGGAGAGAGCATTCCAGGCCTGCGGGGACAGGTAGACGCTGGGGATACAAACAGTAACATCAAAAATAGCCACCCCCACCCATCCCCCCCACCCCTGCCCTAGGTGAGTTTACCTTTTACTCACTGTTCAACTGTTGTGCCTGCCTATATATGTACTGATGGACAAACTCAGCATGTTTATTTAATCAATATGTGTTCTTTCATTCATTTGGTTGTTTTTCAAGTGATTTGCAAGGCAAATCTTATTTGAGTGACCCCAGATTTCAAGACAGGACAGGGTTTGAGGTAATTTGTACAGTGTTATCTACAAATAGGAGTTTCTGAAGAACTTTCTTTCATTAGAAATCTCTCTTTTATGTGCATATTACTGAAAGGGTAATGGGATGTGGACCCCTAAAAGGAAAAGACCATGTCTGTGAAAGCAACCCAGTCCTTGAATTTTCCCATACATTTCATCACCCCAGACCTCTGGGGCCTCAGCCCAAGGCACTTGACCCAACCCAGCCCAGCCCACCTAGATCACCTAGTTAGCTTATTTAACATGGCTTTCACTAAGACCATATACCAACCACTCCTCAATCCCACCTAGATCACCTAATTGGCCTACTTGAAATTCCTTTCATTGCTTCACCTGGCCTACCCCAGACTACTTACCACTTAAATTCCCTAATCCCACCTGGATCCTTTCACTGTCCTTTTTGTATATAAGCATCAGTCTCACCTTCATTAAGTTGCAGGTTCACTAGGAACTCTGCCACTTTTATTGGCCTTACAATAAACCTTGCCACTTGACTGGAAGAAGGTTTGGGTGAGTGAATTCATCCCAGGCAGATGCTGCCCTATGCCCTGACATTTCAGGGTTCCCAGCAATCCCAAACCTTGCCATTACAGGATTAGGGGATTTGAGGATCCCTTGTTGTGGAAATAAATTGCTACACATTGTCTAGTTTCCTACTGGAAACTGCAATAGCATTTAATGTCATTTCCTTTATCTCCCATTTTTTGGTATCAATAGCTTTTTTAAAAAATCTCAGTTTGGAGCCATCAGGATTATACATTGTGCGTTCTCACCTCTATGCTTGCTTCTAATTTGATACTGATCTTGAAATTTGCTTCAACAAGCTAGTGATCCAATTCTTTCTCTAAAAAAAAAAACTCCCCATCACAAGTATTTGTTTCTAATTCTGTTGATAAAATATAGTCAGTTTAATTTTTTGTGACTTTCAAAGTGCTCCCTGTGCCAAGCACTTCTTAAACTACATATATAATACATGTATATATGTATACAAATATATATACATATATATAACTACATATATATAAATATGAATGTATGTATTGAGAAAAGCAACAAGATTAGACTATTTTCATATGATTGTCTTCTCAAATTTATCTATCATGGAAATTCAGGCTTTGAGCATGTTTTGGTAATAAGATCTCAAAATTGGATTTCTACACATAGATTGTGTGGATAACAGTGAAGTATATTATTATCTGTGTGATAATTTTAAAAGGCAGAAGAGCTCATTGTATGGTTGGACCCTCAAATTCTTAAAAGATTCTTATATTAGGTACAGGATTTAGGTAAGGATAGAAAAAGCAAATGATATGTAAACTGAAATTCTCTGGTTTCAAAATTGGAGAACCAAATTTAAGTGACTGTACTAAATTATACTAAGTCAGAATTATCCAGGAATCTCTAGATTTGAAACCAGAGAAGCAAACACCTCCCCCACACACATATTCAGCTTTGAGCTGTCCTGAGAACAAAGCCTATTGTCCAAGAAAAGATATCTAGAGACCAGATAAGTACATGAGACATCTGGAACTCAAAAAGTGCTGATTAAATGGTCATTGAGAATGGCTTACTGGAATACAAGGAGACCTGATGTTCATTAACATTGGTGATAATGATTGTGTTGCTTTGCATGATTTATGTTGACGTTTTCTTGGTTACCTTGGTGACATGTAAATCTCCCTTCTCAAAACTAGTCCATTGCCAGCCCTGTAAGTATTTTGACCTATACCTAACTTAATAGAATTATGCAATTATGGGAATTGTGAGAAAAACTTTATTGTATTGTTTGAACTTGCATGGCTGGGAAACTGGACCATTTCTGTGTGCCTTTAACCAAGGACCTATGTTATGCTGACCAGAAACTCAGATCCAAATATTCACACAAGGAGTTTTCTCTCAATTGTCAACTGGTATGTCATCCAAGGACCCCTACCAGGTCCTTCTGACCACTCCCACAGCTGCCAAATTTGTGGATATGGATTCCTGGATCATCTGAAGACAGCTCTGCCCTAAATGGATGTCTAAAACCAATGGAAGCCTTGCCCTTTGGCTCTGTAAGGGCCTGAAGAAGATGACATCTGTAGCAGACAGCTCCCCCACAGAATCTGAGCCAGGCTTACAAGAAAGGTTCCTCCCTACTTAAGCCCCCCCCTTCCAGATCTTTACTTGCCATACACTGCTTGTCCGTATCTCTTGGCTGCTCAAGCTTTAGTTTTGGTTTGCTTTTGCCATATCATTTTCTTTCACTATGCCTCTTATAATGAACATCTCAGTGTTCCCTTGACCAAAAGGAGGGAATGTGAAAAATGATTATTAATAACCAATATCTTGGGGATGATGAGGTTTAGAGGTGAGGGGTCCTGGAATCCCAAAATCACGACACACAGGTCCTGTCCAAAAGAATTCAACCCTAGCTAGACTCTTAAGAAATCTGAGCATCTTTGAGCTTTTATTGGCTAGATTGTGAAAATCTGAGCAGGCTAGATTATAAAAATTAGAGCATCTTAATGGAGAAGAGATGTACCTTATATACAGAAAGACTATGGGAGGGATCTAGGAGTGGCCAAGTAGTCTATGAGGTAACAGAATTCCAGGGAAATGGAGCCTAGATAGGATTAAGGGTGGGAAGTGGCCTGGGGCCATGAGGTAAGACAATGGAAGGCTAGGCTAGGAAGATTGGAATTGGAAGATTGGGTGTAGCCAAAATGAAAGGCCAACTGATGGAATTATGGCCTCAGGGGAATGCCAGAGATCTTCTTGATCAGGTGGGAGAATTCAAGGACAATCCAAGAGTTTTCTAGGGCCCATAGACAAATGAGGCCCAAATTGGGACAAAGGTCTCACTTTGGGCCCATACCCCATCAGGGAGCTTCAGAGCTTCCCCATCCTTCTCCTAAAGTCCTAACTTTAAGTTCAGTTTTTCTTCAGAAAGACATTATTGATAATGAGATTGCATTGACCCTTCTTATCCTGGTCAAGCCCCTAAGGAATTTAATCTAAAATGGGGAAGCCCATTGTGTCCTACACTAGCTTGGAGGGAAACAGATTCTTTTGGCCCAAGTTGGCCAAAATGTCTCAAGGCTGAGAGTGGTCTGATAGAGCTGGGGGTGGTGTGGCAGAGAGATTTTTTTCTCTGCCCTCGGTAAAATGATGATGGCAGCCCCAGTGAGAAGTTTATATAAACTGTGCAGCCTGACCCAAAAAATGAGCTCATTGGCTGACTGCTGCTCCTATGCTTTCATATGCATGCCCGCCCACTTTGAGAAAAAACAAGAAATAAACACACATACAGCCTAATTCTGTTTGTCTTTCTTAGACCAAACTCTAGAGGCTGACAGTATATATGCTATATATAGGTACACGTCCACATACATATACATTATCAGTCAGTATCATTATTAAGTACCCACTGTGTGCCAGGTACTGTGCTAAGTGCTGGAGATACAGATAGTCCCTGCCCTCAGCTGAAAATATTGGGGGTAGAAATTACATTAGAGTGCGGACATGGAAAATGGAAGCACCTAGGTGGCCCAGCGGATAGAGCACTAGGCCTGGAGTCAGAAAGACCTGAGTTCAAATCCAGCCTCAGAGATTTACTAGCTGTGTGACCCTGGGCAAGTCACTTAGCCTCTATTTGCCTTAAACCACTGGAGTTAGAAATGGCAAACCACTCCAGTATCTTTGCCAAGAAAACGCTATGGACAGTATAGTCCATGGGGTCATGAAGAGTTGGACATGACTGAACAACTAAACAGTAGCATAGGTTACAACTCATAAGTTGTCTTTGGAGAGGCAACTAAAGGAGTTTCAACACTTAGTTTCATCCTGCACCCAAACACAAAAAGAAACATAATTTCGTGGGGGTAATTTAGTCACCTTGCTCTGTGGTACTTATGATACATATCAATTTAAAAATCTTCCACAAAGATATCTACAACTTATAGGCCAACTATTTCAAACAATGAGCAGATTGGGAAAATCCATGGTAAACTCAGTATGATTTTCCAAAATAAGTTACCAGTAAGTATCTGAGGATAGATTTGAACTCAGGTCTTCCTGACTCTAAGCCCAATGCTCTAGCTGAACTGTCTAGTCACTGAGCTATCTAGCTGCCTCTAGCCATTTAACTTCAACACCCTTATGTCTTCTTCATTAATATTGAGTCGTTAATACTACTGTGCTGAGGGTACTCAGGTAGGACTCATTGGTCACTGGACAAAGATGTTATATTTTGAGAAACAACAATTACATTCGTGTTTGGAGAGAGCATAACGGCTGTAATTCTTAGCACTATCTGTCCCCATTTCTACCTTTCTGTAAACATAATGTCAGACAGGGGGAAAATAAAAGAGAAACTACTCTGAGCAAGAATAACTGAAGGCAAAATTTGGGAAGTGGAAACTAATTGTAAACCTGTATAACTGTTGAAAAAAGTTTGAAGACTGCATGATATAATCACAGAAGATAGCCTAGGCCTTGTAAAAATGAACAAAAATTATAGCTAAGTTTGCAAACTTAGAATCTCATTTTCACTAATCTCTGATGTTCATCTGGTTTCAGCCTAGAAGTGATACTTTTTTAAAATGTAGGAAGATGGGGGCAGCAAAGATTAATACTAAATTATTTCAGCAGTTTTAAAATTATGAGACTAGAATAAAAATACACATTTCAAGTAAAAAAACTTAGAACTTTTCTTATGAATGATAATTTATAAAAAGTCTAATAAGTACATCTTTTATTCCATAAGCAGGTAGACCTTTATGAGGAGCAGAAGGTAGATATTTTCAGAGAAGAAAAAAATGCTATAAAACATTTTTTAAATTGCTTTTGCACATTCACAGTAAAATGTTTACTAAGATCCCAATGATTCAATTCCCTAGGGCAGTATAGAGTTGAATGTCTTAGGGATAATAAAGCTTCCCATTTCCATTATTTCTCATCTTCTATTTCCTTTCTCCACAGATGGGCCTAGCTTTACTTGTTTCTCCAGCAGTAGTGCATTTTAAAACCCTAGTAGTGTGAAATGTCTTTATGTTTTCCTCTCCATGTTTATTATCCCCTTTAGAAGAAGAGAAGGGAAAAATCTGTATGCAAACTGTATTGATAGTACAAATCATGTTAAAATTTCAAGTAGAAAGTAATTTCACATCTATGTTATACATGTCAAGCTTTTTGGATTTTTTTTTAAAGTCTAATTTAAGCTTCTAGCAACTCTATAAGGGTCAGTGAGAAAACACTTGTCTAGTTTTATCTTTTACATACCCAAGGAAATGTATGGGAAGATATCCATGGGAAGATCATTGTAGTATCTGCAAATAGACTACAAGACAAATTTCTCTCAGCAAAATGTGTCCATCTTCCCTGAAAATATCTGATATAAACAAGAGAGGCCTGCTGTCTTCCCAGCATATATATCCAGGACAAGATGGAGAACTTCCCTCATACTCTCAGACCTGACAACCACTATCCACTTCTGTGGCTTATGTGAGGATAAATTATATCACCATAGGGAACCTAGAGATCCCGACTGATGGGGCTGCAGAGTTCCCAGTGGAGAAGGCTTAAACTTGTGAAGGATTCTTAAAATATTTGAGAATTCTAACTAGACAGCATATCAAAAAACTGGCTACAGATGTTCTGGGCCCCAGGTCTGACATGAATAGTTTAATAAAAGGAGAATGGGTCATAATACAGTTTCTCTTGTCTGTACATTTATCCAACTGTGTTTTTCATGTAGACTAAGAACAGATTGTTCTTGTAATTATTAATATTAATACTAATATTAAGCTAATGTTATTAAGTCTCAGAATGACTCTCTCATGGACAGTAATTTGAGGTCCCTTTAAGTTAAAAAGAAAGAAACAAACATTTATTAAATACCTACTAGGTAGCAGGTACTTTACAAATATTATTTCATTTGATCCTTACAACAATCCTGGGAGATAGGTACTATCATCCTCCAAATTATACAATTGAGAAAACTAAAGCAAATAATGATTAAATGACTTGTCTGTGGTCATACAGCTAGTAAGTGCCTGAAGATGGATTTGAACTGAGATCTTCTTGACTCTAACTAGGCTCAGAACTCTATACAATGTGCTACCAGCTACCTAATCAAAAGTAAGTGGTACAAGTGAATTTGCCTGACTTTGTCTTCATTGCTTCTAATCTATAAATAGATAAGCAAATCCTTGACATGTTTTACCATGAATTCGTAAAAAAAAAAAAATCTCTCTTCCATAGCCACATTTCTGATTGGAAAGCTGAACACAAATGGCATCTCCTGGAGGAACATTACTATTTGCTATTCATAATTTTTTGAGCATTCATGAAAACATGCTAATTATAAGAAAAATTGAAGTTATGGGATAATCTTTAGTTTTAAACTGACACATTATAAGCTGATAGGTAGTATTTGATCTAGATAGAGCAATAGGCTAAAGAAAATATGAAATTTAATTTGGATCAATGTAAAGTTCTACCTTTTGGTTTTTAAAAAGCAGCTTCCCAAAAACAAGATGGAGAGGCACATCTAGAAAATAATTGTTTTGCTTGAGATTTTAGTGAATCACAAGCTCATATGATCTATGGCCGCCTAAAAAGAAGAAAAGAGTTCAGAATAAGGACTATATGCTCTACCCTACCTTGGTCAATTCAGAATAGAGACCTTCATTCAAGTTGATATAGCACTCTCAATGACTGCTTCTTGGGTCTGGCTATTCAGGTATGAATCAATCTAACCATGCACATGTCTAACTATAAGCTAGATGACCTCCAAGTTCCCTTCTAGTTTTAGCTAGAACTACGCTCCTATGATCTATGATCCTATGATTATTTTTTTTAATGTACACACAAAATAAATCATCTAATTATTAATGAAGACTTGTTTAGACATCAAAGAAAATATCAGGTGAATTATATCATACATTAGGAAAAACACTACTTGTCATCGTTTCTCAAGCACTTAATTCACACTGTTCAGATATTGATTGTGCTGGGGGAACAAAATCCATCCAGTTACAAAGACTCTAAAGTTTAGTCAAAACTTCAATGTGATCCCCAAGAGCAAAGTTCCACCCCATCCCACCCGACTCGATTCAGAAGAATTCTTTACCCAAAGAGCTCTCTTCCTTTCTGTTGCTACATGCCTTGTTCCCACAGACTCAAGAACTACGACACTAATAATATAAGAAGGGTTTATCAGACCCTTCCAAACTGCTAATGGCACTAATCTTTTCAGCTCTCCCCTTCTTTCCATAACATTTTTCCTACCTCAGGAAGGAGTTGATGAATGGCAAGAGATACACTTCAAGAATCAAGGTAGCCCTTAAATGATACATGGGATCAAGCCACTATATCTAGCTAGCTATTTGGCTTGATTGCTTCCCACAACAAATGGCTAGACTGGCTGATAACTTTATATCTAGATAAATATAGAGTTTCCTATCAATATCTATATCTATATCAAGAGAGATAAAGAGAGGGAGGGGGAGAGAGAGGGAGAGAGAGGGAGGGAGAGAGGGAGAGAGGGAGAGAGGGAGAGAGGGAGAGAGGGAGAGAGGAGAGAGGGAGAGGGGGAGAGGGAGGGAGAGAGAGAGAGAGAGAGAGAGAGAGAGAGAGAGAGGTTTCCCTTCAAAACATCCACAAGCACAGCTGCAATCAGTCTTAAAGATATTATTGGTAAAATATATGTTACCCAGGACGTAGTCTTCTCTTCAGTCAGGCCCCTTTAATTGATTAATGCTATTAAACATTAATTAGACAAATCTGACCCTGAATTGGCTCTGAATAATATTTCCAAGAAAGAATTTTTTTTAAAGCAGGAGTTTTTAACCTAGGGTCTGTGAACTTAAGAAAAATTGTAATTATATTTCAATATAATTTGGTTCTTCTGTAACACTATGTATTGTATGTTATTGCATTTAAAAGCATTATTCTGAGCAGGGGTCTGTAGGTTTCATCAGACTCCCCAAAGGATCCAATACACAAAGGAGATAAAGAAACCCTATTTAAAAGGAAAGCCAATCTAGCCGAGTTTCTTGTGGAAATTGGAAGGGTTTATCTTTTGTGTGATGTTCTTTTGCCATAGGGCCCAGTTTGGGGTGGGAGGGGAGGAGGGAGGGAGTTTGAAAGAGGGCTACTTTTCAACTCTTTAAACTTTCTTAAGTAAGAGAAAATAAAACTAAAACAGGCCAACTCCCACAGCAAGCGTTTGGAGCTCTGTACCCCAAGCTGGTGGTGAGAAAACATTTGCAATGCAAATTCTTTTGGCTCCATTAGCATTTGTGTGTGTCATGCCACATGCAATAGCTATTTTCTGTGTTTAAAGGAGAGCATTTCTTGTTCTCTCAGTGTGTATACACCTGGGCTCACTTCCCCTGAGAAACTGTCTCAACAGTACTTGTATAACAAGACAATAATGCAATAAGAGTGGGAATAATAGAGATTTATAGTGATTGTCCAGAAGTCAACAGGGGATGGTTAGCACAGTGAGCATAACCGTAACAAGTGTCAGCTGTTCAAAGACAAAAACAAAAGCAGGGCTCTTTGGCACAATCAAATGCTTCTGCCGCAGAGCTGCTCTGAATGCACGGGCTATTAATGGCATTCATGTGTTCCTATGTTGAAAATGATAGCTGAAAATGAATCCAAAAAAAAAAAATTGAACTCACAACATTACAATCCACATTACATGGAAAACTTTAATTATGGTAATGGAAGCATCACTATTATCTGCATTGATATGGATGAACCTGCCATTCCCTTTGGTCCCTCTAGACTATGTATTTAAGGATTCTTCCATGAAAAGAAAAAAATTTCACTACTAACATGAGGTAAATTTTCCACTCTTTGAATTTACTTACAGTGATTTAGCAGTAATATGCCCATGTATCATGTTTTGTCACAAGGTCTAATGAAGAGAGCACTGGCTGGAAAGTTAAGCTGCTTGGCTCCATTCCCAGCTTTACCACTGACTTGCTCTACAAAGGACCACAACTGTCATAACCATCACTGTCCACATGCATTTTATCAAATAGCCACATGGGAATCACCATTCTTTTTATTACTACAGATAGAATAAGCCTCCCAGGCCATCACAATAGACACTGAAAATTCTGGATCACTTAATTGCTTTAGTTCAGTTAGATTTTTAGCTTTACATTAATTGCTCTCCCTTCCATCATCTGTATGGTGATATCCAATAGCACTCTAACAGAAGTTTACTTTATCTTCCTCTGGGCATCAGATAGGAGGAGGTTCTATTCAACCCAAACATAAGACTTAGGATTCTCCCCACCCACCCACCCCCCAGCTAAAAAAGGCAAGGAAGGGCCAATTCTTAGAGTTACTAGAGTCCGAACAACATTCTGAATGCAAACAGTCTATAAGCATATAAAGTTAGATTCAAACAATATTAATAAATCATAAATAATAACCCATACAGCATTCCCTATTTCCCTCTCCATATCTTATGAAGTTCACCTAAAGACATTCATTGATTCATCTTAAGAGATAAATGGCAACTGGTTTTAGAAAACCCTTCTCTAGTTAACAGTCAACGAAGTTGTAGTGCAACAAGTTCAAAAATTTTCTCCGAGGTTTGTTGCTAACAAGACAGAATTAGAATATGGATTTCAAGTCAAAATACCTATTCCCTTATTCCCGGTTATATATCCAAAGCCACGGTTAGTATGAACAGGTAGTTCAGTGAGAGGATTCTGGACTTCTAGTTTGGGGATAAGATTTAAAAGTAGAATAAATTTGTGAAAGTGCAATCCATTCCAGGGTACTTAAATTCATTCTAATTCAATTCAACAACATTTATTGAATAACTGAAAACATTTGGCCTTGTCCCGTTTGACATTTTAATCAACAGACTTGGCTATACTTAAAAAAAAAAACTCTTTCATTTATCAAATTTGAGGATGACACAAAGTTTTGGGGGGAAAGAACCAATATAAAACAAACAGGTCAGAATAAATGAAAACTAATGAAATAAAATATAGTAGTGGTAAGTTCTGGGTTTCAGTTTTAAAAATTCAATTGTACTGGGGCAGCTAGGTGGCACAGTGAATAGAGCACTGGCCCTGGAGTCAGGAGGACCTGAGTTCAAATCCAGCCTCAGACACATAACACTTACTAGCTGTGTGCCTGTGGGCAAGTCACTTAACCCCAATTGCCTCATCACAAAAAAAAAAACCAAAAAATCAATTGCACAAATGTAAAATGAAAGATATACTCTGTGGTAACAAGTCATATAAGACATATCTGGGGAGTTTGGTAGATGACAAATTCAGTGGAAACCATTGGTTAATAAAAATAAAAAATGCTAAATATTTTCACAGGCTATTTTCATAAAATTAATGAACAGTCATTTTAAAAGCGCCTACTATGTTTAAGCTATTCTTCTACTTATTGAAAAACACAGTTAAAAAGGACACAGTCCCTTACCTTCAAGTAGCTTAAATGCAATTGAGGATATGACACAGAAACAGATGTCTAAGGCAAGGTAAAAGTGATGGGGAAGAAGAAGAGGTCCAGATAAAATGCTGTCAGCATTCTTGGAAGGGGAGAAAATGCTTTACTCTTCCTGTTTTTGGTGAGACTACGCAGAGGAAGGCAACTGACCTGAGGCTTAGAGAGGCAGTGAAGTGTACTGGATAGCGCATTGGACTTGGAGTTAGCTAGATCTGGGTTTGGATTACAAAAGATATTAAAACCAGAATAGTGTCTTTATATTTCATCCTAGAGGAAATAGGGAACTATTGAAATATTCTTAGAAGGGGAACATGATCAAACCTGTGACTCAGGAAGTTCATTTTGGCTTCTAGGTTAAGGATAGATATATCAGAAAAGGGAGATATTAGTGACAAAGATACCAATTAGGAAGTTATTATATTGATCGAGGCAGTAAGCAATAAGTGTCTAAATAAGGGAATTGGAGTTGTATAAATATAAATGATGTTAGAAGTGTTGTGAAGGTAGAATTGACAGGCCTTGGCAACTGATTGGCCATGAGGAGTGAGGGACCTTGGGAGAAAATTCTAGCGATTCAAAGATTTCAAATCTGGGTGATTGGACAGATAACGGGACATCAACAACAGCAGGGAAATTTGAGGTATGGGTAGATTTAAGAAGACAATAAGGAATTCATTTAGTACTATGAAATTTGAGAAGCAAGTAAGATATTTAAATGGAAATTAGGCATTGGGCCATAGCGGATAGAGTTCTGGACTGAGCATTAGGAGGAAGACTTAGGTTCAAATATCCCTTCTGTTCTTCAGTTATATATAAGGTTTTCATTCATTCTTTGAAAGCTAGGGTTTCTATGGGGTTGCCCCTCCCTTTAGCCTGCAACTAACACCACTACAAGCAACTCCTCTTACACAACTCACGAAATGATGTTCTCCAAAACTTACCTACATCTATTCAGCCTTCATCCTTCATGACAAAGAAGTCACAGTACTGGAAAATAAAATTACACACTAATTAAAGCATCAGGTATAAATGTTAAACCTCTTTGGTTCTGGCTTATTTGCCAAGGCTCTATCCAATGTAAACACTGAAAGTCTCCTCTGCCATATAGGAGTGACGGACCTGGTCCAATAGCTGGTACTGTCTCTACAAAAATGAAAAAAAGAGGGGGAGGGGGCAGCTAGGTGGTACAGTAGATAGAGCACCAACCTTGAAACCAGGAAGATCTGAGTTCAAATCTGGCTTCAGACACTTGACACCAGCTGTGTGACCCTAGGCAAGTCACTTAACCCCAGTTGCCTCACCAAAAAAAAAAAAAAGAGGGGGAAAAGAAAAAAAAAGTTGAGGAGTCAGATGACAACATAGGCTTTGATCTTTTTAACTAAATTTCTTTTGGAATTTGAACGAAAAAGCTTAACTTTAAAAAAAAAGCCTATACATTTCACTTCTTATAACTAAATGTGTAATCTTGGGCAAATCACTTCTCCCTGGACCTCAGTCGCCTCATTAGTAAAAGGAGGGGTTTAGACTAAATGTCTAAATCTGTACGACCTCTGTCTTGCCTGAATTGGAGCTACAGAGCCAGAGTTCAAAAGAAAGATGAGAGCTGGAGATAGAGATTTGGAAAGCATCTGAGTAGTGTGAAAAATCTTCCTGCCTAGCCATCTCTGGCAATCATAATCATCAAATGATATTATATTGTCTTCTGGCTGTTTGAAATAGAATGCGGTGGGGTTATTATAACATCAGGCAAGACAACAAGTCTCAGAAAAATGAGTTCCAAAAAGTTAAGTGACTGGGCTGAGGTGGTAGCTTTCTAGTGTTCACAAGTCTCTGTTGTTTCAAAACTGACGTAGCTCATGAAAAGGAGCAGCAACTAAACTGATCTGGAGATTGGCCGTAAAGAGTGTCATAAAAAAAAAATGACACAGACCCCAACTCACAAAGGAAATGCAGAGAAAAAGGCACAAATTTCTAGCACATGATCTGAAAAGACTAGAAATATTGAATAGGAGTTAATAACATGAGTCCTCTTAGAAGCCAGTTCTAAACCTATGAATCTATATTCCTATAAGGTACTCCACATTCTGTTTTTCAGACTTATAGTATGCTTCATGTTTCAATGACATTATATTTCTCTCCACACTTGTAATTGTTCTCCTCCCACGCCTGGAACTGTTTCCTCCCACTCCATCTCCATCTGTTGAAATTCCTTCAAGGCTCAGATGAGGCCCCAGGTCACATACTCTCTGGTTCATTTCTTGACCTTATCCCATTTGTCTATGGGCCCCAAATTGGGACAAAGGTCTCACTTTGGGCCCATACCCCATCATCCCTACCCCATGTGAAAGTCTGGCTTGCTCAGAGAATCAGATCTAGAGGTGGAGTGAACCTCAGAAAACACACAATTTCACTCCCTCATTTTATAGATGAGGAAACCAAAACACAAAGAACCTAAATGATTTGTCATACAAGTAGTGTCAAAGGTGGTATTTGAACCCACGTCCTCTTTTCACTGCATGATGTTTCCCCTCCCAATGTGCTAGAACTTTGCCTGCATTTCTCCTTTGTAATCAACTCACACTTCCCTGGATAACAATTATTTTTGTACTTTTCCTTACCTCCCACCAGGTTGTAAACTTTATGGGATCCTGGTCCATGCTGTACCTATTTGGATTCCTAGTATCCAGCATACCAGCATATACCCTTAGGCAAAGTAAACTCTTGGTGTGTGTTTCTTGAATTGAATTGTTGGAGTTGCTTTCCCTTTTTGAGAAGGGAACGATTCTGCTGTTGTGACTTGTCCTTCCTTCTGGAAGAGGACTATGACATCAGAAAGGTGATGCCATGACTTGCAAATGAATTGAATTGAAATGAAGGAAGGCTGCTCAAAATCACCAGCCTCGCTTTCTCTTCCAGAGCCATCTGGGCCCAGTAGCCAGATATAGATCAGGAAGACTAGAGATGGCCCCCATTGTGATTCTGGATTAACATTCCAAGACCTCTGCTTAGAATGCTAGATAAGCTTGCCTTGCTTCATCTTGTACTGTTGTTTCCCAGGCACAGAACTCTCGTTGTACAGAACTATTATTATTAGCTCGAGAATCATGGACTCCTTTCCCATCTGCTGAAATTCAGACTGCCCTGAAATGCATTACAGATATTATAGAATTGAATATGACCTTTTGTGACTCTACTTTAAAACAATGTACTTGTTGGGCTATTTTAGAAATAGATGGCAATGTTCCTTGTGGGATTTTAACAGAAGGCAAAACTCAGGAGCACTTAAACTCCCCACTGTGAGACTGTATGTGGGCATAAGCAACTCTAGTGCTTCAATTCTGTAAAAGTGGAGAAAGAGTGGAAACTGCATGGCCAAAATGTGAAAATTATATTGATCAATATGGTAAATAACAAGCTGTGACTGTAACCCACCACTTGCCTATGTAATATTGATTGTAATGAATAGTAACCAAAAATGCTGGCTTCAGGTTTTTAACGGGCACATCCTCTAACAAAGTCAGACATTCAAAGTTCACATTTAGATTTAGTATCTGTCACTCTTTTTTCCTGTTTCTTTCATCTAGAATGGCAATGAGTCCATTCTCTGAAATAGCAATTCATCTATAGAACTGTCATATACAAACTATCTCCCTAAAATACTTGACAGGACTCTGGTCAAAGATGTTGCTCCAGTGTTGTCAAGACCATTCCTGGGGGAAAACTGGACAGTGATGACCCAGGGGAATCAGAAATCAACTTTAATCCAATTCACCCTGAAGGATCCTCCCTCCCTCCAAGTGCTCCAAGAACAAAGGATTACTTGCATTTGGGACACTGAGGAATCATGGACAGAAGAAGATTCAGCCACATACCCAGGAATATCAGAAGTAGAACCAGCCCCAGGCTCACCATGAATTACATCCCTAGATCAAGACTGGCTATTTCTGTGGCTAACCCAAGCCAGCGTCTGCATGCTGTGCAGATTACAAATTACAAGGGGTCAAGAAGTGAATAGAAGATAAAGAAACAGAGACAATGAGCAAAAACTTTCTCTTGAATTTCAGTGGTGAATAAGAGAAGAGATGTAGGATGATAGCTTCAGAAGACGGAAGTTAGAGAAAATTCAGATAGGTATAAGGAAAGCCCAGGAATAGGCATCGTGGGGCCAGTGAGAGGGACTGAAGTTCAGAGGCAGTATTACAATATCCAGAAAGATGGCAAGGGTGAAAGGAATTACAAGTCATGACCTCATTCATTAAAAAAAAAAACCTATTGATACCAAAGAATCAAGTCAAGGAATAGGGAAAAAATAAAATAAAATGGTGGTACTTCAGAGACTGGCACTAGAATCTTAGATAGAAGATGGGGGAGGGGAGGAAGCAAGGAGCTTTGATCACAGGGCACAAGAGCCACTAACAGGCACTAGACTATACAGTTAGACCAGGATCAATAGCAAATCTCATGATGAAGGATTCTGAAGTCCCAGAACCCACGGTATAACTGAGTTTGCAACTGGGGGTTGAGTGGCTATACCTTAAAAAATAGGATGTTGGGCGAGTTACTACAGAGAATTTCCTAGCTGTTGGAACATGCACAAGGAGTAAGAAAAAAAGCTGAGGTTGGGGGAATTGAGTAACTTTCGGAAGAGCACTTTGATGCACCGGAAATTTAGGGGGCCACTTGCTCCAAGGTAATCTAATATTCTCTACATTAAAACAGATAATAAAAGACCTGATTTCAAAAATGTAACCTCAGATACTATAAGCTGAGTGACCCTGAGAAAGTCACTTAACCCTGTTTGTCTCAGCTTCCTCATCTATATAATGAGCTGGAGAAGGAAATGGCCAACCACTACAGGGTCTTTGCCAAGAAATCTCAGGTGAGGTCATGAAGAGTTGGACACAACTGAAACAACTTAACAAAAATAACACAATCTCTTTGATGTTTGGACCTGAAGATGTTCCATCTATCTGGTAAGAGGGACATAATCTAACTTTTGTAGAGAGGGGGACAGTTAGGACATATAAACTATTGCTTAGCAAGAATAATAAAATCTCACCTTTATATAGCACTTTAAATTTGAAGAAGTACTTTCTTCAAAATAACCCTGTGAGGCAGGCATCATGCACATTATTATTATTATTATTATTACCTTTTGAGAAATGAAGAGGAAACTGAGCTTCAGAGAGATCAAAGGACTTTCCCAGTGCCTTGATTTTGGACCCACTTTTTCCTCATGGCAAGTCCCTTCCATAATACCACATGGACTATGTCAAAGCAAACCAGGTTATTTGAAAATTTTTGCCGGAATATTTAGAATAATAGATATTTGTAAGAGTAGAAAAGTAGTAGCATATGTGAATTAAAAGAGGGAGAAATTCTGGGAAAATTCAGTGCTTTCCCCCCACTAAAAATTTGCTGGCACTTTAATGGAAAAAGAAATGAAAAAGTGGAGGAAAATAATAGATAAGACTGTCTTAAAATAATTTATTTGAAAATTACCATGAGAGCTATGAGAAAAAATGCATCATTTTACAAATGCGTAATAGTTAAGAGAAGGATGGCACAGAAGGTAGAGTGGACTTGGAGAAAGGAAGATGTGAAGTCAAGCTCTGCTTCTCTCTCTTACTATCTTTTCGACTATGTACAAGTTGTAGGATCACAAGATTACAGATTTAGAGTTGGAAGGGGCCTTACAGGCCATCAGGTCCAACCTACTACACTTTTCTATTCTACCATTGTAATGACTTGGTCAAAAAAAAAAAAGCAAATGAAGTCCATCTTGCATAACATGCCTTCATGAAGACTTGTTAGTTCTTAATAATTACCATTTCCATTCTTGTTGAAAAAACAACAGTCTAAAAGTACATTCTAGATTTTGTCTAGGAAACAACATGTCATTCATTGACCTATTGTTTGAAGAATCTATATTTTCCCTCAATTTGAAAATCAAGACAACATTTAACTTGGTCAAAATAATGCACAGGATCTTTTTTTTTTTACAAGTTTTCTAGAATGCAGAAAGAAGCTTCCTAGAACAAAAAGACATTTTTACATTTTTGTCTACTTCATGGGCTTCTATTGGCAAAGATTTCATTATCTAATGGCCATCCATCTGGTTTTTACTTACAGTGACTGGGATGGTCATCAAACAGCAAACAGCTATCTCTTAAGACAAAAGCAGGACTTTCCAGCTTGGTAAAATTCATAAGCAGTTTTGCTCCATCTGGGGCAGTCTCTGAAAATACAACATGAGAAAAAGATTCTGGTAGCCCTGATAGATTAAAATGATACAATTACAGTTTTTAGTGAAACTGGAGTTATGATCTAGATCCCCTTCCTAAAAGTCCACAACATGCTGCCTCCATAGAGCTTCTCTTTCTGGCTCCTGTTCTACCCTTTCTTTAGCATGTGACACCCCGACCCTTATATACTACACAAATTTACATAGTAAGCTATCACTGCTTGAATGTGTCAAACATTGTCCTATGTATTAGTTAATGCTTAAAGCTGGAGGTGTGGCTTGCTAAATAGAGAAAAGACATCATTAATATCTGTATTCTTTCTAAATATTTTCTCTGACCCATATTGTAAGTCCTGATTATATTTTATGTACTTTCTTTTATTGATGCAGAAGAAGGAAAAACATCAGCATTTCAAAGCCATGACTATATACTTAGGAAGCATTATTAGGTGTTTTGAGCATATTACAAGATTGATTTGAATTTGGCTTATAGCAAATCATTGATCAATCAATAAATATTTATTCAGCACCTACTATATACTGGGCCTTATGTTAGGTGCTGGAGATACAAAAAAAAAGAAAGAAAGAAAGAAAGAAACAATTCCTTCCCTTTAAGATTATCTAATTCAACATCTCACCCAATGTAAGAATTTCTATAGCATGTCTAACAAGTGGGATCTAGCCTTTCTGAATGCTTTTAGTGGTAGGAATCTTATTTCCTTATATTATAGTCCATTCCATTTTGGAATTGCTCTTTTAGAAATATTTTCCTTGAATTGGAACAAACTTGACCTTCTTATAAATTCCCTATCACTTGTCCTTGTTCTTCTTTCTGGAGTTAGACAAGTTATGTCTAATTCTGCTTCCAATGGTAACTCTTTGAAATATTTGTCTACTCTAAGTTTTCTCTTCTTCACTAAAAATCTTTAGTTCCTTTAACTAACTCTGATATGGTTTTGAGGCTTACAGAGGGGAGAGGAGAAGCTATCTCTTATCCCTCCCTTCTCAGTTTTCACTTTGGACTATCCAACATTGTAATGGATAAAGAGATAAGGTCCCATATCTTGCCTCTACTTCTTTTTTGTGAGCATTTCATTTTCATTTTTCCCCAGTAACATGTAAAAACAATTTTTAACATTTGTTTTTAAATGTCTGAGTTCCAAATTCTCTCCCTTCCTCCCTCCCCACCCTCCTTCATTGAGAAGGCAAGCAACTCCATATAGGTTATATATGTATTGTCATGCAAAATATATTCATAATGATCATGTTGTGAAAGAAAGAATAGACAAAGAAAACTCAAGAAAAATGAAGTAAAAAAAATATACTTCAATCTGTATTCAGACTCCATCAGTTCTTTCTCTGGGGATGGATATTTTTCATAATAAGTCCTTCACAGTTGTTCACCTCCACTTCTAAATCTATTCCTTGAATGAATTAATGAATGAATTAATGAAACTGTGCTTCAGAGTCTTTGGGAATTATGATTAGTTGAGAAAAGCGAACCGGAAGGTTGATTTGGATGCGGTTAGCCTTGAAATTAATCATATACAACACCCATCTAACAATGACTACTTCATGTGGCCTTGCAGATGACTGTCAGTACATAGCTATCAGGTAAATGCTTTTGTAAAGTGAAACAATGCAACAAACAAGCAAATGTGTTTCAACATATTCATATATCTATACATTATATACATATGTACATATATGTATATTTATATGTATGATATATACATTTTATTTATCTATTTGTATGTACCTTTATGTCTGCATGCGTATTTGAGTGTATGTACTAATTCAAACATCTCTATATTTACTTAAAATCTTCCAATAGGGTGAAATAATATGTGTTTATTGAACCATACACATGTGACCAGAAGTTGTGGCTGATTTGATCACTTATTTGGCCTATACTTCTGTTTTCCTGCACTCATGACCTTCATCTCCTCTCCACCTCAGCAACCCACAAAATGTTCACATCTTAGACCTTATCGTCACCTAAAACCGATCTATCTCCATCTGAAATTCTCCCTTCTGATCACAATGTCCATTATATCTTCCACTGATATTTCCACTGATCAGCAGTACTCATTCTGCCCTTTGACTGCTCTATAAGCTCAAGTTCCTCAATTCTTCACTGTTGTTGAATTGTTTACTGTTCTCTTCATATAGCACTCTCTTCCCCCTTTACTTTCTCCCCTTCTCAGTCTTGGCCTTAGAGTTATCCAATTCCACATGCTAACTCTCTTTTTAATGATTTGCCCCCTCTGATTCTTCTGTTTATGCCCCGCTAATCTGCAAATCCAGTTATACACTCTCTCCTTCAGTACCCCTATAAAACATGTTAACTCTGTTACTATTCCCAAACTAAACACCTCTGAAGGAAGCTATTAAACTGCTTTCACTATATTTATTATAATTTCACATTAGGTAACCTCAATTGGGCCTTCTCTGCTGAATGGCCATCTTTTTGTTCATTTCTCATTGGTTCTCTATCAAATAGCCACAGTAGGTGTTCCAATCTCATCTCTCTTCAGTTTCCCAATGCCACTGCCTCTCATACTCCTTTCCTTTAAGCAAATGATTTTGTCTCCTACATTACCAAGAAAACTGGGGCTATTTATGAGCTTCCTTATCTTTCTTACCCTAGACTTGAAAATATGTCTACATTTTCACCCCTCCTCTCCTCACTTGCTCTAGTCACAAAGGATGTAAAGAGCCTTCTCCTTGCTAAAGCCAAGCCTTTTGTTTGTCCCTTGATCAATTTCCCTCCTATATCCTTCAGGAACTTGTCCCATCAATCACTCCCTGAATCTTTTTCTCATTTGTAATCACTCGTTAGATGAGATTGCATTAGCTTAATCCTGATCAAACCCTGTACACTTGTATAATTTTAATGTATAAAGTATTGTATAAATGTCAAGTAATTTGGATATCAATTTCTCATTTACTTCTGTCACAAACCTAGAAAAATTTTGTTGTAACTAATGATTTCCCAGTTGTGTGTTATACCATCATAGCTTAATCCATGTATTGCCGTGAAGTTTTTACAAGTTGCTAACCCAGGGGGACATGTTAACTGACCTAGGCTAAGGATGAAAAAAAAAAACATATCTTTAAGAGCTTCACAGTGTGTATAGAATGATTCTTATTTTTAGTCAGTTTTGAAAAGATGAGCTCTTGTCTCTGAAAAGAATAATCAAGACATCCTTTAGGAGCGGAAACAGGAGAAGTTGGGAGATAGTTTTTAGCAGCAACAAAAGATAAGCATGTATAAGAAGCCAAGACAATAATAATTTTTTTAAAGCAAGGTGAAAACCAGAGCAGTCTTGCCAGAGGCACAGACATTGTAACCTACATTTTGAGAAGTTATTTTAATAGCACCTCTAGAGAACTGAACCAACAAATTGTCAGTGTGCCCTTCCCCCAATACGTTTGCATTCCCTGCCAACCTCAATTTTTCAAAGTATTCAAAGTATGGACAGTTTTTGCCAATACAATATATGAAAGCTTCTCTACACAAGCAAATCTTCACTATTTCTAGGAGCCCCTACTAAAGTACACTTTGATGCTGAATGGACTTAGGAGATAGTGTACCCAGATTTTGACTATTTGCATTTAAAAAAAAAAAAGAAAACTCTTTCTTTGCTAAGCAGCTTCCCATAGGAAAGAAGTTCGCATCTAGAAGGAAAAAATTAAATTAGGACAGCAAGAATCTAGAATTTGGCTATGTGGGCAAATTGGTAGGAAATGTGATAACGACAGGAAAAGTTGATCTTGTTCCATTTCTTCAACAGTCTTTGTGAGGATGATTGTCAAATTACTTAACCCCTCTGTACATTACTTCTAGTTTTGAAACAAAGACTCTATTTGCTCATATAAGAAAAATGTGAAGGAGCCTGCTTTATCTGAGCAATCCCCCATCTGCTTCCCTAAAAAAGAATGAGTTTGTATAAAAGTATTTATCAATAGGGTATATTCAAGCAGGAAACTGAAGGAGTGGAAGGGGGAAGGACAGAGGTAGACTCATGCCCACTTTTCCACAAGCAGAGTGAGGCTGCCATAAGAGTTGCATAGCCCAGAATGTGCTGCATACCTAACAGGGCAGGGAAAAATCACAGATCTAAAGCTGAAAGTGCCCTTAAAAGTCATTCAGTCCAAAACCTTCAGCTATAAAATGCAAAACCTGAGGTTCAAACAAGTGAAGTCACTTGCCCATAGGTACACTAGTAATAAGTAACACAGTGAGGATTTGAGCCCAGATTTTTCCGTGTTGGGGGTAGATAGTGGGTAAATTTGGCAATTCTGCCAGTATGCTACCAGACCCTGAGCCACCTCAATCCCTTCTTCAGATTAGGTGATAGGGCTAAACTTTCTGGCATCTGCAGGTTTTTTCCCCACTGCTAGACAGTCAAGAGATTCTCTGGGATTCCCAGATAACCATTTTGGAGTGCTTTTGCCCTTCCAAAACTGAGTGGGTACATTTTTGCCACCCTTGTAAACCACAAGGACAGAACTGAACTGAAAAGATTTGCTTTATAAAGGAGTATGAACTTTTCAGAACAGTGGGCTGAGCCATGTTTAAAAACACTTTTATTAAAAGAGAAGATAGGACATTTCCTCATGGAACACAGGACATGTACTCTGCCAGCATCTGTGTTTTAAAGTTATCTTTAGTGCAGGGTTGAAACACAGACATTTATTTCAGCATTTGCTGAACATCTCTCATCATCCTAAAGACACTGGATAGGTCAGACTGATGAACGTAAAAACAAAAAAATCCATGGGGATGCTTTTTTATTTTATTCTATGTTGGAATAATGATAAATTTCTCAGCACACTCTAGGTTTGCTCTCAAAGCACTGTGATTACCTTTGTTAGAAACAATGACAGTATAGCCCTTCGGCTATGCCCACCTTCCCTTCTTTCTTTTGAGAATTGGTGGAGAGAAGGGAAAGAAATAGCCCTGAAGCCTTTCATGCCTCCTTATTTTTCTTTGTCGCATCATTAAAGGTTCAATGAATCTCCAATTAAATCTCCCTGGCTACAGTCACCATTTTGATTGATGGGTGTCCTTGGATCACCCTTTCTAGGATACGCTATTGCACTAGGACCCCACCCACCATCATCAATTATCAGCCTCTCGTCATCAGTGCCCTCCCGTGTCAATTCATTTGCCACAGAAGCAATGTAAGCCTCTAATCAGTTAGAAAGAAAACATTTTTTATTTTTGAAATGGGGAGGAGGAAGAAAAAAAATCTTTACAAACCAGGTAGAGGGACAGTGGACACCTTAGCTTGTTCATTTTCCTTCTTCCCTTTCAAAATCCTTTTTTACTCACGAATATGCTAAGATCTGCTGACTAGGCCTTGTCAGAGGTTACACTGTGTATACACATATCACACCTTGCAGTTAATAAGGGTGATGAAGAAGGAAGGAAAAGGATATTTACATGAAGAATATTTACAACTAATACAATTTTGAAGTTTGAGATTCCACCACTCCTCCACAAAAAAAGAAAAAATATATTCATTTAACAATGGCAGTAAGCATAGTGTAGGGCTAACAGCAAAAAGACAAAGGGGTTCCTTGGTTGTTGGAATCTCCATTAAATATAATGAATATTCTTCTCCCCTCATAAAAACATACTTTTTTTTTCAGAGAACAAAACAAGCATTTCCATAACAGAACAATAAAAAAGATGATTGCACCTGAAACTGCATGTACAACTTGCTATTTCCTCCAAATATAAAACAAGGTTATCATGTAAATTTTTTAATGTTTATATGGTAAATAAGTCTTCAAAGACTAATTCCCAGGCCAGAACATTGAAATATGCTGTCTGTTGACAAAAAGATATAGCTTCAACATTGCTCTCTCTACTAGCACTCATGAGTCTTGGGTACTTCTGACAGAATCTAAGAGTGAGGAGCTGATTCCATTTTCATGCCTATTATAGCTTACACCTTTGTGCCTAAAATGTCAACCAGAAAACACTAACTCTGGCTGATGTAATGGTCCATGGAAGACATCTCTGATAATAGTCTTTGCTGATAACATCTTTGCTGATAACAGTTTTTCATTTCAATCAGAAAGTTTGTAAATGGTGGATGGAGGCATTTCATGGAACTTGAAAAGTGGTTTATCAGTGTGGTTCCAAGGTTGAGTGGTTTCTAAGACCTAAAAGATCTTTTAATTTCCTTACATATTTTTGTATTTTTGCACATGTGTTTGAGGTCATTTTCCTGATCTAAACCACTTCCCTGGGGTGATGGATGCTCACTCCCCATAGCGTACTGTGGCACATTGAGAGAACATTACTTTCCATAACATTAAATATACATTCCTGCAAAATGAATATTGTATTCTCAAGAAGAAGTGAAAATGAACAAATCAGGATGGGGTGAGAAGGGAGGGAATTGGTAGAGAGGAAATAAATCTCTATGGCATATTTTAATTAATTCCTTCCTTCTGTAGCAGAATTGCTGAAGTTTCAGAGGCACATAATGCTAAAATGTATGTATGTTTGTAGCATTAAGTGCCTACATGAATAAATAGGTATTGAGCCAGTATTTATGGGATTGTAATCTGCTACTATCTGATAAATACAGCAGCTTACATGGTAGTTAGATCAGTTTCTGCAAAGTTAATCCTTCAAAGAAACAAGACCACTATTAACCACCATGGAAACAAGGCTCCCAGAGTTCTCCTTTTTAAAACAAAATCAACATTTTGTTTGAGCCATTAATTAAAGCCCAGGGATTGCATCCCAATGTTTTAAAATGTTTGTCATCTTAAATAGTTCCTACTGAAATGGACTAAGGGATAAATTGAAGAAGGATTAAGATGGGGCAGGGAAAGAAGAAGAAAGCTAAACTCCCTGCAAATTAAACCAAACTATAAATATCTTGAAATATTTATTGCTGAATTTTGCACAGTGGCCAATACTCTGACATCACTAGTTAACTCCTGATATTAGGTTAGGAAACCAATGATCATGAAGTTGCCTGGGCTCCAGGGTGATTGTTCTCATTTACAAAGTGCCCTTTTCAGTACCATGCCAAACATACTACAAAAGATGACTTTATAGAGCTAGAAAAAATAATAATGAAATTCATCTAGATGAACAAAGGTCAAGAATCACAAGAGATTGAATGAAAAAAATGAAATCATGAACAAAGCAAGGGGAGGAGGGTGGTACAAAGGGAGCCTAGCAGTACCAGATCTCAAACTACATACAAAGCTATAATCACGAAAACAATTTGGTACTGGCTAAGAAATAAAGAAGTTGCTCAGTCAAACATTAGGTATATGATGTACAGAAGAAGCAAATGAGCCCATTAGCCAAATTTTTTATAAACATAAAGATCCCCACTAATGGGGTAAGAATTCACAATTCTTCAAAAACTGCAGGGAAAATTGGACAGTGGTCTAGTACAAACTAGATACAAACCACCATGTCATGCCATACCCCAAGATAAGAACCAAATGTCTATATGACTTAGACTACATAAATAGTGACATAAACAAATCATAGCAGCAAAAAAGAAATTATTCATCAGATCTAAAGATAGGGTAAGAATTCATAACCAAATAAGAGAAAAGAGCCCTAAATATAAAATAGATAATTTGTATTATGTAAAATTAAAGGTTTTCACAAACAAATCCAATGTGGCCAAAATTTGAAAAGAAACAGGAACTAAGAGGGAAAAAGTTTGCAATAGGTTCTCTGAAAAAGGCTTCATTTCTAAGATAGGTAAGAAACTGATTCAAATTTATAAGATTAAGATCAATTTCCCAATGGATAAATGGTCAAAGAAAATACGCAGTTTTCAGAGGAAGAAATTCAACCTATTTATTGTCATATGAAAATGCTTCAAATTTAATAATTAATAAAAATAAATGTAAACTTGTGAGGTTCTACCTCATACCCACCCAATTGGAAAGACAATAAAAAAGGAAAATAGCAAATATTGCAGTGGCTGTAGGAAAATGGGTACATTAATGCACTATTAGTGGAGCTGTGAACTAATCTAGCTATTCTGTAAAGGCATTTGAAAGTATGCCTTATAAGTTACTAAACTGAGCACACATTTGACTCAGAGATTTCACTACTAGATATATCTAAAAAATATTGAAGAAGAAAAGAGTGTATATGTACAAAAATATTTATACCAGCTCTTTTTGCAATGGCAAAGAAATTAATGAGGTGCCTATTCAATAGAGGAACAGCTAAACAAATTAAGACATATGGATGCAATGGAATATTACCATACCATAAGAAATGATGAACAGGGCAATTTCAGAGAAACACTGGAAGACACATATGATCTGATGGAAAGTGAAGTGAGTTGAATCAGGAGAACAGTGTATTACAATAGCAATACTGTAAAGACAAATAACTTTGAAATTCAATTCAACAAACATTTAAGTGCCTACTATGTATTGAACACTATGCTAAATGCTAAGGATGCAAATTTTAAAAAGCCGGATGGTCCCTGCTTTCAAGGAGCTTATTATCTAATGGGAGCAAACAATGCACAAAAGGAAGCTGAAAAGCAAGGAGGGATAGGCAAATCAGGGCATGAATTTCCTAGTCAAGACCAGCCACAGCTGCTGCTGGAAAATGGAATTACTTAAAAAGTTCTGAACTCTCTGTAAAGGAAAGCTTTGGGTTGAGTTATTGCTCCAACCTCCAGCCTCCAATCAGGGGGGAGAGGCAAAGGAAGGAATTAAGTAGGTGTTGAACATCAAAGATTGAGTCAATCTGCATGGTGATAAGATTTCAAGTGATCTGCCTACCCTGGGGAAGTCATGATATTCCTGCGGAGTCAAAATCAAACAGAGCTGCTGATGGAAAATGGAAAGAATGAAAGATTTCAGAACTTTGATCAATGCAATGACCAACAGCTATTCCAAAGAACTCACGATGAAACATGCTACCCAATTCCTGACAGGGAAGTGAGAGACTCAAGGTGGCAGATTGAGACATATTTGTTTTTGGATATGGCCAATAAGAAAAGCTGTTTTGCTTAACTATGCATATATGTAATAAATGGGTTCTGTTTTTCTTTCTTTTTCAGAGAGGCCGGAGGAGATGAGAAAGAAAGAAAATAGATTTTTGTCAAATGAAAAAGAAGTCCACATTTCACTACTGGTCAAAGAGTTCCTGCTAAAACATGGGACTAAAAGGATATATTACATTCTTGGTTTCACCTAGGAAATTTGGCTGCATTCTTACTTATGATAGCAGGGATGGCACAAACCCTCCATATTATTGTCATATCTAGTTCAAACTCAGTTACTCAAAGCAAAATTACCCCCTGTCCCCTTCTAACTACTTTCTGTAGTCAATGTGGACAATGCGGACCACAAGTTCCAAGTAGAGTAATTCTCAGAATTGGAGGAAATTAGTAAATATCTCTATTATTTCTCTTCTGTTTTTAAACATTTCCAGAACTGTTCCCTCTTCCATTGTAAGACTATTATTCAGGTTTCAATTTAACTTTCCAATCTGGAATTTGGAGATTAGATCCCTTGTCCTTGCTTACAGGGATGTACAAGATGGAGAAAAATATGTGGCATTAATAAACTAATATTTGGACTAGATGGTCTCTGAGGTCCCTCCCAACTAAGATTCCATGATTCTATAAATTTTGAATGCATCTTATCTGTATTTGAAATATCTCCTATGTCTTCTCTGACTGGAGGGCTTCCTCACTTTTCTTCACTTTATTTATGATTTTAAAAAAAACTCCTTCCCCTCAAAATTTTTTGTGTTAAAAATTTACCTTTTTTGACAAAAGTCATTCTGTCCCCACCTTCCCAGTTTTTATTGTCAGTGTACAATAGGGCTGCAAGTTCCAAATAGAGTAATCCCCAGAATTGGGAGAAATTTACTAATTCACTATGTGTATACATGTCACCATTAGTAAAATCGACCACTGATCCCCTCCATACTAAAAGTGAAAAATATAATTTTAATAATAAATAATAATAGTAAACAAGATTGATCAATTATAGAATTAACCCTTTCTGAGAATATTCATAAATGGATTATTTAAAACTAGGGTATGAAAAGAGTACTGGACTTTAAATCAAAAGACCTAGGTTCAAATCCTAGCTTAGAAACTTAGCACCTGAGATTTTAGCCATGTCACTTCACCTCTCTGGCCTCAGTTTCTTCATCCCGTAAAATGAAGGGAATGGACTAGATGACCTCTCAGGTCCTTCCCTGCTCTCAATCTGTGATGCTAGGATCATGAAACCCCCTCAGGGAGTTGGAATCTTAAGGAAAAATAAGGTTAAATCAAACCAACTGTAGAGAAACATAAGACAAATTACCTTGGAGTGACGAGCTTAATCTTGAAGACTAACCTACAAATCTACTCCTTTTAATAAATACCATACACCAGCCAAATAAGATGCCTTCCTAGTTCCCATTTCCTTTTTTTAAATTTTTTTTTTATTTTTAGGCAATTGGGGTTAAGTGACTTTCCCAGGGTCACACAACTAGTAAGTGTCAAGTGTTTGGTCTGAGGCTGGATTTGAACTCAGGACCTCCTGACTTCAGGGCTGGTGCTCTATCCACTACGCCACCTAGCTGCCTCCCTAGTTCCCATTTCTATTGTAAATTCTCAATTCTCCATGATAACAACAACTAGCATTTATATAGCACTTTGAGGTAAGCAAATTGCTTTATAAATATCATTTTATCCTCACAACAACCCTGAGAGATACGTGCCATTATTATGCCCATTTTACAGATGAGGAAACTGAGACAGACGGAGGTTAAGAGATTTACCCTGGATCGCACAGCTAGCAAGTAGCTGAGGCGGGCTTTGAACTCAGGTCTTTCTGGTTATGGATCAATCAGAGTATACTATTCACTCTGCCACATAGCTGCCATGTCTAGAATGCACTCTTTCCCTATCTGTCTTTAAAACAATGCTGCCTTTAAGGCCCAGCTTAGGTACCATCTCCATTAAGCCACCCCTGAACCCCTACTTATTGAAAGTGAGCCCTCTTTCTCTTTGAATTTCCCAAGTGTACTTTATCTAGTCCTCCCTTAGGCCTTTATCAAGTTCCAACTGATACACTGATTTGCATAGGAGCTCTACATCATCTATTAAACTGCAATCTATGTTAGGGAAGAAATTCACCAAATTTCAGAATTGGAAGGGACACAGAAGGCAATCTAATGGAATACGAAATATCTGAAAAATATCAACCTTTGCTTGAAGATTTCCAATGAGTTGGAATCAGCTCCTGCATGTCAATATTCTCCCTTTTTATCTGCCTCTGCAAGGAGGTAGGCGCTGCAGTGGATAGACTGTTGGACTCATCTTCTTTAATTCAAATCTGGCCTCAGATACTTACTAGCTGTGTGATCCTGGGCAAGTCATTTAACCCGTTTGCCTCAGTTTCCTTATCTGCAAAATGAGCTAGAGGAAGAAATGGCAAAACATTCTCTTATCTTTGCAAGAAAACCCTAGTAAGGTCACAAAGAATTGGACACAACTGAACAAGGAAATCTGTTCTTTCATTTTTTTTAACCAAAATTTTCCTCTTTACAGCTTCTATCAGTTGCCCCTACTTTTGCCCACTGAAGTCACATAGAACAAATCTAATTCTTTTCTTCATTACTCAAGTATTTAAAGATAGTTATCATGTTCTCTTGAGCCTTCTCCAGGCTCAAATGTACCCAATCCTCATAAGCCATAGTTTGAGGCCTTTCACCATTGTGTGTTTTCCTCTGAAAGCTCTCTAGTTCATCAATGCCCTTCCTAATATATGGTGTCCAAAATGAAATACAACCAGATGTGGCCTGATGAGGGTAACATATAGTGAGACTATCCGCTTCTGATTCCTGGAAGTTATTTGTCCTAATGCTATGATGGCGAAGATTCTTAGAATTCGTTTCACCCATCATGTAACAAGTGTAAGATTTCAGCTAATGTGGAAATGTTTTACAGAACTTCATGTAAAAAATGGGCATCATTTGTTTTTGCCTTCTCAGTGGGTGGGGGAGGAGGGAAGATGAGAGAGAATATGGAACTGAAAAAGGAAATTAAGAAAACAAGTCTAAGATTCTTTACTTTTGCACAATTTCATTTTGTTTGATGTGGGCCAGTTTTCTAGTCTATCAATTTCTTTTTGGAACCTGACTGTCCTCTAGTGTGCTCTGTCCAGGCTTTGTGCCATTTGCAAATTTGACATGTAAGCCTTTATTCAAGACACTGATTAAAAAAAATGTTAGGGGACAGCTAGGTGGTGCAGTGGATAGAGCACTGGCAGTGGAGTCAGGAGGACCTGAGTTCAAATCTGGACTCAGACACTTGACACTTACTAGCTGTGTGACCTTGAGCAAGTCACTTAACCTCATTGCCTAGCCCCCCCAAAAAAAGAAAAAGTTAAACGGTACAAGGCTGAGCTCATGTCCCAATAAGCTCCTTGAGAGTAAAAGCTGTTTCATTTTTTTTTTCTATTTATATCCACAGCCACTAGTAGAATACTCGGCGCATAGTAGACCCCCAATAAAAATATGATGGTTGACTGAAAGTTGAAGATTAGTGGAGCATCTTTAATTCTGTCTGGACAGTAATGAATCTATCTAATTGTCCTCTTGTCCAATCACCATCTCTAGATTTTTTCCAGATGATTATCCTAATAAGCATTATCCTGCACTTGGTTAAATTGCGGTCTTTCATTTTGGTATCCCTAGGTCCTTGTAGATGACTCCCAGATGTATATAGACAGTTCTATTCTTTCTGCCAAACTCCAACACGACTCTAAAAATTGCCTGTTCAATATCTCACCTGTATATCCTGCAGTCATCTGAAACTCAATATATCCAAGGTAACTTATTACGTGCGCCCCCAAAGCCTTTCATCATTTTTCATTCTTGCTGAGGGCACCGCTATCCTTCCCATTACTCAGGCTTACAACATCGGAGTTGTCTTTGACTTTATCCCTTTCCTATACTTCAGAGTCCAATTTAAGTCCTACTGATTCTACCATCATAATAACCCTTACATCCGTCCCATTTCCTGCACTCAGCTCCATCCTAGCTTCCAAACTGGCCTCTCTACTTCTGATCTCTCCACTTTCCAATCGGTCCTCCACCCCTGCTATATTGATATTCATAAAATGGAGAATTGATACTACCACTGCCCTATTTATTAAAAAAAAAATCACCAAAGACTCCTGCTGCCTCTATCACAAATTATAAAATCCTCAGCCTGGCATTAAGAACCCTCTACAATCTGGCTCCTTTCTAACTTTCCAGTCTTATTTTATATTAATCTACTTATGTACTGACTCCTCCGGTCAAACTGGACTACTGGCTAGTATTCTACATACTCTTTCATTTCTGACCTTGCTAGGTGCTTTTGCAAAGCTGTCCTCCGGAGCAGAAATGCATTCCCTCTTCCCCCCTACATCTTAGAATCCCTATCTTTCTACAAAACTCAATTTAAGAGCCACCTCCTACACAAAGCCTTTTCTAATTTTACTAATTAGTGCCCTCTCCTAGAAATTTCTTTGGATTCCTTTGTTGTTGTTTTTATCCAGACATGAGATTTTTATCAGCATAGGGCAATCCAATCTCCTCACTAGAGCAGATTGGTAACTTGACAAAATTTTAATAATAACAATAGCTAGTTTTTATTTAGTACGTTAAGATTTATAAAGTGCTTTATGTATATTATTTCATTTGATCCTCACAACAACCTAGGAAAGAAGGTGCTATTGTTATACCCATTTTACTGATGAAGAAACTGAGGCAAAGAGAGACTAAGTAACTTGCCTAGGGTCACACAGCTAAGAAATATGTGAGGCAGGATTCAAAAACAGGTCTTCCTGACTCCAATCCAGCACTGTGCCACCTAGCAGTCTGTGTCTTAGATTGTCACCTAAGACATTGACAGATTTAGTAACTTAACAAGAGTCACGCAGCAGTATGTCAGAGGCAATACTCGAACCTAGGTTTTTCTGGTTTTAAAACTAGTCCTCTATCCATTATATCCCCACAGAATGTTAGGGTGGGATCAGGAAAGGTCTCATGTAAAAGGTGATACCTAAGATAAGTTTTGAAGGTAACTCACATTTCTAAGAGGTAGAAGTTAGGCAGAAGTGTATTTTGTGCACAGGAAACAGCCTATGCAAAAGCATGGAAATGGCATGTATGAGGAACGTTGGAAAGCCAGTTTGACTAAACCAGAGACTTCATGAAGGGGAATGTAACAGAAGCAATATCTACCAAGGGCCCTTATTATGTAGGGTGAGCTAGTTCCATCCCATCGTGGATAGGATGTATTAGCACAGAGTTAAGACTAAAGCCTTCTTGCCATTAACATGGCTTTGTGGTCATTTAAGGGCTTAAAAGTGACTTGTCCATTTAGAGTCAACACTGTTCATACTTGCTAGATGCTAGCTGTGTGGCCCTGGGCAAGTCCCTTAACCCCAATTGCCTTAAAAAAAAAAACATACTTGCTAGATATCCCACTACTATGCAAATCACCACACTCTGCCTCGTAACCAAAAGCTGAGGGGTCTGTGTCTATCAGAGCTAGGTACTTTGTTGAATATCCTTTTCATATTATGTCTAATAATAATAATAATAATAATCGCAACAATAATAATGACAGCCAGCATTTATATGTAGCTTTAAAGTTTGCAAAAACACTTTTAAAATATTATCCCATTTGATCCATCCAATAACCCTGGGAGATAGTTATATTATTATCCCCATTTTACAGTTGAGGAAATTGAGGCAAACAAATGCCTAAAAATTAAAATCTGGTAATAATTCAGCTTCAAATAGTATTAAGATACCAGATAATAAGCTGACAGGAGGCAAGGATAAGAAGGTGTACAGATAAGTCAGTAATAGAAGTATTTATTATAATTAAGGGGGGAAATCCCAAATTTCATATATAGAATTAAAATCCATTTCCAAATGGATTATTTTCATCATTTGGCCAGATTTTGGAAAGACACTAACAGCAACACACAAAGAGGAAAATATGTTGACAGTGTCTCAACAATGCCTGTTAACACGTATCAGACATCCATGCCTCAAAAATCACAATGAGCATAAAACAGATAAAATCTATGATTATTCATTGCCCAGTAATCTAGCAAACTCCCCCACTAAATACACACACACACACACACACACACACACACACACACACACGTATCTATTAAGACTGAACTTGAACTAATAGAAAATGAAAGCAAACCAGAAAAACCTTGTATTCCATTGCAACATGGTTCCACTTTACTTAGCTGGCAATTTCAACAGCCTAAAATGCAACCTAAAATCTAGTATAGAAATGGAAGTAACCTCTCTTCAATTTAATCAAAAGCACTTGTCTAACATCAAAAGTTAGTATTTGCAACAGGAAAATGCTGAAAGCTTTCCCAACAATATTGGAGCAAAGCAAGGATATCCACTGCCCTTCTGTTATTTGATATCATAGTAGAATTTAATATGATTATAGATTTACAGCTGAAAGTGACCTTCAGTGTCATCTAGCACAATTGTCTTATTGTTCAGAAGAGAAAATTGAGACCCAGAGAGCTTAAATGACATTCCATGTACAACTAGTAAGTGACAGATTTAGGGTTTGAATTCATGTTCCAACTTTCAAGTTCACTTCACCAAATTTATCACAAATGAGTTACAGCAATAAAAAAGAAAAATCAATAAATGTAAGAAATAATTATAAAGAAGAAATAAAATTATCACTATTTGAAGATTATATAATATTTTAGTTAGAAAATCTTAGAAGATCATTGACAGTTTCAGAAAATAACAGGATAAAAAATACACATTGTTTTAAAAAGTCTATATATTATTAAAGAAAGTCAGGTGGAAAAATAGAAAGAATAAAAATCCAGATTCTCAGGGTCAGCATAAAAGTATGAGACCAGCAGGAATGCGTAATTTAAGAAAGACATAGAACTTAGGAAAACAGAACTGACAAGAGCTACCAAGGCACCTTGCAGTTCCTGAATTCATCAACACAGTCTGAGCAATTGTACAATTCTTGACTAGAAAACTTTTTTTCTTAGTTCCTGACTAGAAGACCCCAAAAATTGAACTTCTGGGATTTTTTTGGCCTCCCTACTACTTGAGAAGTTGAAGTGAGAACTGAAGGATGGTCAAGCATAAGGTACATGCTTTATTTCCATGTTTAGGTTTCTTTTAACACTTTGATTCAATATTTAACAAATAATATCTTTGGAAAAGTGATTTAGGGAGATAGTAGAAAGAGACTGGAGACAGTACCTAATAGGTGAGACTAGAGTTGAATAATCAGATTAGTGGAGACAGAGAAACATCCCTAGACACAGACACCAGAACCTATGTAAGGCATAAAGCTAATGGGGTTATTACAGTTAGCTTTTTTGAGAGAAAAACAGATAAATTGGGGTTTCACATGGAGCTCTCTTATTGTGGATGGCCATTATAAAATAACTACAAGACACAAAATCAAAAAATAAAACAATGATAATTAACATGTCATGACACAAAGTATTTACATACCTACAATAAAATTTTCACAGTAAAAAAAGAGAAAAAAAAGAAAAGCCTAAACAAATAAAAATTTCAATGTTAATAACTAGGGTATGCTAACATAATAAAAATGAGAATACTACATAAATTTATACAGATGTGATGTTAGGTCAGTCAAATTACCAAGGCTACTGTCCTCTAGAATTCTCATGTTGTATAAGAATCTTTGATAAAACAAACAGAGAATGTTATGTACAAAGTCCATTAAAAGTGAGTATTTCCCACAGTAGGAAAGGAAGTTTTCAGAGGAAGAAATCCAAACTATCAATAATTGCATGAAAAATGCTCCAAATCACTGAGATCATTAGAGAAACACAAATTAAAGCAACCTGGAGGTTCTATCACATATCCTTCAGATTAGCAAAGATCATAAAATAGGAAAATGACAAACATTGGAGGAGCTGTGGGAAAACGGCACTCAAAGCCGTTGTTGGCAGAGGTGTGAATTGATCTAGTCATTAAGATGAATAATATGGAAATATGCCTCAAAATATACCAGAAAAAATTTATAGCAGCTTTTTGTCATAACAGAGAACTAGAAACTGAAAAAGTACCCAGTAATTGGAGAAAAGCTAAACAAATTATGGTACATGAATGTAATGGGATAGTATTGTGTCTTAAGAAATTGTGAAAGGGACAGTTTTAAATAAACATGGAAAGATTTGTATAAACTGATATAGAGTGAAGAGAACAAAACCATGAGGACAGTTTTTACAACCACCACTATATTGTAAAGAAAAACTATTTTGTTCTACCTAAATTAATTTATTTATTCAGTGCCATACCAATCAAGTTACCAAAAAATCATTTTATAGAGTTAGAAAAAATAATAACAAGATTCATCTGGAAGAACAAAAGGTCCAGAATATCAAGGGAACTAATGAAAAAAGAATGCTAAGAAATGTGGCCTAGCCATACCAGATCTTAAATCGTATTATAAAACAGCAATCATCAAAACTGCTTGGTACTGGCTAAGAAATTGGTGGATCAGTGGAACAGTTTAGGTACACAAGACACAGTAGTCAATGACTACAGTAATCTACTGTTTGATAAACCCAAAGACCCCAGCTTCTGGGATAAGAACTCACTATGTGACAAAAACTGCTGGGAAAATTGGAAAATAGTATTTGCAGAAACTAGGTATAGAACAACATCTTACGCCATATACCAAAATAAAGTCAAAATGGGTTCATGATTTAGATATAAAGGCTAATACTATAAGCAAACTGGGAGAGTAAGAAATAGTTTACCTGTCAGATTTATGGAGAACAGAAGAATTTATGATCAAACAAGAAATAGAAAACATTATGAAATGCAAAATGATAATTTGGATTACATTAAATTGAAGAGTTTTTGCACAAACAAAGCCAATGCAACCAAGAGGGAAGCAGAAAACTGGGAAATAATTTTTATAACAAGTGTCTCTGATAAGGGACTCCTTTCTAAAATACATAGAGGACTAAGTCAATTTTATAAGAATACAAGTCATTCCCCAATTGATAAATGGTCAAATGATATTAACAGGCAGTTTGCAGATGAAGAAATTAAAGCTATCTATCATCATATGAAAAGATGTTCTAAATCACTATTGATCAGAGAAATGCAAATCAAAACAACTCTGAGGTACCACATCATACCTATCAGATTAGCTAACATGACAAAACAGTAAAATGATAAATGTTGGAGAAGATGGGGGAAAATTGGAACACTAATGCAATGTTGGTGGAATTGTGAACTGATCCGACCATTTTGGAGAGCAATTTGGAACTATGCCCAAAGAGCTATACAAATGTGCATACCCTTTGACCCAGAAATAGCATTTTTAGGGCTGTATCCCAAAGAGATCATAAAAATGGGAAAAGGGCTCACATATACAAAAATATTTATAGCAGCTTTTTTCTGTGGTAGTAAAGAATTGGAAATTGAGAGGATGCCCATCAATTGTGGAATGGCTTTACAAGTTGTGGTATATGATGGAATACTATTGTGCTATAAGAAATGATGAGCAGGCAGACTTCAGAAAAATCTGGGAAGACTTGTATGTCCTGATGTTGAGTGAAATGAGCAAAACCAGGAAAACGCTATACACAGTAACAGCCATGTTGTATGATGACTAACTTTGATAGACTTAGCTCTTCTCAATAATGCAAAGATCTGAGACATCTCCAAGTCTCATGATGGAAAAATGTTATACACATCCAAAGAAAGAACTATGGAGTTCGAATGCATATTGAAACATACTAATTGCTCTTTTTTTATCTTCTGTTTTATTTTGTTTCTTCTTTCTTGTGGTTCCTTCTATTGGTTCTAATTCTTCTTTATAATATGACTAATGTGAAAACATGTTTAATCAGAATATATATGTAAAGTCTATATTGCATTTTACACTGTCTTGGGGAAGGAGGGGAGAAAGAGGGAGGAAAGAGAGGGAGAAAATTTAAAACTCAAAAGCATATGGAAGTGAGTGTTGAAAACTTTAAAATGAATGAATTAATTAATTAGAAAGAAAAGAAAAAAGAAAAACTATTTTGGCAAATTTGAGAACTCTGATCATTGCAATAACCAGCCATGATCCTAGAGGACCAATAATAAAGCATGCTATCCACCTCCTGGCAGAGTGATGAACTCAAGATGCAGAATAAAGCAGGCTTTCAGAAATAGCCAATATGTTATGCTTCACTATGCATACTTGGTTCAAAGTTATTGTTTGTTTTCTAAGTTGAGGGGAGTGGGTGAGGTAGGGGGAGAAGTAGAAATAGAAAATGATAATAATAGGGTTGCCCAGCAAAAGAAAAGAAATGAAAGGGAAAAAAACATATTTAAAATTAATTTTTAAAATCAAATAAGTACCAAGTTGAGATGAAAGTGGCTCAGTCTTAAAGATCACATGTGACAAGGAGCAAATCACAGCTTTTGGTTGAATAGAAGTTCTTTGCTCTCTCTGTAAAGTCATTGTAAATATCACCTTAAGTAAATCTCTCTCATGAGATCCAAAGAAGAACATGTATTCTAACCTCAGTCTGTGGAACTCTGGACATTGCATTCATTTGGAATTCTATAGTCTCTTAGTTATTGCCTTCATTCTTATAATCATTGTATATATTCTTTTTGTTTGGTTTTCTTGTTCTACATCACTTACAATCTTTCCTCTTTCCTCTGAATTCTTCCTATTTATCCTTCCTAAAAATATAATACAATAATATCCCACTACATTTATATACCACAATTTGTTCATCTATTTCTCCAATCACTTGCCATGTACTTTCTTCCCAGCTTTTTACTACTACACACACTACTATTAATATTTTGGTACAAATGGAATCTTTTCCCCCACTAATATTAATCTTAGGCAGGGGTAAAATTACTGAATGAAAGAATGTGAACTATCTAATACCTTTTCTTCTATAACTCCAGATTGTTTATCAGAACAGTTGAACTGATAGAGAACTCTATCAGCAATGTACTGAGGTGCATATCTTCTCACAGACATTGACTATTTCCATCTTTGAGCATTTTTGCCAGTTTGGTAGATGTGAGATAAATACCTCAATGTTCTCTAAAAGAGCAGAAAATTGAAAGTACTGCCATTCTCACTTGCTGTATTAAATAGCCTTCCTGAGAAAAGTCAGACATGCAAAATCCATAGGGAATTGATACAAATCAATAGAAGAAAGAATCTTTTCCCCATAAGCAAACAGTCAAAGGATATAAACAAAAAGTTCTCTTAATAAAATAAAGAAACTAGTTATATGAAATCCAAATCAAATTTTTAATGGAATGGTCTTTTTGTATGAGAAGGGGTGGGTGAGAGGTATATTTTTTGGAAAGGGTTATACCGAAGTAATACATATCCATTTGAAAAAATAAATATATACTATTTCTTAAAAAGAAACTCATACTCTCTCCTCTCCAAGCAACTTGATGCTACTTTGTTACTGCTGGGTCACTTTTTGGCTCCCTCATTCAAAACGCAGTATTATCATATGTTCTATCATATATTGTAAAGGAGTTTGCAGAGAGAGAAAATAAAAACTGTCACTTGATGAGACTACTAGACTGGGAACCATAAGGCCTGGGATTGCATTATATGACTCATTCTCCTATTTGCTGATTTTTTAATATAAGTTAGAGTAGACAACAGATTTGTAAGACAACAGGATGAAAGTGAGGAGTAGAGGGTGAATGTTGTAGGGTTAGGGGCTTTTGTAGTATGTCAAACCACACTAGAATCACTTAATTTAGAGAATTTATTTCCAATTAGACAACATAGATAGCCCTTTGGGTCAGAGTCATGAATCAGAAGGAGGAGGAGGAGAGAGGGAATCTCATATCAATGCTTCTAACTCCAGGCTCGATTGCTTAAGTCAATGAAGAACTCAGGCATAAACAATGGGGCAAGCTTATCAATAAATTCTATGAAGTGTGGAAATAATAGGCCTAAGGATAATCTCCTTTTCTCTCATTCTTTCCCACCTCTATTCATAATGATTTCCTCACTGCTTTGAATGGCTAAGCTAGGTAAAGCACGGCATCAGGTAAAGGGAACTCAATCACTGGAGCCTGCCAAGCTGTGGGCTCCATCAGCATCAACCCATAGTTGTTCTGTGTGTATTTATTGATCACTATATAATGACATCACTAAGTGATGCTCCTGAAATATCAGGATGCTACTGCAACCTCATCACTTTTTTTCAGTAGCCCTTGAAGGTACCACTCTAACAAAGCACAGTTCAATAATTGATCCTAATAATTCCTTATATATCTACAATACGTATAAAATACCACATAGTTCACAAAGTCCTACCATATACAATAATAATTTATTATTTAATCTGCACAACAAAAGTGTAAGTGTGACAGGGTAAATGTTACTGACCCATTTTGCAGAAAAGAAAAGTAGGTTCAGATATATTAAGTAACTTACCACTCAGCTAGGAAGCTGTAGAGGCAAGACTCAGTCATTTGACTCCACCTGTTATGGCCAAGACCAGTGCCCTTTCTACCACTTGATATTACCCCTCCCATAAGACACAATAAATAATTAATTATTGATATGACTAGACAGGGTTAATCTTAGGATTTAAAGATTTGGTAGGTCAAGTCCTGAAATAAACCCATAAATGGAAGAATAAGACATCTGTAGTAGAGATAACAGGGTAGCAAATCTGCTAATCTAGGGAACGTCACACCAGCAGACTCACAGGAAAAAGTTCTTAAACTTTTAGGAAAAAAGGCTTTGAAAAAGGTAGTATGAGGTAGCAAGGCCTGGTCACAAGATCCCAATCACCCTTGGCAATCCAGGCAAGGAAAACCAATCCATTCTGATTGTTTTGTCCTCCATGTCATGAATCCCAACAGAAGCGGGCAAGGACATTAGAAGCTCAGGTCCAACTCAAGCTAGGTTCTTTACAAGAGAAAATCCCAGGATGGGGAGACTTAGAGTGTAATTCAGCTCAACCTACTGGAGAGTAAATTTCTCAAGAGTAAGAATGCAAGGACTTTACTGAAATTCTGACAAAACTAGGACCATTTAAGGAACCCGGCAGGTAATATTACATTTGGTATTAACAATTTTCTGTCATTATATTAACAATTTTCTGTCAGGTATGAGATAAGGAGGAAGCATGTAGCCTGTATGAATGTAGGAGGAAGGAGATAGAATGTCAAATTCAAGAACCAGCTAGTGGTACAGTAGAAAGAAAAGCAATCATATGAAATCAGAACTTAGCACAGTACCTGACAAATAATAGGTGCTTAATATATATATGTATTGACTGACTGACTGAAGTAAGGATGCAAAGGTAAATTGAAGCCAAATTGTGAAGGATTTCAATGCCAGGCTAAGGAGTTTGCATTTTGTCCTAGAGAAAATAGGAGGGTACTGAAAGTTTTTCAAAAAAGAGTTACAGTGAGACCTAGGAACTGGGAAAAAGTATTTTGGCACCAAAAAAAAAGTCCCTTATTTTAGATAGGGCTAGCAACCAAATCACAGAATGTCTTAGCAGAAAGAGACATTCAATGCCCACAAATCCAAACCCTCATTTAACAGGTAGGAACAAAGGCCTACCTAAATCTGCTTATGTTCTAGAGGTGCCATTAAGATTAATGCATGGGGAATGTGCTTGGATCATAACAGCAATAAAACATTTTACACATATCTCTCATTTCAATCTCAAAACAACTTTGTAAGAGGCTGTAATTACAGGTATTATCTCCATTTTATAGATAAGAAAACTGAGGCTCAACAAGGTTAAATGACTCATTCATACTCTCTAAATCCAATTAAAGTCTTATCACCTCGTTTTTTAGGAAGCAAAGTGGACACGGAGATGACAATTCTCCAACTAAATGAGCATTTGACTTTGAAAATGAACCGTTTTATTCAGCTTTTTCCTTTTTATTTTTAGGCAGTTGGGGTTGAGTGACTTGTCCAGGGTCACACAGCTAATAAGTGTCAAGTGTTTGGTATGAGGCTGGATTTGAACTCAGGTCCTCCTGACTTCAGGGCTGGTGCTCTATCCACTGCACCACCTAGCTGCCTCCTTTATTCAGCTTTTTGATCCTATTAGATCAGGCTCTTTGCCAGAATTGAAGTTTAATAAAATACCTAACAGAGAAATTTGCTTTAAGAAGTAGTATACATGTGCACCCAGCAAGCAAAAAGGATGTGGCTATTTATAGACAAACTCCTCAAACTCAAACGTACTTGAATAGGACATACCTATATTCAAAGGAAAGCTGGGTTCTCACTAGTTCTCATTAGCATCAGCAGCCTCTCAGAATTCCCTATGCCATTTATCAAATTAATGTTAAATCACAATTCCACATTTCTATTTTTAAAGTGAGTACTCTAACTAATTGGAATGGTGAGGGGTGGGCATAGGGAGGAGGAGGAACAAGAAAAAGTTCAAACATGAAGACGAGGAAGAAAAACCTAGGGAACATCGAATGAACTAGACTGATGCTCTCAAATGTTCGAAACGTGTAATTAATCAATAGGCTATGGGAGACGACTGCACTGCTCAAATGAAGGCAGAACAAAACCACATTACAGCAATTAGAATGAGCTAATGTCAGCGTACAAGCCCCCAGATGTTCAGATCAATCGACTTCTAAAAAAAAAAATCTGTGTTCACATAATAATCCCAGGGTATAATGTATTAGCTACAGAAAGATTTTCCAAAACACAAGCACTGTGTCAGAGTTCTCCTTTTGCTTCCCCTCTGTCTGAAAGGAGAGACCAGCTGAGCTGCCAGGGGACATGTTTTACAGTATGTTGGAGGTGAAAGCTGGAAAGGCTAATCAGACTGCCTGCTGGGAAAAGAGCCATACAACTTGCCTTAGCTCAGACAGGTGCAGCGTCTGTAACCAGAAGGTTTATTTTTGTCACAGACACCTCCATGAGTGCCATTCTCTGTACGGGAGAGGGCAAAGTGGTACCACCTAGCCTTGTTTCAGGCATAGCTATAATACAGGGGAAACAGTGTACTATATATAGTGTATAGCATATGGTATAGTACAGTGGCTCTCAAGGGAAAGAATGTAAGTTCAGATCCTACTTCTCCAACTTAGTGCCTGTATGACTTTTTATAAGTCATTTAACCTACCTCAGTTTCCTCATCTGAGAAATTAAAGGGTCTCTGAGTTCCTTATACTCTAAATCTGTAATACTCTGATCCTAGTGGTGTGGCCTGGAGGATTCTAGTCAGTTGCTCATTCATTTTTTTTTTTTTTTGCTTTTTGATGAGGCAATGGAGTTAAGTGACTTGCCCAGGGTCACACAGCTAGTGACTGTCAAGTGTCTGAGGCCAGATTTGAACTCAAGTCCTCCTGAGTCCAAGGCTGGAGTTCTATCCACTGTGCCACCTAGCTGCCCCCAGTTGCTCATTCGGTTTCAGAACTAATGGAATGGTTTAAAAACCCACTGCATATTTTGAGTGTGTCACTCTAAACTATTTTAATAAAATTAAATTATGATGCACCAATCCATTGCACTTTACACAAATCTGGCTCCCCCTGAATGCAATATACCTAGTTATATACCAAACAGGGGGCTTTTTTGTTTCTTCTTAACAGATCAAGAGTACTAGAAGGGAGATACTGTATTAACTGCATAACAAATTAAACTGAGGACATTTATCCTATTGTTCCATTTCCTTTTCCTTAGCCCAATCAAGTCCCAGCTTCTCTATTCCTTTCCCTCATCATTACTCTTATGCCAAATTCATTCATTGTTTCTTGATTAGTAATTAAGGTCATCTTTCATCTGACACATAGCAAAATGGTACAATTACCCATTTAGTCAGCAGCGGCTACAACAAATTCTCTCAAGGACTGAAGAATTGACCTGTGATCACAGTTCATTAGTGGTTGTTGTTTTTTTCTCCCTCTCCCTAATTTCATTCTGTCATTAGAATCCTAGGGGTGGGATCAAAAGTAGGAGCTAGAGAAACGAAGAGAGATGTTCTATCATTAAGTTCTCAGATCTACCATTGTCACACGTAGGCCCTAGCCAGCTGTTTCATTCAACTCTGGTTTTCTGCAGCTTCCCCTGCAATAGGCATCCCAGACTTTCCTTCTATTCTACTCAGAACTGACAATGGAAAGGATTGCACCAGAAGCCAACTATACTGTTAATACTAACCAGACCCTGAGTAGATCTTTAACAAAGGCAGCATCACTAGGTGTGATAGGAGTGCATTTAGATTATAACCCCACTATCCTAAGAGAGGCTGAAACTAGGACTACCAGTCAGAAATGACCTAAAGATAACTTTAAAGTGCAAACTGGGATTTGATTCAAGGCATGAGCAGACAATTTCTGAAACAGTTAATCCATCCTCAAAAAAAAAAAACCTTCCTTCAGTGGTTTTCCTAGATCAGCTGTCTAATGATAGGATTAAAAATCAAATATTACAGGGTTAAAAGGAAAATGATTTAAAAAAAAAGCCTATCTGCCAAATCATTCTGATCATAAATGACCAAGCCATGAGTGATTAATGCTTCACAGCAGACAATCAGTGACTGGTAGGTCCATCTGCTATCAGTCAACATTTAAAATTCTTCTGGTTCCCCAGAGAAAAATTCAATAACGTATTGCCTAGGCACCTCCCTTCCCAATCTCTTACTCTTTGACTTGCCACCTAAATAATGAGGATGCTAGAAAAACTAGCTGCTGTGAGGAACAAGTTAGATAATATATGTAAGAAATTTTGTAAACTATAATATATGTGTATAGATATACCTACATACATACATACATACATACATATATATACATATATATACATATATATATATATATGTATCACAGATATAGGGCAGCTATTGGATATGTGTTTAAGCGGCATGCTTAAAACCATGAAAAGAAATTAGAAACATTCATTAGGGACTTATTATTGTGTCATTTGGAGTTTGTTTGTTTGATTTTCAGTTTAGACGTGTAATTTCTTACGTGCAGAACTTCTTATGGTGGAAACTTCCTCCACCAAAGCAGGTGGGGAGAATGTTCTATAACCAATAGTCCTAGAGAATTTCCTGGCTCACTGAGATATTGGCCATAGTCATAAGGCTGGCATGTGTCAGAGGCAGGCCTTGAACTCAGGACTTTCTAACTTAAGGGCTAACTATGCTGCCTCTGGATTGCCTTATAATTCCTATTTATATAGCACTTTAAGGTTTGTGACATAATTTCGGGCTCAAACCCCTAAAGAGTAGTTAGAATAAATAGCAATTCCAATTTATAATTGAAAAAAATTGATACTTGAAGAGGTAAAGTGACTTTCTCAAGGTCAAACAATTACTAAGCAGTGGAACCAGATAGAAATCCCAAATTCCTAACTCTAAATCCACCATGCTTTCCATTACAAGATAACTACCACCTAGATTTTACTCCCAAATATGATCTTCTGGACATCTTATATTTATGAATTGTAGAGGATGTTTTCGTGCAGAAAAATGATTTTACATCCAGTGAATTTTTTCAACAAAATGCTCCTCTGATACTTCATTGTGGCACGGGGGTGAATTTGGGCTGTCTGAGACTCTGCCAGCAACATGTAAGCTATGAAAAGTTTTACAAAGATGGAAAGGCTTCACATATGGTCTTGGCAACAGACTTTTCCTTTTTTTCAAGGACCAGCCTAGCTAAGAAAGGAGAGGCATGTCACCAGCTGGCTGGGCACATGGTGATGACTCCTTTGACCATGGAAAGTCATGAAATAAGGAAAAATAAAAAATAACCCTCGGATCTGTACAACTGTTTCTATTTCTGTGGTGAAAGTAGAAAAAGGGGTAGGTGGTACCCAGAATCACACAATTTTGACACCATCTAGAAAATAACTTAGCTGTTGGTACTCTAAATACGAAATCTTTGTCCAGGGACTAACAAGTAAAGACACTAACAGAAGAACTGAATGTTATCAATCTTAATATTCTTGCTGTAAATGAAACAAGGAACAAATAGAAGGATGCTTCCCAGGTTCTCCTTGGAGAGACAAATAAATGAGTTAGCAGAGGTTAGTCTGACCAGAGATCCTTTGGTTTCAACACTTCAACACAACAATTCAACACTTGTTCCATCTCATATTGCTGTCTTCGTGATAAAGCATTAAAGGAAAAACTACCATGAATATGATTGGAACTTATGTGCCAATATTTATTAAAGAGTATGAGGAGGAAGAGAAATTCTATCAGTGATTTGCAAAAAAAATCTTCAATACCTCGTCCAATCAATTGATTTTTCAAATATTTCAATGCAAAGGTAGACATGGGCAGAATGTTGGAAAATATGACAGAAAACATGGTAGACTAAATAGGAGAGATCAAAAACTATACAGAAATCTCATGCCTACATACCAAGAATATTTTTCTGTAAGAATGATATTGAGCGGGCAGCTAGGTGGCACAGTGGATACAGCACCGGCCCTGGATTCAGGAGGACCTGAGTTCAAATCCGGCCTTAGACACATAACACTCACTAGCTGTGTGACCCTGGGCAAGTCACTTAACCCCATTGCCTAACTAAAAAAAAAAAAATGATGTTGAGGTGTATAGTATCACCAATGAAATAATAAAATTGATTGTATTTTGGTTACTGTAGACTTGCTACCAATGGTAGAGGTATTTCCAAATTGCTTGTTAACTACAAAAAAAAATTGCATTTGGTAGCACTATATAATGCCTTATAGGCTCTTCTCACAAGGTATCTCCCATGCCTATGTTAAAAATAATACAAGGTTCATTGAAAAATGTGAAAAGAGAAAACTGTTTAATTACCTTTTGATTAGGAATAGCTGCAAGGAATAAATAGTAATAAAAGAAATTAGCATTTATATAAAACACTAGGGTTTTCAAGCACTAGGTGGCACAGTGAATAGAGCACTGGGTCTGGAGTTAGGAAGACCTGAGTTCAAATTCAAGCTCAGACACTAGCTTGTGTCACCTAGGAAAGTCACGTAACCCTGTTTGGCTGAGTTTCCTCACCTGTAAAATGGGATTAAGTGACTTGCTGAAGGTCATATAGGTAGTAAGTGTCAAGCATCTGAGGCCAGATTTGAACTCAGGTCCTCCTGACTCCAAGGACCAGTGCTCTATCCACTGCACCACCTAGCTGCCCTCAAAGGATGAATATGTCTTAATTAATTTTTTTTTCTTTTTGGTGAGGCAATCGGCATTAAGTGACTTGCCCAGGGTCACACAGCTAGTAAGTGTCAAGTGTCTGAGGTTGGATTTGAACTCAGGTGCCCCTGACTCCAAGGCTGGAGTTCTATCTACTGTGCCACCTAGCTGCCCCATGTACTTCTTTTAATGTCCCTAAACTTTTCCCTGAAGCAAAGACCTATATTTTTAGCATCAGTAATCTTCTAGTATTGCTAGATGGCTGTAATTCATGAAATAATGCAATATCTAAAAATTTAAAGTCATTAGTCACCCAAAAGTAAATGGAAAGGTGCTCAGTGCATAGAAAAAGGCTGCAAAATCTTAACAATAAAGAATTGTCCATGAGAAGCAATATAAAGGATATCATCAGAGTGATGAATGACCAGAAAAGGAGGTACGTAAGTGATGCAGTGAGGCTGAGTGACTACCAGTGGAAAGCACACACACTACACTAACATCCATTCAATATCCAAAGATCGATAAGGAAGACCTCAACATGTGGGATAGAATAACACAGAAAATTAATGAGAATCCATAAAATGAATTCTCACAGAATGGGAAGATATGGTTTGAGATCTGTATCACTGAAGAGAGTACCCACATGAATGAAATTAAGTATCCATCAAATTATTGAAAAGTATTAGAAGTTATTTAATACTTTTTCTTGCTGTATGATGGTGCTTAATTTGTGGGAAGACTTTACATTAAGTTCTCTTGATTATAATATATCTTATTCTATATTTCAATAATCTCTCATTTCTTTAGTAGGGATATTTCTTCAATAAATATAAGTGGCAAATGATACAAATCACAAGTTTGTGTGTCAACACAAGCATGATACAGCTGTGATGGGAGACTTTAATGATCCAGACATCTGTATCAGTTCATCTAAGCCTTTGCATGCTCTATCTATCGGTAATAGTACATTACATTCACATATCACATTTTATTTAGCCCTTCCTCAGTGGATGGCCATATATTATGTTTCCAGCAACTTGCTTCTTCAAATAGGTTTCTAGAAACATTTTGATGTACTTTGATGGTCCTTTTATTTTTATCATTATCCTCCTTAGGTTATAAGCTTAGCAGAGGAATCTCTGGATCAAATAGTATAGGCATTTTAATCATTTTTTTAATATAATTCCAAATTGCTGTCCAGAATGTTTGGACCAAATCACAACTCCCTTGCCAGAGTTTATGATAAATAGTTGGGCATGAGTTTTCTCCCCTGAATCTATACTAAAAGTGCTTGGGGCGAAATAGCCTTAACTTGTAAACAAACATAAAAATTGATTTTATATTATCAAAAAGTATCTTATGTGGTGACAAGAGGTATTAAATAAATTCTGAATAGTCAGGGCTAAGGTGTAAGATGGCTGATTTTTTTTAATGAAGTAAAGGTGTCCCATAGGAAAGAACACCCTAATATCATCAACACTGTTGGGGAAGGCATTTTTGTTCATTTAAACATCCTGTTTCATCAAGGACCATTTCCAGCTCTCCAGCTGTAGGATACACACAGATTGAGAAAATGACAAAGTCACCCATCATTGATGCTTCTATTGAATATTTGTTCCACAGGCAGCTGCTCACTCAGTTGGTAAAGAGAAACTGAGTACAGCAATTACTGTGGTATTTTTTTTTCAGATGGATATTCTGAGCTTGTGCTAGATTCAATCTTTTATTGAATACAGATAAAAAAATTCTCTTTACTAAAACAAGGATGTATGACAACAGTGTTAATACTAATAGTCATAATAATACTGACGATGATGAGAATGAAGGCAAATATGGTGGAAGTGAGATAGGGAGAAAGATTTCTATCTGCTTTCTTGAAGAAAAAAAAAACCTTCTTGAGAAGAGCACAAATCCAGATTTAAAGAGCTATTAAAACTCAGCTACAAAGGAAATGAAAAGCCTGTATGCCTGCCATCTTCTCATGCATTCATCTCATAATAGTCTCATAGAAATTGGGCAGGGGGGTGAGTAATGCAGAAATGTCAGGTAAAAAGGAATGTGTAAAGATAAAAGGATAAGAAAGAAAAAACACAACAAAGAAATGACTGCACGTTGCTTTTGTTATAGTTTTGTTTCCAAAAGCTGTCTGAGTGATAAAGCTAAAAGTCAGGATTCGAGAAAGATAGTTGTCACCCACAAAAGAATCCTGATGTCTGAGAAGGAAAAAAAAAGAACCTTACAATACCTAAGGAGGAAGTTGCTACCAGAAGGTATTTCTTTTTTAAAGAAAGCTTGTCACAAATAAAGCTTTGCCCTTACACACTGAACAGCTTTCATCTATGGATCTCAAAGCACATTACTATCAAGTAATTATCCTACCATTTTCCTTTATCATGGCAGACTTTAAGAGTAATGTGCACCAGGCCTCAGGAGAAGACTATTAAGTTGAGAACATAGAGAATAACTGACTACCTTAAGGGTACTTGGAAATCAGTAGGAGACCCTTTGTCTACACTGTCTGTGCTTTTAACACTCCCTCTTCTCAAAAGATTGTCTCTTGCAGTCTGTCAATGATAGGGAAGTTATGCCTAAAGGAGGATTTTCTATAGTAAGACATTAACAGCAAACCTTAGGAATGCATTATCCCCATTTTAAATGACATATTTTAGTTAAACCAAAAACCACATGCATGGAGAAAGCATTCCCTCCTTCTTACACCACTGTCAAATTGTTTGTAAGCAGGAAGGCCTTCCAAATCTCCCTTGAGTCTTATTAATAACAGGTATTTAACAAGACTCTCTTTTCAAACTAAACTGCCCTTTAGCCATATATGCAGATCGTGTTATAACAAACAATAGTTCAGTGTTCCAGCATTGAACAACACCTCCCTTATAGCTTTGCTCAGTTACATTTTCTTATATGAGTATTTCTTTTTAAAAAACTGTTGCTAATGCTATTATTATTTTTTTTTAGATGCCCATATCAGGGCTCAATAGATTTAGTGATTAGAAAATTGCAGAAAGGCAAAAATTTAAGGGCTGGAGAAATAAACAATATCTTACTATCATGTATTAAACTGTAAAAGGTCCCCAAGGTCAGGGACCAAGCCTACTTAATTGGATTAGGACAAGAGTTCTTAACCTAATATGGGTCATGGACTCTTTTGTTGAAGGCTATGGACCCTTTTTCAGAATAATATTTTAAATGAGTAAATTAGGATACAGAGGATTACAAAGAAAGTCTATTAAATGGAAATACAATTTTCAAAATATTTTTAAAAACAAGGTCCCAAGACCACAAGTTAAGAATCCCTGAATGAAGAGAATACTAAACACAGCATTGGGTATGCACAGCTAGGTGGGTAGCCTGTGAGTCTTGTGACTGCTGATAATGAATGACAAATACATGAAAATATCTGCTTATGATCTGGAATCTAAAAGAAATATAGACACTGAAGCGAATTTCCAAAATTATATTGGTAAGTAATGATACCCATAGGATCTAAGTCAAAAGGTTGCTGAAAGACTAAAATAAAATAAAATTTGTATACCTTAAAGCAATATATAATTGGGTAAGAGAGTGATCAAGTTCAATTTTAGATATTCCCCAATTTGATATGGTTATATAGTGTGAGCCACTGCAAATAAGCAACTGAGGGTCAACTCTTCATGGAATATGAGCATGAACAATGGTTCCATACTGAGTGTCAGAGACTGGGGCTGCCTCTTGATGGTTGACCGACTAAGAATTAGACTTTAGAGTCCCTATTCTATAACAGTGAACTGCTAGATTCCTTCTTCTTTCTTTGGGACTTTCTCTTTGCCTTTTGCCTTGTGTCTCCTTCCAAAGTTCAGCAAAGGAGGAGGGGAAATTATTTTTTCCTTCTTCCCCACCCCAAGAAAAGTTACTAATGATTTGTGACAGTATTATCTCGTGAGTGACCTGCCCATGTTTCCACCAGACTTTCAAGGGGAGGTCAAGGACACTGTTCTTGAATCCAAGACTCATCTATATATGAGCCAGAATTGTTTAGTTTCCTAAACAGGGTGTTCTTAGAATCTAGCCTTCTAACTAGATGAAAGAGCTTTCCTGGGCAGCACCTGCTTTGCATGTTGTCTTGTAGGTAATCTCAAATTGGAGTGTTCCTGAGCCCACAAGTTCAGGTACCAGGTCTTCTGGAGAGACAATATTTCCTAATGCATCATTCCCCTTGGAGAAAGAAGAGGATGGCCTATGTAGCTCATATTCAGTTTCCTAATTGGAGAGCAAAACCAATGAGTTACTTCAGCAGCACCAGTCCAAAAGAAAGGAAATTGTTTGTTCAGTAGTCCCCAAAGTATGTCTACCTTCCAGGAGGAGTGTAGACTACAGAGTGCTATTATGAGTCTAGAATTGATTATACATAACCTTGTCAAAAACAGAGATTTGACTGAATGTTGGGTTTGTTTATTTCACTGATAGCAACTCCATAGTCTTAGGATATAAACTCATCCTCTTTATGCTGTCTAGAAGCTTCCTTGTCTAGAAGCCTCTAGTGAATAGGAAAATAGGAATGATAGGCATTTCATCCTATTCCCATGTGATTTTTATCTCTTCAGTTACATCCTTATATTCTGAAAGCTTTTCATTCCATGCTATTTGGAAATGAGTATTTTGTATGGCAACAGCTTCTAAAAGTGTTTGTAGTTTGATGCTATGTTTAGGTGACTGTGGGCAGCAATTCAATCTGAGACAATGATCCAGTTCCAGTTTATTAGATGAAAACTCGAGGATATTTTGAGACCCATATTTGTAAAATGGGGATTTGTCATCCACTAATCTGTGAAAAACGTCAGACTTCACCATTATGCTAGTAACCATTTCATATTGCTAAGTTACTTGGTTGGTGCTAAATTTTTATAGCCTATGGTGATGGATTGTAATTTCCATAGTTTCTTTTCATAATCTACACTGATCGCTAAGATCAATTTCAGGTGAAAATGACCTGGTCCTGAACTGCTAGAATAAACTATTCTATTTCCACATATCAGTGATTTAGCCATTTGTTTGCCATTTCTTTATTCACATATCATTGGCTGAGCTCATACAAGTGTTGCCAATGGAGGGTTTTTTGACTCCTTTGTGGAATCTTAAATATTTCATAGTTTCCATCAGGAAGTAAACCATTTTCAGTTACATTCATCAAATCCAGTGACATTTATCTCTTACCAGTCCTAAGTATTGTTCATTGAGGTGATGTCTGCTTATTCCAAAAGTATTTCCCTAGGGTTTTTTTTTAACCTTTTATTCTATGATCTAAGAAATTCTACCAATCTTGTTTCTTATTTTTGGAAAGGCAGTGTTAATCTTTCTATAGCTGTGTTGGTGTGCTGAGTCCCATGTTTTACTAATATTGTAGGGGCCTTTGTTAGGATACATTTGAAATCTCTTACACTCCAAATTCTACAGTTCCAAAAGTGTACATTAAGATTGATATTACATAGATGTTCATTGCTTTAAATGGGTTGTTCCTACTGAGCTTTGATTTCAAAATGCTAATAAGTTCATGTATACAGTCACAGCTTACTCCTTGATAGTATAATACTTAATAAATGTATCTTTCATGGAGGAGACAAAATATTTGTTAGTATAGGCTTTATCCACTGGTTCAGGTTTAAGCCTTTATTCTCTGAGTTTTTGTTTTCCTTTTAATACATTAAGAATTTTATACTTACTTAGTCCAAATGACACTTTGATATCATTGCAGAAAGATTCCTTTAGATGAAGAAGTTACTAACATTTTTGGAGGAATCATATAACTTAAATATACACATAAACATCAAGTAATTAATGCTGTGTTTATTATTACTATTGCTGCTATTAATTTGAAAGGCAGCAGGAGCTGTTAACATTTTTTGTGTCATTGACCCCTTTGGCAGTCTAGTGAAGACTTTATCTTAGAATGATGTTTTTAAATTCATAAAATTGCAAAGGAAACCTTATTGAACTATAATTATCAAAACATTTTTTAAAATATTCACAAACCCAAGCTTAAGAACCCTTGGAGAGGTTCAAGTAATGAGCTTTTGCTGAGGAAGACCAGGGTTCTAATCTTCCTCTTGACACAGTTGCTCCACAACTGTGAGCAAATCAGTGCCCCAAAGCAACTGTCTAAAAGTATGGTAGATGTATTTTTGTATTACTGTTTGTTTTTTATACATATTTGATTCTTAATGACCACATTTGGGGTTTTCTTGGTAAAGATATTGCAGCAGTATGCTATTTCCTTCTCCAGTTCTTTTTTACAGATGAGGAAACTGAGGCCAACAGCGTTAAGTGACTTACGCAGAGTGCCACAGCTAGTAAGTGTCTGAGGTCAGATTTGAACTCAGGAAGATGAGTCTTCCTGACTCCTCATCCAGTACTCTAATCCAGCACCACCTCGGTGCCCCTATTTTTGTATAGAGGATATCTATATCAATCAACTCATAGATGCAAGAATAGATGATTAGATCAACATACATAACAAAACATTATTTAAAACCTATGAATAGCAAGAATGGGAGGACATTGATTGGTGTTCCAGGACAAGAAGTAACAAAATGGGGTAGCTAAGTGGCAGAAGGATGGCATGCCACACCTAGAGTCAGGAAGACTCATCTTCCAGAGTTCAAATTTGGTCTCAGGCACTTAGTAATTGTAGAACCCTGGGCAAGTCACTTAACCCTATTTGCCCCAGTTTCCTCATCTATAAAATGAATGGGAGAAGGAAATGGCAAACCACTCCAATATCTTTACCAAGAAAACCCAAAATGGTTTTCAAGAAGAATGAAACATGACTGAAACAACTGAACAACAACAGTAGCAAAATGAGATTCACTTGGGAAATGGAAATTTTGGTCATTTAGATGAGAAGAGCATCCCAAGCTGAGTATTACTGATTAATAGGATAGTAAGCTGTGAGGCGTAGCAAAAGGCATGCACCTGAATAATTAACTGTAGTCACAAAAGGGATATCACTTGAATATGGTACATTGATTGTGTATATGCTATAGGAAAGTGAAAAATACAGGTGAGGCCATTAAAGACAATATGGAGATAAAGAAAGTTCCATATAAGTCAGTCATACAAGAATCCTACACTGATCTAGAGAACGGATGAGGTGACTTGGTTGTTTTGTTTTTTATGTTTAACAGAAGCCTCTTATTTATCCTTTCAAGATGTCAGTCTGAATCTTATGCCTCTCAGCATTCTGAGAACATCTTCATAGCCTAAGATCTGGATTAGCTGAGACCAGACTGGGAAAGATGGCACTAAACTTCTCTTATACCTTGATACACATAATTGGGGTCATTATGGTGACCCTATTTGGGAAACAAGTATTGGGCAGTCAGAGGCAGATCAATCAATCATCCAATCACAACTGTTAAGTGATCCAGAAATGAGATGAATGGTCTAAGTGAGGGATTTCTTTTTTCCTTGAGTCAAGAATATGAAAAGTGGGAGGGGCGGAACCAAGATGGCAGAGTGAAAGCAGTGACTTGCTTGAGCTCTCCCCCAAACCCCTCCAAATACTCATAAAAAAATGGCTCTAAACAAATTCTGAAGCAGCAGAACCCACAAAAAGACAGAGTGAAACAAATTTCCAGCCCAAGACAACCTGGATGATTGATCAGAAAGGTGCATCGTGCTGGGCTGGGAGCTCAGTGCAGTGTGGCGTGGGCTCGCAGGCCGCAGAAAACCTGGAGCAGGCCTCAGAGGACTGAGTCACGGGCAGCTGTGGAGGTTTCCAGACTCCTCAATCCACCAATGCCAAAGACAACTTAGAAGGTCAGTGGGAAAAGTCTGTTTCTGTCGGTGGTCAGAGAGGAAGGCGGGGTTTCAGCTCCATTCCCCAAGAGTCTGGTGGGGGGGGGCCGCTGCTTCCCGAGCTTCTGGCCACACTGAGAGGGAATCCAGTGGCTGATCAGAGAGGGACTGCAGGGATCTCTTTGCCAGTGCTGAGGCAGGAATCTCTTGCTTTGCCTGTGTGTGGATCTGGGTCACAGTTCTGGGCGGCAGTGCTGGGGTGAGGAGGAGCGCTGGCATGGTGGAGCTTGTAGTGGCTGTACAGAGGAACCCCTCGTCACAGTTACGGGACAGAAAGGAATACTTGTGGTCACAGGCCAGGAATGGAGTAAACAACTCGCCCCTTATCATACCACCTTGGAAGAACTGAAAATTTACACAAGTATCTCTGAAAACAGCTACACAAACCCCTGAAGCTTGGGGTACACTCTCCACATTGGAAGCAGACTCTTACCTTAACAAAGAGTTTAAAACTCAAGTAATTGGCTGGGATCATGAGCAAGCAGCGCAAAAAGAGTCAGACCATAGAATCTTACTTTGGTGATAAAGAAGATCAAAATATACAACCAGAAGAAGACAACAAAATCAAAGCTCCTACATCCAAAGCCTCCAAGAAAAATATGAATCAGTCCCAGGCCTTGGAAGAGCTCAAAAGGGATTTTGAGAAGCAAGAAGAAGTAGAGGAAAAACTGGGAAGAGAAATGAGAGTGATGCAAGAAAATCATGAAAAACAAGTCAACAGCTTGCTAAAGGAGACCCAAAAAAATACTGAAGAAAATAACACCTTAAAAAACAGCCTAACCCAAATGGCAAAAGAGGTCCAAAAAGCCAATGAGGAGAAAAATGCCCTAAAAAGAAAAATTGGCCAAATGGAAAAGGAAGTCCAAAAGATTACTGAAGAAAATACTTCCTTAAAAATTAGAATAGAGCAATTGGAAGACAGTGACTTTATGAGAAATCAAGACACTGTAAAACAAATCCAAAAGAATGAAAAATTAAAAAAACAATGTGAAATATCTCATTGGAAAAACAACTGACCTGGAAAATAGATCCAGGAGAAAGAATTTAAAAATTATTGGACTATCTGAAAGCCATGATCAAAAAAAGCCTAGACATCATCTTTCAAGAAATTATCAAGGAAAACTGCCCTGATATTAGAACCAGAGGGCAAAATAGAAATTGAAAGAATCCACAGATCTCCTCCTGAAAGAGATCCCCAAAGGAAAACTCCTAGGAATATTGTAGCCAAATTCCAGAGTTCCCAGGTCAAGGAGAAAATATTACAAGCTGCCAGAAGGAAACAATTCAAGTACTGTGGAAACACAATCAGGATAACACAAGATTTAGCAGCTTCTACATTAAAGGACCGCAGGGTATGGAATACAATATTCCGGAGGGCAAAGGAGATAGGATTACAACCAAGAATCACCTACCCAGCAAAACTGAGTATAATCCTTCAGGGGAAAAAATGGTCATTCAGTGAAATAGAGGACTTTCAAGCATTCCTGATGAAAAGACCAGAGCTAAACAGAAAATTTGACTTTCAAATACAGGACTCAGTGGAACATGAAGAGGTAAACAGGAAAGAGAAATCATAAGAGACTTATTAAGATTGAACTGTTTACATTCCTGCATGGAAAGATGATATTTGTAACTCATGAGACTTTGTCAGTATTAGGGTAGTTGAAGGAAAAAAATTGTATGTATGTATATATAGATAGATAGATAGAGGGCACAGGGTGAGTTGAAGATTAAGGGGTCATATCTGGAGAATAAAATTAAGGGATGAGAGAGGATGATACTCGAGAAGAAAGGGAGAGGTAGAATGGGGTAAATTATCTCACAAAAAAAAACAGAAAAGAAAAGTCTCTCACAGTGGAGGGGAAACAGGGGAAGGTGAGAGGGAATGAGGGAATCTTATTCTCATAGGATTTGGCTTAAGGAGAGAATAACATACACATTCAATTGGGTATGGAAATCTGTCTTACCCTACAGGAAAATAGGGGGAGAAGGGGACAAGAGAGCAGGGGGGTGATAGAGAGGAGGGCAGATTGGGAAAGAGGGTAATCAGAAGCAAATACTTCTGAGGAGGGACAGGGTCAAAAGAAAGAATAGAATAAATGGGAGGGCAGGATAGGATTAAGGGAAATAGAGTTAGTTTTTTACAACATGTCTACTAAGGAAGTGTTTTGCATAACTGCACATGTACAACCTATATTGAGTTGCTTGCCTTTTCAATGAGGGTGGGTGGGGAGGGAGGAAGGGAGAAAATTTGGAACTCAAAGTTTTAAAACACATGTTTTAAAAAAAATGTTTTCACATGCAACTGGGAAATAAGAAATACAGGAAATGGGGTACGGAAGTCTATCCTGCTCTACAGGAAAATAGAAGGGGAAGGGGATAAGAGAAGGGAGGGGGGAGAGATAGAAGAGAAGGCAGACCAGGGGAAGGGGTATTCAGAATGCATGCCATCTTATGGTGAGGGGAGGGGTGAGAAATTTGGAACTCAAAAACTTGTGGAAGTGAATATTGAAAACTAAAAATAAATAAATTTATATTAAAAAAAAGAATTTGAAAAGTGGATTGATTGGTGAGCAAATGGGAAACACTTGAGGACTAATAATAGTTTCTGTTTATCAACAGGAATTTTCTTCCTGAAAGCTGCAGGCATTTTCATCTACCTTCCACTGGACCGAAACAGCCAATTGTCTCCTCATTGCCAGGCCTGCCCAGGGTCACAGGCAGAAACCTGAAGATCACTCCTCCACAACAGAGAGCCATGGACATAACCACGGGCAAGTAGCATCTTCAAATACTCATTCAATGCTCCAGTAGTGATTCATGTGAAAAGGGAAGCCTTTTAGTCTCCTATGATTTCCCTGTGTGGCTTATGGCAAATAGCCCATGTGGCAGCAAGTACATTACTGCAGTCAGCCACCAGTCATGAAGATGATTGTACCTCCTCTGAACAGCTTGATTCTCTAAGGGCACCTGCCTTATGTAAGAAGAATGACTCTGGTTCTTTTTCATGTTGTTCATTTAGTTTCTATTTTTGTTTCTTTGTGGTTTTATTCTTTTTACTGATATATTTTTGACAGTCCTTACCCAGCAAACAACCCATGAAAAAGAGTATCTTTCAATTAAAAAAAGTTAAGCAAAACTCTCTAATACAGTGATTGCAATTAATGTCAGTTATTTCCATTCTTATGTTACCATTTGTTAACAGAAAGAAAGTATTGGTGCTTTCATTTTAGTGATTTGGAAACAATATTGTCCATTGCATTTCATCTGAGTTTTGTTGCCTTTTGTATTGTCTTCATTTATATTATTGTTGCCATTATGTATATTAATAATTCCATTGTTTTCTTCACTCTGCATAAGTTTGTGAGTCTTTCTATGTCCCTCTGAATTCCTGCTCATTTTTCTTTCATGTACGATGATCTTTACTTTCATATACCATGATTTTTTTCAGCTATTCCTTAACTGTCTAGTATACAATCTTTTTTCCCTTGCTTTTTGATACTTCAAAATGGTGCTACTATGAATATATTGCCATATTTAGAATACAGGCATTAGGATACATTTTTTGTGTTTGACTTTATTGTGCTTTTACAAATATTATATGTATATATATATGTATGTATGTATATATATATATATATATATATATATGCATATGGTTTGCAGCAACTCTACATTGAACAAGTCTATCACCACCGTTTTTCTAATAGCGTGTGCTCACATTATGTCTCTGTGTCACATTTTGGTAATTCTCACAATATTTCAAAGTTTTTCATTTTTGTTATATCTTTTATGGTGATTGTAATCAATTATCTTTGATGTTATTATTGTAATTGTTTTTGGGGTGTCATGAACCATGCCATATAAGAATTTAATCAATAAATGTTGTGTGTTTTCTAACTGCTCCACTGACCAGCCATTCCCCTATCTTTCTCTCTATCTCTGTGTCTCCCTCTCCTTCTTCCTCTCTCCTCATGCCTCCTTATTCCCTGAGACACAACAATATTGAAGAATATTACATAAATTTAGTTGATAAAGCAGCAACAGTGTTTGAGAATACTGACTCCAATTTTGAAAGATCTACTCCAGGTAAAATGCTACCAACCAGCACCACATGTTACAGAGAAATCTTTTATGAAGAGTCAATTGTTGCAGTAAACTTCATTATTGTCCTATTTTAAGAAATTGCCACAGCCACTCCAACCTTCAGCAACCACCACTCTGATGTCAATAGCCATCATCATCAAAGCAAGACCCTCCACTAGCAAAAAGATTATGACTCACTGAAGACTCAGATCATGTTTAGCATTTTTAGCAATAAAGTATTTTTAATGAAGGTATGTACACTTTTTAGACATACTACCATTGTTCAGTTGTTTTAGTATTTCCAACTCTTAGTGACCCCATTTGGGGTTTTCTTAGCAAAGACACTAAAATGGTCCACCATTTCCTTCTCCAGCTCATTTTATAGATAAGGAACTGAGGCAAACAGGGTTAAGTAACTTGCCCAGGGTCACACAGCAATTAAGTGTCTGAGGCCAGATTTGAACTCAGGAAGATGAGTCTTCTTTACTCCAGGCCAGGCACTCTATTCCCTACACCACCTAGCTACTCAGACATAATGCTATTATACAACTTTTATATGTACTGGGAAATCAAAAAATTTGTGTGATTTGCTTTATTGTGATCTTTGCTTTATTGCAATGGTCTGGAACCAAACCCACAATATCTCCAAGGTATATCTGTACTTCTTTCTGTTAGTTACATCCTTGAAATAAAAACCCAGAACAGCAAAAGAGAGCTCAGGCTGAATATTGCATGAACAGCCTAAAGAATGAAACTGCATGATGTTTAAAGGAACCATAGACAATGAACAAAGAGCAGTGTATTTGTACTATAAAAATAAGATAGCTTCTAAATTAGTAAATGTTAAGTGGATTCTATACAGTATTACAACAACTATTGAAGCTTTTGCAGTCTCTCAGTGTTATATAGATCTAGCAGAAACATTTTTAATTGCTTGTCAGTTCAGTAGTCTTTACTTCCAATTTTTTAATTTTTTGTGTTCAGAATTTTTTTCATTTGTATGTGTTTTGCAGTTGTTAATTTGTTAATTGCCTAGATGTTTTATTTGCTTCCTTCATTCATTATTCTTCTTTTTCTCTTTTGTTGGCATATGTTTTCAGAGATACTCCTCAGACTACTGTAGCTATATCCATTATACTACAGAATTTTCTCATTTTGGTCATTATCTTTAATATACTTATTTTTTCTAATGTTTTGTTCTTAGATGCTATTTGGTGTATGGTTATTTAGTCTCCATTTATGTCTATCTTTTGTTCATGTACCCTTCATTGATTACTATTGTCATATCAAAGTCAATAAAGAATAGCTTGATATTTTTGTCTTCTATATTCATGAATTACACAATAGCACTTAACTAATTTTTGTAAAGATGACCTATGATGCTATATATACGTGTGTATACATATAGTTTAAATTAATATATAGAATATATAATAAAAATCAATCATACATATGTACATATATATCACATTTCTTAATGTCTTCATTCAGATAATCACCATTGGCTATCTCATCTATTTTTTTCAATATTCTCTTCAGATCTACAATTTCTTTCTTGTAAATTTTTTGATAGGCTTAACAAATTCTAAGGGAAGAATTTTGAAGTCTGGCTTTGTTTATTTTTTTTACTATTGAGTTCATTGTGCATTTCTGTTTTTTGTTTTTTGTTTTTTTTGTCAAGTACCTGGATGTTATACCATTATGGCCATATGTTTAATATTTATATTATTTCATTATCTATGATCATGAAGTATAATGCAATTTAATCTCTCTTAATAATACATTTTTTTATTTTTACCTTCACCAAAATCATCATAGAGACTTCTGCTTTTTAAATTCACATCCAACAAAAATAAATATGATTCTAGCTCTTCATTTTAGCTCTAGATATTTATGGTTGAAATGAGTTTCTTATATGCAACAAATTTGGCAAATTGATTTTTTAAAACCAGTAATCCACTCTCTTCCATTTTATAGGGTAGTTTAGTCTATTCAAATTAAAAATAATTGTCAAGTTTTTCTACCTTGTATTAGAACATGATTTTATTACTTTTAAAATAAATCAATTTGTTCTAGGTTCTTTAAGTTTATTTTGTTTGAAATAATTTGTTCCCCATTTTTACATTGCCTTAGAAAAAGACAGACAGAGAGAGAGAGGGAGAGAGAGAGGGAGAGTGCTGTTTCCCTCAGTCCTACCCCCATTTCCCACATATTGCCTTTTTTTTTATTAAGTCAGATTCGGTACCTGGGATTTTCTTATTTCAAAAATCATGCCTGTGCAACTTATTACCTATGTAGTCTTGGGCAAGTCATTTAACCTCCTAGTTATTAGTTTCTTCATCTGTAAAATGAGAGTTGACTAAGATAGCCTCTAAGACACCTTCTCACACTATTATCCTATGATCCTAGTCTCCATCTCCTATTTTCTCTGCTGTTCATCACAAACCAATTTTCTTTTATTCTGTCTTTGCTGTAATTAATTGTTAGGCAGATATCCTTTGAACAGTATTGGATATCATTGAGGAGCACCCTAGAATACAACACTTTCTTCAACTTACTCTTTGCTCAGGAAAACCTCCATGACATTTGTGATAATCACATTTCTCTCTATTTCATGCCTTTCTAGATGAAAATATTCTCTATGCTTCTACTCTACTTTTATTAGAAGAAGTGTCTTTTCTCCCAGCCAATTCCCTATTCAGGCCTCCTAAGGCAAAGAAGGAAACAAGCTTCTATCAAGCACCTACTAAGTTCCAGGAACTATGCTAAGTGATTTACAAATATCTCATTTAGCCATCACAACAATCCTTGGAGATAGGTTCTATTATTATCTCCATTTTACAGTAAAGGAAAGTGAGGCAGACAGATAGTAAGTGACTTTCCCAAGGTCACACAGTCAGTAAGTGTCTGGGCCCATTTCCTTCCTATGTTTTTTGAGAGTTTGCCCTTCAAGATCTATGTCCATGTCTGTCTGCCTCTATCTCTGTCTCTGTCTGTCTCACTCTCCCCCCACCAGTCTCTACCTACTATCTCCTTCATTTCTGCCTACAGATTTGGCCAGATCTCCCCTATCCTTAGAAAAAGAAACTTTAATTTGACCCTACTATCCCTTAAAGTTATCCCTATGCCTCTCTCCTTCTTTCATAGCCAAATTCCTGCAAAAATCTGCCTACATTTTTTGCCTCCAATTTATCACCTCCCACTCATTACTGAGACAATTCATTCTGAGTTTTCCAATGATCTCTTAATTGCTAAATCCATTAGTTTTTTTTCTCAATCCTCATCCTTCTTGACTCCTTTGTGACTTTTGACAGTTTAAAAAAAGCATTGGGATATTCTGCTCTGGAATAATAAGATATCCCAGGTTTCCATGTCTTCTTCAGTTACAGCGGAGAACATATCTGTCTTGGCACTGTGATTAGGCCAAAATGCAGACCTGAATCCATAAACAAGATCATTATTCAGAGTTCTTTTAGCAACAGAGATAGCTTTCTTTCCCTCTAGTAGTATGGATGAACCTGGTAGGTTAGAGGCAAACCCATCATTTTCTACTGTGGTTACTGCTGAGTAAAATAGTCCTTTACAGAAGCTTGGCCATTATGTGTTTTATGTAATGGAAACAGAACTTATCATGTTAATTGGTAGCACACCAGCACTTGTGAAAGTGCCAAAAAGCCCTATGAGATAGCATGTTTCTGAGTTCCAATCCCTTCTCTGTCAGGGCCCAATATTATGCCTTAGTTCACTAATCAATGTGTTTTCCCAAGTTTCAATCTCCTTCAATAGAAGACAGGGGCTTTCAGTGTCTAAAAAAGTTGTTGTATGAAATTTATAGCTAACTAAAACAACAAGGGTGATTCCTTGATCCTATTTCCTTGTTTTGTTGGTAACTCACTTTTACTGAAGTTGTGGGGATTTGTGGAAAAGAAATAGAGGATGCAAAAAGACATTCTGAAACAATAATGATAATACTGCTATTCTGGGCAGAGCTATTTGCAACATTGAAATCCTTGTACAGGAATTAAATCTTTTAACACTACTAAATGAGCTTCTATAGCATTTTTAATTGCTCTAGAAATACCACAGACCTTTGGTGAAATGCTGATATATGTACAGATAAGTGAGAGTCAGCTCTATGGTCATTTTCTAAAATGAGTGAACTCAGGAATGAGTAGAATAGAGTAGATAATAGGCAATTAATTTTAGTCCATTGAAAATACCCTGGAGGATGTGAATCCAAGTTAATATGGCAGCTCCAAATTCCTAGCTACTTTTTCCTAAATTGGAGGGGTGGGGGGTAGAGAATGCCAAATGAAAGAAAGCAGCAAAATATTAAGCAGACAATTTTAGCAATGAAAAAATGGGGATGCCATAAGTACATAAGCCTTCTGAGGCAGATAAATGGTGCAGTAGATAGAGCATTGGGCCTAGAGTGATGAAGATTAACTGAGTTCAAATCCAGCCTCACACATTTACTAGCTACATGATGCTGGGTAAGTCATTTAACCTTTCTCAGCCTTACCCATCAGGTGTGTTCCAAATCTCAGATTCTATGATTCTGTGATGCAAGCAAAACCAGGAAAAGAATGACTACAGCAATATAAATGAAAAGAACAACAATAACAAAGTCAACATCCATTAAATTACGACCAATAATGGTCCCTAAGATGATATAGGAGAATGTACCTCACTCCTTTCTTTGCAGAGGTAGGAAACTGAGCTTGTAGAACACTACATACAAAAGATGACTCTATGGATAGACAAAAGGTTAAAGATACTTTGGCCTACATTTGGTAACCGTTATTTTACATTCAAAAAACTTCATCCACTGGGGTTGCTAGACTAGGAGATGAGTCAGTCAGCTTTGGCCCTGGTGCTTCTCTTCAGCAATCTGTGGAGTTCATTGTTCAGACAAGGCAAGGAAGAGGAGTTTAGAAAAGACCCTTAGACATAGTAGGTACCCAGCACATATTTGTTTAATTAATGAAGTAATTAATTTCTGGGATCGATGAAAGATTTTCACCATCACTAAACAGCATTTTTAAGGCCTTCCATAAGCATGGAAACAACACAAATCGTGATTCAGAAGAGTTATGCTTTTGTTAGTGAAAATGGACATGCTGGCTAAATAATAGTATTCACAAAATGAAAGGCTTTGTTTCAGAATGGAAGCAAGAAAGAGCAGAAAAATCAGTGGCTCTGAAGTTAGAGGTTGTGGATGTGGATTTCCTTGGTTCTCTCCCTTATTCTACATGGCCTGGGTAAATAATTCATTTCATTGAGACTCAGCTTTTTCATCTACAAAAGAGGGGATTGGATGAGATAACCACAAAGACATCTTCCATCTCTAAATCTATGCTCTCAGACACAATTTTAACACAATTTTTTTCAGTTTTGTTTTTGTTTTAGCTTTTATTTAGTATTTTATTTTCCCTAGTTATATGTAAAAACAATTTTTAACATTTGTTTTTAAAACCTTAAGTTCCAAATTTTGTACCTTCCTCCTTCCTCACCACACCCCCATTGAGAAGGCAAGCAATTCCATGCAAGTTATATATGTGTAGTCATGCAAAACATATCCATAATAGTCATGTTGTGGGAAAAAAAAAACTCAAGAAAAATAAAGTAAAAAAAAGAGAAAGTATGCTTCAATCTGTATTCAGACACTATCAGTTCTTTCTCTGGGGGTCGATAGCATTTTTCATCATAAGTCCTCCAGAATTGACTTGGATAGTTGTGTTGCTGAGAACAGCTAAGTCATTCACAGCTGATCATCTTACAATATTGCTGTTACTTTGTACACAGTACATTTCACTTTGCATCAGCCCATGCAAGTCTTTCCAGGTTTTTCTGAGAGCATCCTGCTCATCACTTCTTATAGTGTAATATTATTCCATCATAATCACGTACCACAACTTGTTTAGCCATTCCCCTAATTGATAGACATCCCCTCAACTTCTAATTCTTTACCCCCAGAAAAGAGCTGCTATAAATATTTTTGTACATATAGATCCTTTTCTTTTTTGGGTTTTTTTTTATCCCTTTTGGAATACAGACCTAGTAGTGGTATTGCTAGGACAAAGGGTGTGCACGGTTTTATAGCCATGGGCATAGTTTCAAATGTTTGAATCAGTTTACAACTCCACCAACAATTCATTAAAGTCTCACTTTTCCTGTATCCCTTCTAACATTTATCATTTACCTTTTCTGTCCTATTATCCAATCTAATAGGTACGAAGTTTTAATTTCATTTCTCCAATCAATAGTAAGTTGGAGGGCAGGTAGGTGGTGCAGTGGCTAGAGCATGGGCCCTGAAGTCAGGAGGACCTGAGTTCAAATCCAACTTCAGACTAAATGCTTAACACTTACTAGCTGTGTGACTCTGGGCAAGTCACTTAACCCCAATTGCCTAAAAAATAATAATAATAAATCAGAATATTTCTTCATATGGCTATAGACAGCTTTGATTATTTCATCAGAAAACTGATCATATCTTTTGATCATTTATCAATTGACACATTTTTTTACCAAAGTGGCTATAAAATGAGTTTGTAGAAATCAAATCACATTCTTTTTCTATGAGTACTATTTAAAAGTTGGAAATGTATTCTCATAGGAAAAAAATGTACTCTAAGGTATCACTCAGTTAATCTGTAAACATTCATTTAGTGCCTACTACATACCACTTACTATGCAGAGGATACCAAGCCAAAAATGAAACAATCCCCACTTTAAAAACATACTTTATATTGAAAGAGACAATACATATATGTATATGTATCTGTATGTGTATGTATATACATATAAAGATATATATATATGTATACATATATATCTAAGTATATAGAAAAAACTATACAAGCTAATTTGGTGGGGAGCACTAATATCTAAGGGAAATGAGAAAGAGATAATCAAAATCATCCATAATTATTAGTTACTGCTTGCTTTTCTTTTTCTATTGGGAAAAGAAAAACAAAGCCCTTGTAACAAATAAAAAAGAAGAAATTTAATTCTCAAGGCTCCAGCATTTTAGTAGTGCTTCTTTCATTGACCCAGAGAATAACCCCATTACACCTTAATAGTGTTCATGGGTTGCTATGGCCAAGCGGTTGGTGGTGAGCCTTTCTAAACTTAGCTAGAACTCATTGAGTACACTGTCACATCTATACTAGGTCTTGCCAGCTTAGAAGGAGCTGCCCGAGCTTATAGTCTACTGGAAGTAACCCCAAGAATCCAGGACCAACCCCAAACCACAAGTAATCAACAGAGAAGTACTTTAGTAGAGGACTTGAGGAATTAGTCAAGGAAAATTTATTTTTCAATAAAAGAACAATACAACTTAAACTCAGTTACAAAGTAGAAATATCTGGAATTCAAAATATATATGCCACATTCATATAGATAGATAGATAGATAGATAGATAGATAGATAGATAGATAGATAGATAGATTCATAGGGGAAGATCTGAATTCAAATCCCACCACGCATATTAGTTGTGTGGCCATGGACAAATCATTTCTCAGGCTATAAGTTGCTAAGCAGGTGCTGGTTCCACTTAACAGAAGTTCCCTTACTGGAAGCCCTTTCTCCTACTGTGGGGGAGGGAAGGAAGGAGGGAGAGGAAGAGAAGAGAGTTCTTAGTAGCTGCATACAAGGATACTACACTTATTAACATGAGTTATCTAGGGGTCATTTACCTGGCCAAATGGATAGGACCTATCCAAATGGATAGGAAAAAAGAAAACAAAAGGCTTCACCATCCAAAATAAATGTCATAAAGTCACTTTATTTATCAGTGCCTATTTACTCTTACTCTAGACATAGTTCTTACATATTTTGTGAGTTTGTATCAGATATTGATTATCTTCAGCAGAGAAGAAGAAAAAAATGGAAAAGATCAGGTATGATACTGTTAAGACATTGGTGAACTGCTGATAATATGAAGAACCTGTTAGCAGCCCACAACCAAGGGAGAGAGAGAGAAATTACAAAATGCAGAAACAGGGAATAGAAAACCAAAATAATTTGTTTGGGAACTGTTGTGGTAGATAAAAGGCACTCTGAAGTGAATGCTGAATTTTAGGACAATAAGAAGAAAAATGAAGAAAAGCTCTGTTTAAAAATATTAGAGCCATAGATTTTGAGCTAGAATAGGTGTTAGAGGTCATCTAATAAAATCCCCTCAGTCTACAGATGTGGAAACCGAGGACTCAAGAAGTAATTGCTCAAGTTCTCATAGGATCTAGATATGGATATATAAGGATATGGATATAGATTCTTTTATTCCAAATCCAGCAACATTTCCAATATTCTGCACTACTGCTTAAAGTATAGAGCATATTAGAAAGGTTTCTATCCAAAATGGTTACAATAACGAGGGTTTTAGTTCTTTGAGGGGAATAAATTTCTACATTCCTTTTAAAGAAACATGAAACAAATATATTTTTAAGAAGGTGTTTGTGACAGTTGTTTGTCATTACTTACAATAAAGACAAGGCACCTGGTATAGTTTCAACGCATATATTCCCAAGGCCTGCGTTTGTTTAGTGAGGGATGTATATTTCTATTTTTTTAAAGAATTGAATGGGCTGCTTTGGCAAACCACATGCAGGCTGCCAATAAAACTTCAAGGGCTTCTTTACCACGAATATCCTCCAATTTGTGTGGATAACAGCCTCTTCGCTACCCAACAATCTTGGTGAATAGCTATAGCTGAAAATAAGCCTCAATCAGTTAGCAGGAAATAAGAAACAATGGATACAAGAGGCAGAGGCCTGACATAAGGAAAAACCTCTTAAGAGCTAGAAATGCCTCAAGGTCAAAAGTGTTGCCTTGGGTCCCCCCTCAGTAGAGATTCTCAGATGATGACTGGATAACCATTTGCTCAGTATGTTGTAGAGGGATTCTGGCTCAGACATGGGTTAGATGACTGCTGAATCTTCTATGAAACTTCCTTTTAACTCTGAGTTTCTATGAAACAAGGAGGATCCTGGAGCAATCAGATATATTGTCTAGGAAAACAATTTACCATGGGCAGTTAGTAACCTACAAACAAAGATTTAGGTTGAGAATGTCACCTAATGTTCTCAAAGAAATATACTGCCTTGGGAAAAGTCTTGCAGTTCACCAAATCAATGACTGAAATATTGCTCATACTTTACAAAGGGGCAGAGGAATGTATGTTTATTTTGTGGCATTAACCTGCTTTTTATTGATTGAAGGGTGGGGCCAAAGGATTCACTGAAGCAGGGCTGCTTCACCTAAAGAAGGTTAATAATAATAATAATAATAATAATAATAATAATGACAGAAAGCGTAAAATAGGTTAAAACAAACAAACAAATAAATAGAGGCTTAAAAATAAGACATGTGTACCCACAGGCAATAATCTTCCCTCTTCTTTCTCACCAAGAACTACCTTGAATAAAGTTAGCACCCTGGCAGCCAGTATATGTGTATGGGCAGACTTAGAGTGATTGGCCATCAATATCATTTCAGTCATTGTACAAATGTATGAGCTCTTTACTTCAAACTGATTGGGTTTTCCAATTTCAGTAACCAGTTAGTCTGCTCATTCAGGCATCTTTCCTCCATATGAGAATTCTTCCTTATTACAAGGTCACTTTCACCTTATATCTCTGCCTTCTGTTTGGATCTAAAATATCCAGGTGTTTTCAATATTAAAAGACACACATATCTTATCCTGTTTGAAGATTATATTTGGGGTTTTCCCCAGGGTCCTTTACATTTATTTCATAATAACACTACTAGTAGATGATCCATTTTCTTTTTTAATTAGGATGTCCTCTGCTTTTCCTTTTTTCTCCTGCAGATACATACACCCAAAAAAAATTAATTAATCAAGAAATATCTTTGTGAGATATGAAACAATTAAAATGCAATTCTTGACTGGGTGTTAGTGAATCAAGTGAATCTAGAATTAGTTGTTCAGTATTATCATCATCAAAGCTAAACTTTCACTATAAATGTAAAACATATCTGATAAGCTTTGTTACATAAATTAAACATCATTTTTATTTTTTTTAAATGTATCTCTAGGTCTGCTGTGCTGGGTATCTAGTAACAACTTAACAGAGTGTCTGTTATCAACCAGTGATTATGATAAGTGCTGCCTTGGAAAGAAGCAAATCCGAAGAAGTAATTGGATTTGCTAAATCCTGCTTTGCCTTGGCTTGGGTTCTGGCACCTGCAACAAAAAAAAAAAAAGGACAGCTGTTCTGGACACCCACCAAGTAAATACTATTAAGCTCATTAACACAAACCTTTTGGCTATGATCAAGTGTAGGATCAGTTTAATCCATTATGTGTCTTCTGCCTTGGGACTCTGCCTTGCCCTGTGACTCTGAGAGGTTGGGAGGAGGGACTTGGCAAGCCAACAAAATCTTTTTCATCTCTAACAGCTGTTATTTATGAGCCCTGTAGTATAAATGGCATAATAATGATAATGAGAATAATACCTTGGATAGGAAAAAAAAACACTCTAGTTCTAGGGAGCTCAAAGATCTTTGCTGACATTTATTTAATCTAATTAATCCCCACCAAAGCTTGGGCCAGAGATTAGAAGTGGGGAGAATTATGCCCAGCTTACAAATGAGAGTACTGTGGCCAAAAAGTGACTTGCTCAAATGCTAAGTAAGCTACTGATGGAGAAAATGTCATAGACAAATTCATCACCTCCTAATACAATGTTATAATTGAAAAACAATTATTGTCATATTTTTCAAATTTCTTTCATAACAGGAAATGTGCATGCATATGTGTGTGCATATGCCTGTCCCAAAATTCACTGAGTAACTTCTAAAATAGTTTCTTAATAGCTGCAAGATTTCATTACTTAGTAATCACATCAAGGCACTTAATAAACACTGGGCAACTATTGTCAACACTACTATCTTTAATAATGGGAAAATGTGAATACATCAGTTCTTCAGAAGCCTACACAAAATAACACGGTGATCTAAGAAAAGAGCTCCAGATAGACATCATTAATGTGTCACCATAGAAAAGCAACAAGGTAGAGTAGATAGAAAGCTGGCCTTGGAGTCAGTAAAGCCTGGGTTCAAGTCCTGCTTCTGATAACACAATAATAATTGTATGACTTTAGACAAGTCACAACTTTTCAGTGTAACTTTTCGGTAGTGAAGGCAACTCTTTCAGTCTGAGTAGTAAAGCTCTACACTGGTAGAGTTAATTTCCTCATCGAGAGTTCACTACACCAAAGAAGTCATAGGCCTAGACAATGAAAAGAGGGGAAATCTCCATAAGAGGGATACCTTTGGCATATGCAATAGTGTGCTAATAAATGCTTAACCACCAGCTCTTCCCTTCCCCCCCAAAAAAATACAGCAGATATGCTCATGTAACACTTTTAAATTTAATCTGTATTATTAATATCTGCTCCATCACTTTCTTAAGTCAAGACAAGTCAACAAAACAATAAATCAAACCCTGATTTGTAGCGTTTGCTGATTTCAGAGGTACAAATGCTCATACTGAAATTTTAACAGTTGTTCTAAGTAGCAGGATCAAGCTGGGTTCTAACAACACTCCTGGGTATATGACATCTGAACCCTAAATTTGTCAAGAAGATTTCTATACTCTCAGAGGGGTCCCTTCCCTCTTGGAGAGCTGTTCCTCCAGTGAAGGTTGAACTTCATGGCCTGAGGAGGCTAAAGGACTCCATTTTATAAGTAAACATGTTTTTTTTGCCTTCCGGAATTGATCTGGTGGCTGATTGCAGATACTGAAGTTAGTATCTCATACCACACAGACTAAAAATAGAAGAAATGAGAAAGATCTGATCAGTTACAAAGTAGAAAGAAAAATCTTACTTCAGCTTTCTTATAAAAAGATTAGATAGATTAGAGATAGAGATAGAGATAGAGATAGAGATAGAGATAGAGATAGAGATAGAGATAGAGATAGAGATAGAGATAGAGATAGAGATAGAGATAGAGATAGAGATAGAGATAGAGATAGAGATAGAGATAGAGATAGATATGAGGCAGCTAGGAAGCACAGTGGAGAGAGCACTGGACTCAGAATCAGGAAGACTCATCTTCATGAGTTCAAATCCAGCCTCAGAATGTGACCCTGAGCAAATTGTTCAACCCTGCTTGCCTCAGTTTCCTCATCTGTAAAATAAGCTGGGAAAGGAAATGGCAAAACACTGCAGTATCTTTGCCAAGAAAGTCCCAAATGGGATCATGAAGAGTCGGACATGATTGAAGCAACGGAATATCAACAACAAAATACATCATATGTGTGTGTGCGTGATTCTTGTGTGTGTGGCATTGAAGGTAATCTGATATTTTTTCTTCTCTGCTTCCACATCTTCCAAACAGTGCAATTTTAAAAAAGAAATCTTGAAGGCCTTTTAAAGTGGTTTGACCCACTACTAAGTGGGAGCATCCCCCAGGATTGGTAAATTACATGAACATAACAAGCATAGGTCGTGGATTTTCTGAAACAGTCCCAGTAACAAGGAAAGAAGATGTCCTTCCAAGGAGGTACACTAGGATAAATAGCTTTTGTGAGAAAGGGCTTCCTAATTTGTGATTTAGGAAATATGTTCTGCATTCATTTGGCTCATACTCCTTTTTGCCACTTAGGCCTCACCTCTGGGGCAGTCTAAGAACAAACAACATCAAGAGAAAGCCGTGTGGACAAAGGGACTAAACCAGGACAGAGTGCCAGCATTTGATCTATTTTGTCCAAAGACCATTTTTAGTTGCTTATGGTCAAAGGAGCATTTGAGGTTTCATTACAAACAGAGCAAACAGCAAAGGTTTGACTGTCTTGTGCCTGTTAAGCTCTCCAATGACCTGTGTGATCTCATCCTCATCGTCTTGTACATTCTTCACTCTGAGCTCAGTCAAAGGGAGGAATCATTTCCCATAGTTTAGTGGTTTTCCACCTCCTTTGCACAGCTGGCCCCATGGTTGGAATGCTTTTCTCTTTCAATTCTGCTTCTTGGAAGTTCTGGCTTCTGTCAGTTCTATATCATATCCTTCATATCAACACATAGTAGATATCTAACAAATGCTTGATAATCGATACTGTGCGTATATTTTTTATACTTTGTCTATGTATCTATTTTATACTATTTATAAATATGTATACACGCACATATATATGTATGTATATATATATACATATATATATATATATATGTGCCTATTTACATGTTGTCTCCACCAGTACAGTGTAAATTCCTTGAGAGCAGAGACCATGTTTTTGCCTTTCTTTGTATCCCCAAAACTTAGCACAGAGCCCCACCACATAATAGGCATTTAATAATGCTTGCTGACTGATTGACATTTGTAAATAACAAGGAAATTGTACCTAGGACAAGGTTTTTTGAAAAATTACTCATTTTAGTACCTTGCATTAGAAAGTATAAAGTATAAAGTATATTTTGTTTTAAGCCCCTGGCCTCCAAGGGATCCCTATCTGGGTTTCTGAGCCCCTGAACAGATAAGCCATGGAATGACTGGGGTCATTTCTTGAATACCAAGCTAAAACAGATCATCAGTCTTCTGTGATTTGCTCCAAATCTAAATTCCAGAGAGCTAATGCTCAAGTTCATTGTTAAACTTCTTGCCTCTATTTTCTGGTTTGTAAATTGGAGATTAAAAGTGTTTGGGGCTTGAATGTCCATTATCCTTTTTAAATTCTCCAAAAGAGAGAGTAATTTTGCCTATCCTTCTGATAGCAGGAGAGTCCTAGGATACAACCTCTGAAGTAAAAAGGGAGGAAAAATCTTGGTTCCTTAGCCTGCATCCCTTGTCAGACTCTTCAAGGCGTCAGCAATGAGACTCTTCCAGAGGACACCAGATTGGTTCATTACAAACAAAAACTTGCTGCCGAGATTGGAGGTATTTGGGCAAAAGAGAGTCAAGACTTGCAAAAGCTGTTAGAGGTATGTTCATGGAACATTTCTTCCAAAAGAATCCATCTTTCTAAAATAGCCTTTGAAAAACCAAATGGCAAAGGCCCCTCAATTGTGAGACTGGATGAACAGATTTCAGAATATGAATGTGCCACATTCACATTACCGTGCCACACACAAAAAAAGAAAAATTATGAAAGTGATGTTTTCAGAGAAACCTGGAAAGACTGTATAATCTGATGCAGAGTAAGGTTAACAGAACCAGTAGAACAATTTGAACAATATCAAAAACTTGTAAAGACAAAAACTTTGAGATTTAAGAACTCTGACGAATGCAGTGTCCAACCATAATTCCAAAAGAGCGATGATGAAAAATGTTAGCCAGCTCCTGACAGAGAGGCAGAGGACCGAGGGTGTAGACTGATATACATATACACATATACATAAATATATACACATATACATATACATATACATATGCATATATAAATACATATGTACACTTACTGGACATGGCAAACATGAGATGTTTTGTTTCACTATGCATGTTTGTTACAAGGGTTTTACTTATTTTTTCAGTGAGGGAGGAGAGAAAATAGATTCTTAAAAATTAGAAATAATTAAATTTAAGTTAAAAAACCCAAAAGGCAAAAATTAAGAGAGTGACGATAGAGTTTCCACTTCTAAGAACTCTAGGAAAATAGTGCTAAAGGTTTACAGCAAGAGTAATTTCAAATGTAAATTTGAAAATATTTTGCATTTCTTCCGGCAGGCTTAGTTTTCATCAGGTGTTTTTTTTTTAAGCTTTTAATTGTTATGGCCTCTTTGAGGTAAAAAATAAAAACACTTTAAATGTGAGTTTTAATTAGGAGCATGAAACATCTGCATCCATTTACATGATATTACAACTGCTAATATGTAAATATGTTGTCAGCCACTGTCCACACAAATGCAAAAGGTCAACAAAATCTTATCCTCAATCACCCATCCACTTTTGATCAATACTCTGCTCACTAATATTCACATAGCATTTATATCCTCTTTAACACAACCCAGAAGTCTGATCACAAGATGACATGATTCTTAAGGGTCCCTTATGAATAATGTTGCAAGATACAGTGTTCATAGCTGTCTCTCCACAAGAGGTCCTCCAGGAACCAGGAGAACCTTTTTGGGCTTAAAGGTCATTATTTTTTCATGGCAGACCAAGATGCACATCTGATAATAGAAATATCACAGAATGACACCACATGGGGAAAATAGATTGGGGGAGGAAGGGAAATAGTGGTATAATATTTTTAAAGTTGCATTTATGTAACTTACATTCTCTTATCTATCTGGAATTCTTTTTCAATTTCTATAATCATTGGCTAACTTTGATTGAATATTATAAGCTCCTTGACAATGTGTATTATTTCTTGCTTTGGCCTTTTAACCCCCATAACAAGGACAATGGCTGGCACAGAAGACACATTTAATAATAATTACCTTGGAGAAACTTTATTTCTTCACATCTAAGTTGGGTTTTTTTTATCCCCACTCTTATTTTATAACAAGAAAAGCTGGTTTTAGGGTCCTCTAGGAACAAAATTCTGATTTAATTACTACATCTTATTAATGTATTTTACTTTCAGACATATAGAGCTGCTGTTATTCAAATAAGTGTTAGATTAAGATCATAATAATAAATAATAAAATTATAATAATTGAGATCAGCTATGGTTGAGTAGAACAAGCATTGTGCCATTTAACCTCTCAACCTTAGCTTCCTCATCTTTAAAATGGGGATAATGATTCCTTCTCAACCTACCTACCATACTGATTGTTGTGAAAAAAGTATTTATTAATTGTAAGGTTACTTTGGAGCAACAGACTAGCAGCATAGCCCTGATCTGTACCAGAGTTTGGGTCCACAATCCTTCTCTGTGGTCAGAGCAACCATATTGCCAACTCACTCCTGTTCCATGGTTCCTGCCCTGTTCACTTGCTTTGGTCTGAATTTGTGATCTAGAAAAATTATTCACTTTAGATTCTTCTTAAATTTCCCAGTCACTATTCAGTTGAATAGTCTTTTTAGATCTTTGCTGACCTTTGTGAGGGGACCTGGGCTGTGCTTTTTCCTCCTACTCTACTGTCTTTGTTGGTCCAGTCATCCTGATTTCTCAGCAAGAAGCAACCTTTACATAAAAGATGTGTTGGTGTGTTATCAAGTGCCAGTAGACCCCAATAAGGTCAAGAACTACCATTTTCTTTCAAGTTTTGAGGAAACAAATTCAATCAAGATTATGAGAACATGGGGTTATTGTTGTTGGACTTTTTGCTTTATTTTTGCTGAAGCCTGATTGAAAGAGGATCTGATTTTTAATTAGTCAATGTTTGGGTCCCTTATGTTGAAATGAGATAAAAAGCTCTTTTAATTACTAATAACAATAATAGGAGAATAAGAAGTAACCCAAAAATATTGTTCCATAGTATTTTAGAAAATAGTTCTAAATGAATGCTATCATTTAAAAAAATCATATATCTGAATACCACTTTACTCAAATCTCTAGTTTCTCTGAGCCATTTGCTATATATTAGACCTCCAACCAGGAGGAATGCTAGAGAAGTTTATCTTTCTCATCCCAGTTTATCTTTCATTCAGGCAACATTCAAGGCACTACAAGTCTTACATACATCTTTCATATCTAGACTACGGTTAAGTCCAAATATATCAAGCCAAAAGCAAAGTATGTTGTGTATGAAAACTCTTGTAAAAAGATATAAAACAGAAACCACTAACCCCACTTTGTACTTAAGAAAATGGAGGTCTAAGTGATATATTCCTGGAACCAAATAAAATCAATGTAGCTCGTGCTTGGAAACTACCCTGTGTTTGTATATTGTTTATGAGACTGCACAAGTTCTTGCTAATTGCATCATCAGATCACTAAGCCCAGGGTAGATCTTGGAAAGGAAATTCCATGTCATGAGAATAAATATGTACAAATACTTACAATCGGGAAGAGATGGGTTTGAATCTTGCCTCAATTACTAGCCATGTGACCTTGGGAGTCACTAAACCTCTGTGTGCTTTAGCTACCACATCTATAAAATGAGGATAATAATAGCAATTCTCTGAAAAGGTTCTTGTAAGGATCAAATAAGAAAATATATGTCAAGTTCTTTGATAACTTAAAGCATCATATACATGAGTTATCATTATTATTGTTACCACCACCACCACCAAAACCACTACTATTACAACTATTACTACTACTACTACTACTACTACTACTACTACTACTACTACTGCCACTACCATTACCACTACCACCACAGTAGTGCAGTAACTATGGAATATAGTGGATTGTAACTGACATTTCTCACAACCAGTACTTGAGGTAGGACAGGGAGTAAGGGAAAGGGCATAATAGTTTGAAGTTTTGTTCCATTGTCACCAGGTTTAATCTAGTCCTTCTTGTAGTCCTTCTTTTCTGAGTGGATAGAAACCATACCAAAGCATTCTTCTTGTCTTCTCTTCCTCTTGATCCTTTTTTCTTCTTCCCCATCCCTTTTTCATCTAAATTGCCTTTATTTGAACATCACAAAATAGATAATCCTGTTTCACAGGGATTTCAAGTTGTCTTTGGAGTACTGCTTCCTATGTCATGAAATCATCTTATCTTGGGGTTAGAAGATCTCTTCCAGACTATCTGGTCCAACCTTCCAAGTAATGCATATATCACCCCTACGACATCCCTAAAAATAACCATTCAACCTCTACCTGAACATTTGTTTTCATTGACAAGAATTCACAACAAAACATGTCCTATCCATTTGGGGGAGAATATTTATATTTAGGACATCCTTCCTTATCTTGAAAGTCCTTTGAATTCCACCTCCAGTGCTTACTGATATTGATGAATTAACCAACACCCTTCAGATGAGTTCATTTAATCACCTAGAAATCTACCTAACTACAAATCCAGACACATTTCTCCATTTTGTACGTAAGGAAATCATTGACAAATTCTGTCAAATTTCTTGCTAACATCCAAATAGTCTATCTCTCTGGCACAATCAACCAGGAGAAACCCTAACAAAAGTAGACTGATTAAAAAAAGAAGAAGAATGTTATTCTAGGTACAGGGCACAATATGTACAAAGATACAGAAGTCGGAGTGAGCATGCTGTGAGAGGGGGATAATAGATCAACCTGACTGTTGCAGAGAAGCCAATAATCTCTGTACTACTTCCTGCATAATTAGGAAGACAGAATACAGACTCCTCTGTTTGGAGCCTATTTTCAGCATTAGCATCTTCCCTTGAGAGTTAAGGCTTTCGGGGGGGGGGAGGTAACAAAATGTCCCCGTATCAAAATAGCAAGGATTAATGTATTTAATTAATACATTATTCAGTGTCATATGATTGAAAGTAGCTTAGAGACACAGGTGAGTTATAAAGATGGAGAGATCAGGAAGGAAGTTGCTATTCTGACTCAAGAAGGATGATGCAGTGAAAAATTCTGGGCTTCCAGGAGACATTACAAGAGCACTGGATGCTTGAAAAGAAAGTGGCATTAAAATAGGAGGGGATAGCTTAGGCAGTGCCTCAGAGACCAGCCAGTTTTTCATTGTCCAGGTGAGGAAAATGAGGTCTGGAAATGTCAAACAACTTCTACAAAGTCATATTACCAGTTGGTGGTTTCACTCCTAGTCTAGTGTTCTTGCCATCACACCCTATTGCTTCATTTGCTAGTACCAAGTCTCATTTTCCTCATTTATGAAATGGGCAAAATAATAATTGCTGAAGCTACCTTAGAGGGCTGTTATGAGGATAAAAATAACAGGTGACACTTACATAGCTTTTTAAGGTTTACAAAGCACATTATACATTTTCATCATTTGGACTGATCCTTACAACACTCTTGTAAAGTAGGTGTAGAGGTATTATACCCATTTTAGAAATGAAAAAAATGAGGGTCAAAGAGGTTAAAAGGCTTTCCCATAGTCAAATAGCTTATACGTGCCAGGGATAAGGTTTGAACTAGCATTATTCCTAGCTCTAGGGCCATCTCTCTTTCAAGTTCTGCCTCTACAATTAGTCAAGATAAAACATAGGAGTAACGCAGTAGAACAAATCCTGGGTATGGCTTAAGGCCAGGGTTTAAATCCTACCTCCAAAGCTTATGAGCTATGTAAGCATAATTATTTAACCTTCCTGAGCCTCCATTTTCTCAGCTCTAAAACAGTGGTAATAATACGTTCACTGACTAACTCATAGGGCAGTTTTGAGGGAAAGTGCTTTATAAATCTTAAATTGAGCTGTTATGATAATTATAATAATGAAGTTTAAAACAATGCAATTCTATCTACTACATGGAAGATGCCTTCTTTATAGGCTTCAGCTTCCTCTTACAAAAAAGCTGGGGTTGGACTCAGGGCTTCTTAAACTGTTTCCACTTACAACCCCATCAGCATTTCTTGACTGTGGGTCCCAACCCCATGGCTGCAACCCACAGTTTAAGAAGCACTGGACTAGATAATCTTTAAGGTCCCTTCCAGCCCCCAAAACCTACAGTTCTATAAACACTATCATCATCACCATTACCATCATTATTCTCATTACTATTATTCATAATCTCAACTACAAATTTGGAAGAGACTTCAATGATCTTCCAATCCAACTTCCACCCAAAGGAAGAGTCTTGTCTATAGTGTCTTTGCTCAGTGGTCATCCATTCTTTGCTCCCAGTCTTGTAGAGAGGATAGATGAACTCGTGGCATTCTGAAAGTACCCATGCTATCTTTGACCAAGTAAAATTTGGGTGTAGTTTTTTTTCTTTATGCTGAACTAAAATTTGCCACTTTCTAACTTGCACCCATTGGTCCCAGTTTTGTCTTTGGGGATCAGGGACAGGCAGAACAAATCTAATCCACTTTCTATATGACAACTTGTCAGTGTTTGAAAGTTACTGTTCCCCAGTGATTTTACCAATGCCTCCAGCAAATTCCTTCATTCTGGAGCATTAGGATTAGTGTGATTTTATGCCTGCTTGCAGAACTGGGCAGATGATGTAGGATATGATATGATATTAACTGGAAGAAACCTTACTGGCTGCACTTATATACACCATCAATCAAAGGTTAGAATTAAGCAGTAAGTTAGTCTAGGAGCCTTACTTTAGAATAAGAAAGGAATGCTAGTAAAGAATAGAACAACTAGAAGGAATGATAGATCCATGAATGTAGACCCTGATACTAAAGAGTTCTCTCAACCTCTGTGCTTATTCTTATCTGATCTATTTGTGATTAGTATCAAGTCATAGAAAATCATAGATTTAGAGCTGAAAAAAACCTTGGAAACCACCAAGTTCAACTCTCATTTTACAGATGAGGAAACTGAGTTACATAGCAATTAAGTGATTTGCCCACGGTCACATAGGTAGTATCTGAGGCAATATTTGAACCCATACCTTCCCAAATCCAAGTACCCTATCCACTATACTATGCTTAATAAATATACTTACTATACGCCAGGCACTATTCTACCTAGATGCTCAATAATCCTTTTAACTGTCCTTTCACTATGGCTCTCCAGGACCACTTAACTCCTTTCATTGTCTGTACCTGGCCCACCCCAGGTTACCTGTCACTCTTTAATCCCATCCAAACCCTTTCTCTGTTGCTAATCAACATGTGAAGGGCTTTAGGAGTCAACTGCATAATACTCTTGTGAATAGCGAGTCCCCAGAGTTTATTGCATAGGGAAATGATGTAGTTAGAGATGTACATTTTTTTCTAGAATTATATAGCACTTCCAGGTTTGCTGAGTACTTTATAAATATTTCATTTTATCCTCATAACAACTTGGGAGGTAGGTGCTATTCTTATCTTTATTTTATAGATGAGGAAACTAAGGCAGGCAGAGGTAAAGTAACTTGCTCAGATTCACATGGTTGTAAGTGTCTGAGGCCAGATTTTAACTCAGGCCTTCCCGAACTCCAGATCTAGCACTCTATCCATTGCACCATCTAGCTAGCTGGTATGGAGATCTAAGCCTGCATTTCCTCATCTTCAATATGGGGAGACAGACTAGACTGTCTCTAAAAGCTGTCTTCTGGTTCTAACATTCTTTGATTAAATTTTCAAAAGGATCTTTAAGTTGTCATGGGCCCTGGGGGTATTTGCATTTTAGTAAAGATTCTTAAAGATTGGAATGCATGCCAATCCAAAAGGATTAAATCTCAACTGGTGAAATTTAAGATACTAAAATAAAGTCAGTGAGATACTATAGAGCAGGAAGCAAGTCCTGCTTGGGCCCCAGCTACTGCCTACCAACAAGGCTACCCCTGCACTTGACCTTTTGGTAGACATTCACAAGAATACTATGAATACACTTTCCTAGTCTATGTCACAGTGGCATCCCAGCACCAGCAGCTGTTCAAATATGCTAACTCCCTTGAAGAGGAAGTGATAGATCTTAAGGAATAGAAACAGAAAATCTCTCATCTTGGAACATCTCCCCAGCATGACTGGGCTGCTTGCTAGAATCTCTCAGCAGTTCCCAGGTCTCTCTGAAGTAGCTATTGCTTGCTTTGCTCCTGCAGCTCCACCAGCATGCCCCTTCTCCATAGTTCAGCAGTCTTGCCTATTTTACTACCTTGGTATCTGTACCATCAGCCCTTGCTAGAAATGACCATTTCTACTGTTTCCTTTGAGTCTTGATTACCATCATTACCATCCAGACCGACCTCTCCATCTGCCAGCTTCTCTTAATTGAACTCCCTGTCAGCTGTACACCACAGGCAGTAGTCAGACAGGAGCTGCCTCCCACAGTTGAGGAAAGAAGTTTACTGGCTACTAGACTTGGGTAGATTTGATCAAAGCCTTTGATCCTTGGTCAGATCTGTGACATGGACACAGCTTTGCTCACATGGCAACTGGCACTTCCTAACTTGCTGCTTCTATCTCTTCATGCACCCTGCTGCCACAAAATTTAATTCCATCTAGCTCAAAATGAAAGGTCAAAATAAAAGTCACCAATCCATTTTCTTTGTATTCACTTCATGATAAAGGATGCTTTTCCAACCAGTCTTTTGGCTTACTTCAAAGACTTCTGTCTGGGACATACAATCTAGTACTTACTCTTGGCTATACTATCAAAGGACATCTACAGGGAACATTTGTGGTTCCAGGTTCTTCACTCTTCATTCCATCCTCCACAAGACTTCTAAAATCATCTTCTTAAAGCCTATGTCTAACAATATCACTTCCCTGCTCAAAAATCTTCCGTGGCTCTCTATTGCTTCAGGGATAAAATGTAAATCACCATCCTGAAATGTCAAGCCTTCCTTAAATGTCCGACCTCCCTTTCCAGTCTTATCACCCTTCACTTACTCTAGGTTTCAGCCAAAATTATCTATTTGCAGTTCATAAAACCCAGCATTCTATTGACTGCCTCCAGCTTAGCATTCCCTGTGTTGTGGTTTGGGGTGCTGGGAACCCTGAAATGCAAGGGTACAGGGGGTCTACCTATAAAGAATTCAACCATTCAAGCCTTCTTTCAGTCAGAGTAGTGAGATTTTATTTGAACACCAGTAAGGTGGGCAAGATGCCTAGTAAATCTGTGAATTTGATGAGTATGGGACTGATATTTTATACATAAAAAAGACTGTGAGAAGATCTGGATGGGATTAAGGAGTGATAAATAGTTTTGGGTGATCTGAGGGCAACAAAGAAAGGGTTTGGATGGGATTAAGGAGTGGCAGGTAACCTGGGGTGTGCCAGGTACAGACAATGAAAGGAGTTAAGTGGTCCTGGAGAGCCATAGTGAAAGGACAGTTAAAAGGATTATTGAGTATCTAGGTAGACTGGGATAGGTTGGATGCTTCATGTGAAATGCCAGTGACCTGAGCTGCTGAAATATGTGGGATAGTTCAGGGGCTGGGGGTCTTTTCCTTTTAGGGGTCCAGGTCCTTATCCCCATCACCTCGTCACCTTCACCTCTTCTTAGAATTAATCCTGAGCTTCATTTAAGGCTCAGAAGAGGCACTGCCTCCTACAACAAATCTTTCCTTATCCCCTGACTTGTTAATCCTCTTTTTCTCCTCAAGTTAGCCAAAATTATCATTTTTTTTATTCTGTGTCCAAAGGTAAGCTCCTTGAGGGTGGGATTGTCTTCATTTTTTCCCCTAACTCATTCATTCATTTAATGAACACTCACTATATGCCAGTCTTGGTGCTAGATGCTGGTAGGGACAAAAGTAAACCATTTCCTACTCTCAAGGAACTTATTGTCTATGGTTTTAATATTTATATTCCCAAAGTCTTTCCTTGTAAGTAGTTGGTACTTAATAAATGTTTATTCTTTGCTCAACCAAAGGCTATTCTACACTGTCAACCTGGAGCAAGTAGAAGCAAAAGAAGAAAAAGATCACTTACGTCACATGACTATCTGACTTTTGTACCAAGGTAAATATTATCAGACATACCTTTGCGAAATTTTTTTAAATAAATCTGCAAGAAGGAGACTTCAAAGGAAGGAAGAAAGCAAGGAAGAAGGATGGGGGGGGAAAGTTCTGTTCATAAAAGTTCTGGGCCAAAATTGTTTTGCTACTGTCATACAATTTGTAGTTACTGTCTTAGTCCCAGTGACAAAACAACTTAGAATAAGCATTTTAAAGCATTTACAATACTCCATGCAAACCACTGTACCAGGAATTAGAAATATAAATATGAAAAGAAAATTAATCTCTGCCCTCAGGTAGCTTCTATTCAAAGGATAAGATTTACACAGATGGTTAAATGCTAGATCCTTTGAGGTGGGAGAGAACACAAAGGATGATGTTTAGAATAATCCATTCCTTCATGTCAACACATTTTTATAAATTCCCTACTATGTTCAGAACTCTGTGCCAAGCTAAATCAGACATAGTGCTACTCTCTTGACATTTAAATTTTTAATGTTGGAGATACAATTTGTATGCATTAACTATAATACAAAATAAAATACAAAAAGTTAATCCAAGAGTTCCTATCAAGATATTATGAGAACTCACAGGAGGACAAGATCATTTCTGCCTGGGAAGTTGGGGCAAATTCAAAGAGAAGGTAGTTTCTGAGCTGAGCCTGGAAGGAAAATTTCAACAGACATAGCTAGGTAAAACAGGAAGAAACATATCAGACATAGGTAATTGCATGAAGTCATGGATGTTTTAAAACTCAGAATATGTTTCAGAAATGAGAGAAGGGGATCACATTGGTCAAGGACTTCAAGTTGAAAGAATAGAGATTGTGTAGAGTAAAGAAAACCAAGGTGGTGAGGAGGAAATGATAGCTGGCTTCAGCTCTAGGGCTTCAGCTGAAGGACTGTCTTGTTGCAGAGGGATTAGATTTGCTCTGAAGAGGGCAGAACTAAAAGCAATGGGTAGAGGTGCAAAAATACAAATTTAGGTCTCATGAAATAACCAACTTTCCAAGAATTAAAGTTAACCAAAAGTCAAGAGGACTCTTTCAAGAGGTAATAGGGGAGGTTCTCAAGAAAAGGCTAGAAGACCACTTCTAAAACATATTATCAAGTGAATCTTTTTAAGTTATAGGTTAAACTAGATGGCTACTGAGACCCCTTCTGGCTCTAAATCTGTGATCCTATGACTCCTAAATAATCTGGCCATTAAGGTCTCTTCCAATTCTGAATTTCTGTAATTCTGATGAGTACTCCAGTTTGGCTATAGTATAGAGTACATGAATGGAGGATGACATGAGATAAGTCTGGAAAGGTTGATTGGAGTGAGACAATGGAGGTCCATGAATGCCAGGCAGTTCTTGCCAAGAATATTTCTGCCTGAAGGTATTAGGTGGATTGAATTGGATGAAGGGGATTTTGAAAACCTATACATGTACTAGAGGTGAGAGAAGGAAAAACAGATGCCAGATAAAAAAAGGAAAGTCTAACAGTTCAGAGCTTTGAATCCTGTGTGCCTAGGAATGATGTTCAGATACCACATTAACCCACCTAAAATAGTTACTAAAAGGCTAGCACTGACTGCATGCAATATATTGTTTGTGTGGCTTTGACAACTCTGTATAGCTTAATAAAAGCTGCACATTGTCTTACCTAAAAGTTACTTGATTTCCCATGGTTAGATTTAAAGTTTGTACTTTTTTTTTTGCCTGAATTGGGTTTTGATGAGCCTACTCTGCCTCTTGGAAATTCTTTCTTATTACTTGCTCTACAGTAAAGTGTGTTCTGCAATGAAGCAGCCACTGAAATGTATTTGAGAAGGTAATTTGAAGATATTATTTCTGCCATTTGTTCAGGAGTGTACTGAGAAAAGACCAGGCCTCATATGGATTTCTCCTGTATTGAGAATTACTCTGTCTTTAAAAAGTTCAAGTGATGTTGCTGGATAATGGGCCATTTTTGTGATCTGCTCTCAGTCTCCTGGAAAGATATTGGAAATAAATAAAATCTAATTAGAAGGAAAAGACTGAGCAATACTTATGCTCAGTATTCCAGTATAGTAATGAGGCTGCTTTTTAATTATTTTAAAGTGTCAGAACAATTTGTCTTCATTTCATTTGGATAACTTAACCATTAATTAGTGTTCAGTGACCACTTTCCACTTCTCTAAATTCTAATCATAAATATATAGCTGCTGCTCCATAATGAAACAATTTCTCCTGAAATATCTGGGCTAAAGTGAAATATACATAGAAAAAGTGGGAATTTTTCACAAGTCTAAATGGATCTTGATGTTTTTAAGATCCATACCCTCTATTCAAGCAGTAAAAATGATGACATAGAAACTAATGAAGAAAGAAGGAAGGATAAGGAGTAGCTCCCCTTTGATGCCACCTCATAGAATTATAGGCTATTAGTGTTTGAGAAGACCTTAGAGATTAACTAATCCAACCCCATTCCTTTTATAGACAGAGACCATCTGGTCCAAACCATACCTGAGCAAGAATGCCTTCCACATAAGAAACTATCCAGTATTTATTGGAAGATTCTAGTGAGAGATAATCTACTCCCTCTCAAAGCAGTCTATTCCATTTTTGTCTTCATAATTCTACATGTTAGGAAGTTTTTCCAGCGACAGAGCCCAGGCTAGAGAGGAATTATAGATTTAGTGCTGGAAAGAAACTCAGAAGTTATCAAGTTCAAGCCTCTCATTTTGCAGGAAAAGAAACTAAGGCCCAGAGAAATGAAACAACTTACTGAGGTCAGTATATGTTAAGTGGTAGAACCAGTATTTGAACCCAGTTCTTCTGATTGCAAATCCAATGCTTTCTGCTATACCACAAACCCAAGAATAAGCCAATAGACCAAAAAACCACAGTTGACATCTTAAGAGCTAAACACTTAACTCCATCAACAAGCATTTATGACCTACTATGTGTCAAACATTAAGGATAAAAAGATAAAAATAATATAGTCCCTAACTTTAAGATACATACATTCTATTGGCATGAGATAATATAGATACGAATATGCAAGATAAATGCAGGGTCATTTGGAGCAGGAAGATATTGCTTGAACTGAGCTATGAAAGAAACAAGAGACTTTAAAAAGCAGAGATAAGGAAAGAATCTATTCTAGGCATAGTGGACAGGCTGTGTAAATGCATGGAAAGAAGAGACGGATTGTCATGTATGAAAAGCAAGAAGCCAGTTTGTACCATATAATGCATGAAGGGGTTGATATATTATAAAGGCTGGGAAGGTCATTTGGAACCAGTTTGTGAAGTGCTATAATCCCAAACAGAGAAGTTTGTTTTGTTGCTGTTGTTTTAATTCTACAGATAATAGGAAGCCACTGGACACTGTGCCAACTTGAGGAAAGAAGGTTGACATGTTTAGATCTGAGATTTGGGAAAAGTACTTTGGCAGCTATGGGAAGGACTGATTGGACTGAAGAGAAGCATGAGGCAGGAAGACCAATTAGGAAAATATTTAAACAGTCCAGGTAAAAGCTGATGAGAACCAGAACTAAGGTGGTAGCTATGTAAATAAAGAGGAAGACAGCCACAAAAGATGCCCTAAAGAAAAAAATGAGGTGGCCTGTTCAAAACCTCTCATAATCTGTCCATCCTCTACCTTTCCTACCTTCTTACACCTCATCCTACCTCCCTCACCTCCCATTTGCTCTGTAATCCAGTGACACTGGCCTTATTGTTTCCCAAGAAACAAGACACTCCAGGTCTCAGCTCCAAGAATTTTCATTGGCTGTTCCTTAAGCCCAGAATGTTCTCCATCCTCATCTCTGCCTCCAGGCTTCTCTGGCCTCCTTCAAGTCCAATGTAAAATACCACCTTTTACAGGAAATCTTTTCCAATGCCACTTAATTCTAGTGTCTTCCTTCTCTTTAACTATCTTCAATTTACTCTGTATATAGCTTATTCATACATAGTTGTGACTATAGCTGTTTGCATATTGCCTACACAATTAGACTGTGATCTCCTTGAGATCAAGGATTGTCTTTTGCATTTCTTTGTATCTTTGTAACTTGTCTTCCATCTTTCTCTTCATGTTTTTAGCATCTGGGCCTATTTCAAACTGGCAAGGGATTCCTCTTATGTATTCAAGCATAGGGAACAGAACTCAGCACCCTAATTAATACTCAAATGTCTTAAAAAAAAACTTTTGAAAATTGTAGGAATCCAGGAACAATAAGAAACAAAGTTTGGCTTGGCAAGAGATTGTTCAAATGTAAAGGTACTAAAACATAGTGGGGAGGAGGAATAAAGGAGATAAGTACCAAAGAATATATCACATATCTTCTAAGGCTTGGAGGAAAAAGATAAATGAGTTAATGCTATCCGAGGGGTTAAGGAAAATAAGAAGGCCTTTTTTTTAAAGTCAAGAGGAAAGATATACTAATGAGAAGCCAAGAATTAACAATTGCTAAGGATGGCAAAGGCTTTAAAATAACTGAAAGAAGAAAATGACTTTATAATCTGTCAATGAGAGAAGTCAAGAAAAAACACTTAGTAGCAACAAACCAGAAGGTTAGAAAAAGATGTAAGACATGGGTCACTGAGAAAATGAAAAATATTAACATTTATCGTACAGCTCATAAAGACATTTAAACTATATTATATGTGATGCAAGATTCTTCTCATATGCAAAGAAACATACATTAACTATTATAGGAGAAAAAAACTGAATGGGACTTTGTAGCTGAAAGAGACCTTATAGATCATTCTAGTCAGACTTTTTCATTTTACTGATGCAGAATCTGCAGCCCAGAGAGCCAAAGTGATTATATAAGATGACAAAATGAGTTAGAGACTGACAGGGCCACAAGAGTTTTGTTTTGAAAAGCTTTACCAATGGGAAACTCTAGCTTCATGGAAAATTTCTACTCATATTAAGAGGGAAGAAGTGGGATCTCATAGTAACTAACTTCAATCAACGGTAGTCTAGTCTTATTTCAATTTTTTTCTATGAAGGACTTGAAAGAAAGATAGCTTTTGTGACACAGAAGAGAAGATAACAGAAAGCATAGATAAAATATTTAAGAAATTACTGTATTCTAGGAAAATGTGTTAAGCGCTGGTTACATAAATAAAAGCATGTTAGACAGTCCCTGCCCTTGAGGAATTTCTGTCTTAATGGGAGTTGCTGGGGAGGGTAGAACCAATCAAAATAAAACGAAGCCAGGTGGAGGGAGGAGGGGAGAAACAAATATGTTATGCTATGGAAGAGACTTCATATATGGCACAACAGGAAAGAAAATGTAGTCAAAATATCAAAATCTAATTAACCTTAAGATGGCTCATCTAAAATAGAGGTGTTTGATGAAAAACTGAAAAATTAGCATCTACAAACCTAAGCTGATGTGGTACAGTGGACTTGGAGTAAGAGGACCTTGGATATGAAATGTGGTGTGTCCCTTCCCTCTCTGATCTTCACGTACAAAACCTGTTAGAAACTTTCATGTTGATATTTCAGCAGCATCTTAAATTCATCATATTCAGAATGGAACTGACAGATCATCTCTTGCTCAAACCTTTGTTTCCTTGAACATTCCAATTTTCTGTCAATGGCATTACCATCTAAGTGGAAGGTAACCCTGATTATCCAGTCAGCCAGATTTATATAACCTTCGACTCATCTTAATCCTTCCTTTTTCATCTCCCATACTTTGTTTTTTTTTTTTTTTGCTAGGCAATGGGGGTTAAGTGACTTGCCCAGGGTCACTTACTAGCTAAGTCAGCTAGTAAGTGTTATGTGTCTGAGGCCAGATTTGAACTCAGGTCCTCCTGAGTCCGAGGCCGGTGCTCTATCCACTGCACCACTTAGCTGCCCCCTATTTCTCAAATCTTATGTAGATTTACATCTCTATATCTCTACTATACGTCCCTTAGGACCATAGTGTGGAAGGGATTTCAGAGATCATCTAGTGGGTCCAAACTTCTCATTCTGCAAATAAAGAAATGGGTGCAAAGGAGTAAAGGGACTTCCCCATTTTTTTTTAAATAGCAAACATTAGAGGTAAATGTAAACTCAGGTCCTCAGTTATGCTCTTTCCATTGTACCACACCATCTCCACTCATTCAACCACCACCCCAGGTCAAATCCTCCCTCACCTCTTGCCTGGATGATTCCAATAGCCACCTACTTGATCTGACATTAGTACCTTCCTGCTTTAATCTATCATCCAAAAAGCTGCCAAAACACTCCACTTACAGTACAGGTCCAATCATAAAATATCCCTGATAGAAAACGTTCAGTCAGACTATTGACTAGAATAAATTACAAAATACTTTAGCCTGGCACAAAGGCCTTCCCCTACTTGACTCTGGTCTACCTTTCTAGTCTTATTTACATGTTTTTCCCCTTCATAAATTCTATACTCCAGGCGTTAGCTATTTACCAAACAACAGTTCATCTCTTGCATCCGTGGATTTGCACAATCTGTCCCCCCAGGCCTGGAATTTCTCTCTCCCCAGTTCTATCTTTTGATATTCAAAGCCCAGCTAATGTAGTACCTCTTCCATGGGCAGCTTGGAAACCTAACTCCACCTCCCCTTCTATCGTGGAATAAAAGCACTTGCATACATATTTACATTCTACCATTTCTTATTGTTGTTCAGTAGTTTCGGTTGTGTGCAGCTCTTCATGATTCTATTTTGGGGTTTTCTTACCAAAGTTACTGGAGTGCTTTGCCACTTCCTTCCCTAGCTCCTTTTGCAGATGAGGAACTGAAGCAAATAGGGTTAAATGACTTGCCTAGAAATCATAGAACTAGTAAACATCTAAGGCTGGATTTGAACTCAAGAAGTTGAGTCTTCCAGACTGGCTATTCTATCTACTGTGCCACCTAGCAGCCCTGTATTCAACCATAGTAGAAGGTAAATTTCTTGAAGTCATGGGCCATTTGATTGTTTTCCTTGTATTTATGTGACCTAGCACAAGTGTCTCTGTGTGTGTGTGTGTGTGTGTGTGTGTGTGTGTGTGTGTGTGTGTGTGTGTGTAGAACTTGCATTTCCTGCTATATAAAAGCTTTTGGAAAGCAAAGAAAGCTAAGCTAACATTTTCAAAGTCAAGTACTATTTTTTTTCTTAATTAGATACTTACAAATCCATATACGTGAACATATTTAGAAATATACATCTGTGATCATCCCTTTTAATGCTAAATGGGGGTGATAATGATGCAAGGTACTAATAATCTCTGATGATGTTGCCCTTAAAACATACTGTTCAGTTTCAAACACCTCATTACCAGAAACTTATAGATTTCTATAAAAAGTAGCTCTAAGGTTTGAGGCCTACAGAGATTCATTCACAAATGAAGGTCAAAAGGATTTTACCAAAGCCAAACGATGAGACCTCATTAAGTTAGCATCAATTTATTTGAGATCTCTGTTGTATGGGACAACAAGTATAGACTCTGACATGGGAAGAGCACTAATTGGGTTAGCATTAAGTGATATTTAGTGTTGAGTGGATACAGTAAATATGGATAATGCAGAAAAGACAGGATGAGCCTTCTAGGTGCCTCATTATGTGGTTGGGGCCTTGGTGAGGTCATTACCATCCAAAATCCAGTCAACTTTGCATGGTCTGAAATTCAATTTTATTAATTCACTCAAAATGAATTGGGGTTTAGGGAAATGACACATCCTAACTGAATTTAAAAGAGTATAATTCATACTTGGAAATTTACCTGCCTGGTGACCAGAATATCTCTGCCCATTGTCCAGGGCATCCCTTGTCACCGTACAGCTACTTGGAAGATTGAATCAGTAATCCAAAGTTTATTTGACAAATTAAATCAGAAAAAAAGATAGTAGAAAGAAAAATAGGAGTCTGAGTTCTAACTCCTGATCTGCCACTACGTGACCTTGGGCAAATCATGATTTCCCTAGGTCTCAATGTTTCATTTATAAAAGAAAGGAATTGAACTAGGTGGCATATAAGGTACCACCTAATTATAAAGTTCTATTATTCTGGAATCACAGAATCATTGAATTGTCAGACAGAATATTTCAATTAGGCTTTAGTACAGAATCCTAAAGAATTAACCTTGCTCCCTTGTAAAATACGTCTGCTTGGTAACCAAAATACTCAAGCTCACAATATATTATACCCCTTTCTTTAACATGGCTAAACAATAAGTTCTTATTTTCTCTTTTTTTTAAAGATCAACCAATATATCTTCATTTATCTTTAATGTTACAGTATTCATTGTAACCTCATTTTATAAGAGTTCATCTGACACTATCATTATCTCAATGGCATTATCATTATCTCAAGCCAACATTCTATTTGGTTTTTTTACAATTTTTTTTTAAAAGCCAACTAAGTTACCTCAGCTTTTTCACTCCCACTAAATGCCCAACTCTTTGTAATCTGGTTTTCTCAAAGATTATCAGTCATCTCAAACAAATGTTAATCCTCATGCTATTTGATCTTTCTACAGCTTTTAACACTGTTGACCACTTCCTCTTTCTTCATACTGTTCTCTTCATTTTTCTCCTACCTATCTGACTATTTCTCAATGTCTCTGGCTGTATTACTATCTATACACTCCCCAGTAAACATGGACACATCTCAAGTCTCTGTCATGGGCTCCCTTGCCTTCTCTTCCTAAATCCTCTCTCTTTATGACTTTGTCAACTTCCCAATAATTATTTCTACCAGATGACTCCCAATCCTCCTATATATCCTAGCTATATATCCAGCCCCAATATTTCTCCTGAGTGTGAGTCCCATATTGCCTGTTGGCAGCTTTACCTGCAGTTTCCATTGGCATCTCAAATTCAACACATCCCAAATAGAACTAAATTATCTCCCCTTCCCCAAATCCTTTTCCTTATCCAAACTTCCCTATTTCTATTGAGGATACCACTATCCTCCTAGTCACCCAGGCTTGCAACTGCAAAGTTGTAGTTTATTCTTGCCTTTCCTTCATCCCAACATTTAATCAATTTCTCCAAGTCTTATGAATTCCATAACTACAACGTCTCTCAAATCTGTCCCCTTCTTTTTCCAGACACTGAATTCTGCCTAATTTAGGCTCATGTTATCTTTCAGAATCACCTAATTTTAGAGTTAGAAGGGATCACAGCAGTTATCTAGCCTAGCCTATCCCCTACTATAACATACCATCTAGCCTCACCAGTGATGGAGAAACAAATATTTCCAGAAATCTACCATATCCTTTAAATCTAGCTCTTATTGCCAAAAGTTTCCCCTTTCATCAAGCCTAAGTTTGTTTTTACAGCTTCTTGGCCTTATTGGTCTTATTCTCTCTAGAACCAAACAAAACATGTCTAATTCCTTTCTCACATGATAGGCCTTCTCATGTTCTTCTAAGTCTTCTATTCTCCAGAATAAAAATTCCTACTTCCTTCAACTGATTCTCATACTATGAGAATCCAAGATCCTTTACCATTATGGTTGCCATTCTCTGAACACTCAGTTTACCAATGACTTTCTTAAACTGGGGTATCCAGACTGAAAGAAATGCTCTAGATATGGGATAATATTAGAGTAAAGCAGAAACATTACCTCTCTAGTCCTGGAAGCAATGCTTCAATGCAGTTCAAGATCAATATTGTCACCCTGTTGATACCTCTCAACTTTGCAATTCATTAAAACACCTAGATTTTCCCCCCAGACATGCATCAGTCTGTACCAAAATATTTTTAAGCTCAATGTTGACTTTCCATTTATGCCTAGAAAATTTTATTTTATTAGATTCAGCTCAATGTTCTGGCCTTTAAAGATCTTTCTGGATCCTGAGTATCATCTGGTATGTTAGCAATCCTTCCAAATTTTCTGTCATCTGCATATTTGATAAGACCACTATCCATGATTTATCCAAGTCAGTAATAAAGAGGCCAACTACAATCACAGCATGACTCCACTAGAAACCTCCTGTGAAGAGGACACTAAACTTTGAACAAACATGCCTTGAATTCCATCAAGCAACCTGCTCTGAATTCATCTAATTGTACTACAGTGTATAATCAAGCTCACATAGCCACATCTTTTAGAGAAAAAGACTATTCGTTTATCTTGGTTTTATTTTTATTAATCCTTTGACTTTTTTTATTTTTAAGATAAGTAATTTTATTCATCTGTCACTCCCACTGCTCTTCATCATGCAGACTGGAAAAAAATTTTTTTAAATGCTCAATACATAGCTACAGAGGGCAGCCATGTCTGAAAAGAAATGTTTCTTTTTGCATTTTAAGTTTGCCATCTCTCTATCAGGAAGTCAGTGGTATGTTTCATCTTCACTTTTTTTTTCACTTGTGGCTTATCATTGCATTGATCTGAGTTCTAAAGTTCTTCAGTGCTGTTTTTCTTTATTATATTATCATTGTACAAACTGTCTCCTACTTCTGTTCCCTTCACTCTGCATCAGTTCATAGAGGTCTTACAAATTTCCTCTGAAATTTTCCATTTCATCACATCTTATGACACAGTAATATTCCACTGCATTCATATACACATTTGTGTAGCCATTCCCCAAGAAGAAGACACCCCTTTGGTTTCCAAATTTTGGCTACCAAGAAAAGAGCTACTATAAATATTGTTTTATCTGTAGATCCTTTTCTCCTTTCTTTGGTTTCTTTGGGGTATGATCCTAGTGGTGGCATAGCTAGGCAATAGAGAATGCATAGCTTGGTAACTTTCTGGGCATTTAACTTGGTTTTAATAAAGTATTTGACAATTATATCTATTATTTGTGTCCAACACTTCTAAATAAGTTTAACAACCATGTTAAAATTAAAAGAGACCTATTTTTGATGAAGCTATGTTAAAACTTTGGTGATGACTTCTTTTTTCTATATATTCACTACTGCTTCTCTAATAATGTATTCTAATAGTTTACTAGGAATCAAAGTCCAACTCCCTAAGTAGTTTATCAGCTTCTTCCCATCCTACTCTCCCTTAGATAGAGGGGTACTTCTTCCATTATCTACGCTCTTTCCCCAATCACCGACAGCCACAAAATCTGTCAATACTTTTAGTGCCTAAGGATATAGTTTATATGAACTAGGGGAACCGACTTTGTCAAGGGCACATATAGGTACTTTTCTTATAATCTCCTTGCTTACCTTGGGTATCAACTGCCTGTTGGCCATTTTTGTTCTCTCCTGTCTAAAGGCTGTTCTCCTTGGCAAAGAACATGGAAAGAAAGGAGCAACTCTGTCTTTTGTCTTTTGTCAGTTACTATCATGCTGTCCACCCCAAAGTAGCTGTGCAATTTCTCTTATCTTCCTTCTTCACAACACAGCTTAAAGAAAAAGAAAAGAAAAAAAGAAAAAGAAAAACTTGCTATCCTTAACCTTCCTTACCAGCCACAGCTCATTCTGAAATTTAGCACTCTTCACAGAACCATGCCAAGCTTTTTATTCATCTTCTGTTACCTGAATTTGCTTTCATCTTCTGTATATATCTTTTAAAATCTTAATTGGATTGTGAGTTCTCTGTACTTAGTCATTGGTCTCTTCAAACAACTCCCATTTTTCCTCCTCTTTAGAACTGTTTCTTTTTGTGTCTTCAGAATGTCCTTCTTGACAGTTTGCTATCACTTCTGGCCTGACTTGATCTATAGAATTTTTAGCTCATAGGATCCAGCCTACCCATCCTCTGAATCCTTTTAAATAACCAAATCTAGGATCTATGTCAAACTCAACTGGGATTTGCACTCTTCTGTCACTTTACTCCAAAGTTGCCATCATTTCCACCCAAACAACCACTCCCTCCCCGTCCATGTAAATCATATCCCAAATACAATTTCCCTTTGCTGGTTGCCTCACCTCTGAAGGATGAAATTATCATTAAGGAAAGTCAAGACGTTATTAACTGTTCTTTTGGCAGAGAAAGAACTCCAGTAGGTGTCTGGATAATTAAAGTCCCCCATCATGGTGAAATCATGCCTCTATGCCAGACTTCCAATTTATTTCACAAATTCTTCATATAAGAGGAATTATTATGTGTTTCTTCTTGGTCTGTAGCATATACAAAAATCACATCTTTCTCCCTCCATTGATCTTCACCCAAATGCTCTCCATTCTGCTTCACCTCTCTGGTTCTCAGATTCCTGCTGGGCCATCTCCCTTTGTCCTGATCTATATCTGGCCAGATATAGCCATCTGACCCAGACGGTTCTGGAAGGAAAAGTGAGGCTGGTGATTTTGCACAGCCTTCACTCACTTAAATCCAATTAACTTGCAAGTCATGGTCCTGATGTTATGGTCCTCTTCGAGAACAAAGGACAAACCACAATCCTGTATTCCCTAATTAGAGGGCAATATCCAAATATATTATACTACCCTATCATATTTTGCCTATCCTGTTTCTTTTTATTATTATGTCATACAGATATGTATCATATATTATTTTTATAATAATATAGATGTGTTATAGTATATAGAAACACATATATAATAATCATTTCCTCCCACTAATCTCTATGAGGTCATTCTTACCTCCTTGTGCTTGGACCTCTCATTCCACTTAGTTGTTGCCTAAATTTTGGGCATTGGCTTATACTACTATTGGTTCCTTGCTTGGATTTTTTTTCATCTCCTGTGAGCTTTTGGATGTCACAATCATATATTTAGCTGAAGTTTAAAACTGTAAAAATCTCAAAGATCATGTCATCCAAAATCCTCATTTTGTAGATGAGGAAACAGAAGCCAGAGAGATTAAGGGGCCTGCCTGACTTCATACAAGTATGAAGTATCAAAGCTGACATTTGAACCAAGGCCTCTATCCCCAAATACAATTCTTTCTCACTATATCATGCTATCTCCTTGACTATTTTCTTTTTTTATTGCAGCTATGCTCTTTGCCATCTACTTTAGTGGAGATACATAAGTAATTCTCTCCCTGTTCCATCCTTTTTAATAGAAATCTTTTCTGATTAGATTTGCAAGGCAACAGACAATGACATTCTTTCTAGACTTTATGAGGAGAACTTCATGCCTGTCATTTCTCTCTTTTAAGCCAAGGTCCAAAAAATACAAATTCCATTTCCAGACAACATCTTCCTAGCCAGATATTTAGTTTCCAAATCAATTTTTCTTCTCTATTCCTTGCCTTTAAAAGGCAACAGTGAGGAAAATGGCCCCAATTTCTTGCCGAAGACAATCTTTTGGCAATGCTTTCTAAATTCTTTCTGGCAATATCATTTATGCCTATGTCAATCACCAGTAGTTAGTGATAGATATCCAAATTGACAGATATTGGCACATTCCAATTTATGTCTTGGATACATGCCCTGGGAAGACAGAAATTTCTATTGTTGTGATCAGGTCAACAAATAGCTGCCTCAGTATCCCTTTTCTCTTCTTCCTTGGATCCTTATTCATTGAACTCTCACTCCTAGGAGTATAAGCAGCTGTTTTTTCCTCAGACCATCTGGCTCCTTCCTCTTCAGCTAGAAACAAATTTGTTTGTTTTACAGGTGTTTTTCCCCTTCTTTTGTCTTCTGTATGATACTCTTCCACTTGAACTCCTAACACAAATCAAGTTTCCTCTTTGCTACTTCAGATTTTTTTAAACTCTATTTTTCTTATTGAATTCCTACTACTAGGCTTTGGGTTTCTTTGGAGGGAATGAGAGGAAGGAGGGAATACTTTGATTCTTTTGTTTGTTTTCAGGAACTGAAGCATGAAGAGGAATTTGTCCAGCTCTTTGATCTTCTCTTCCAAGAGTGAGACCAACTTGTCCTGTCACCTGGACCTCTTCTCCTTGATACTTCTCTTTTTTCTCTAGGTTTTTGTGACACTGCTCTCTCCTGGTTCTTCTGCCACCTGCCTGACTACTCCTCTTCTGTCTTCTTTGATGGATCTTCATCTAAGTCATGCCCACTAATGAGAGTGTCCATCATAGCTTTCTCTTGGGCCTTCTCTTCTCCCTCTATATTATTTCACTTGGTGATCCCATCACCCCCCCCATCCATTCAATTATCATCTCTGTACATATTAATCTCAGACCTACTTGTCCTTTTCTAACCTTTTCCAGGGTGTCCTGTAAACATCTTCATTTTAAATGTATTATGTCTAAAAGAGAACTCATTTCTCTGGAAAAAAAAACTTCCTCTTAACTTTTCTATTACTATGGAAGATAGCACTGTCCTGCCAGTCACCCTGGCACACAGCCTAGCTATCATCCTCAACTCCTTACTTTTTTTACCTCCCATTCAAATCTTTTGCCAAGTCCTATCATTCCTGCTTTCATAACATCTCTGTTATATGCCCCCTTCTTTCCTCTGACACTGTCACCACCCTAGACCAGGCTCTCATCACCTCACTCCTAGACTATTGCAACAGTCTTCTAGTTGGTCTCTCTAACTCAAGTTTCTCCCCACTTGAGTCTATGTACCACTTATCTGTCAAATTAATCTTCCTAAAGCACAGGTCACCCCCTGTGACAACCTCTCCCCATTCAATCAACTCTAGGAGCCTTTTATTATTTCCAGGCTCAATATAATTTTTTCTGTTTTTCTTTTAATGTCCTCCATAGGTCCCTTCCTACCTTTCTAGTGTTCTTTTACCTTACTCTGCCCCATGTACCCTTTAATACAGTGACCCTGGCCTCATTACTATTCCTCTCATAGGCACTCCATTTCCTGACTCTGGGCATTTTCACTAGCTGTTCGTCAAGCCTGGAACTTTCTCCCTCTTCCTCTCTGTCTCCTGGTTTCCCCAAATTCCTTCAAATTTCAACTAAAGACCTATTTTCTTCAAGAAGCCTTTCCAGTCTTCAATGCCTTCGCACTGAGTCTGTACCCAATTTATCTTGTATATATCTTGTTTATACATAGTTGTTTATTTTCTCCCCCATTAAACTATTTATTTTTCTCTTTCTTTGCATACCTACAACTTAGCACAGTGTCTAGCATTAGTAGGTGATTAAAAAATGCTTGTTTATTTGACTGACTTGACCATAGCAATAGTATTCCAATTGGTCTCCATCCAATCTCTCAATTTTCAAATTCATTCTCTAGAACTAACAAATAATCTTCCTAAAACATGAGTCATGGGACTCCCCTACTCCAAAAACTAAGCACACACACACACATACACACACACATACTTCAATGTTTCCCTGTGTCCTCTACTGGAAGGCTTTGCCATTTCCTTTTCCAGCTCATTTTACAGATAAGGAGCTGAGATAAACAAAGCTAATAATTGTCTGAGACTAGATTTGAACTCACAAAGATGAGTTTTCTTGACTCTAGGACTGGTACTCTATCCAATGTGCCACCTCATTGCCCCTAGGATAAAATACAAACTCCCTATCTAACATTTAATACCTTCCACAACCTGTTTCCTACTCACCATGAAAAGCTTTATGCCATACCTTAGACCCCCCCTGACCCTTACAGAACTCTACCTTCAGGCCATACTTTACTACCAGCTATTGCCCAAACTTAACACTTCTGCTTCCATGAATTCATACAAATCATCCCCCATTCCTGCATACATTATGTCATCATTTCTGTCTTTCAGGATCCCTGTCTTCTTTGAAGTCTCAGCTCAAGTGCTACTACCTCTGAAAAGGCTGCTCTGAATCCAGTCTCATCCCTATCCCTTAGTTCTCTCTACCTTGATTGATCTGAGGGCTTATTTTTGTGCATATTAAATCTCTTCAATCGAAAGTAAGCTCCTGGGGCAGCTAGGTGGTACAGTGGATAGAGCTCCAGCCTTGGAGTCAGGAGGACTTGAGTTCAAATCTGGCCTTGGACATTTGACACTTACTAGCTGTATGACCCCAGGCAAGTCACTTAACCCCATTGCCTAGCCCCCCCCCAAAAAAAGGTAAGCTCCTTGAGGTCAGGAACTCCCTTTTTTGTGTTTATATCCTTAGTATATATTCTTATCCACACTGCCTTACACACAGTCAGCATTTAATAAATGCTGAATTTAATTTAAAGTTATATTTTTTAAATGTTTGCTTACTTATGACATGTAAGGAGGCACCATAGTGACATAAAACATCTCCAAAATGGAAGGTGTAGGTAGATCTAATGTTACTTACTCAACAAATCAACTCTACAAAGATTTCTTAAATGCCTTTTATATGCAAGCCACTTTTTTTAAATACTAGGGCAAACTAAGATATGACAGAGACTAGATACAGACTTTCACAATCAAGTATTTTATAATATAATATAGAGAGAAGACAAATATAATAGATTATAATTAAAAAAGAGAGGCAGTATGACACAGTGGATAGAGCATTGGAGCTAGTGTAATGTAAGTTCAAATCTTACCTCAGAAACTCATTAGTTGTGTGACCTTGGGCAAATCACTTAACCGTTCTGGCCTCAGTTTTCTCATTTGTAAAGTGAGAAATTGGACTTGATGGTATAAGGTCCATTGTAGCTCTAGACCTATGATTTTATGATCTAGGCAAAATACAATGAAAATTTTGGTAATGGAGAATTTTTTCAGGGAGAGTATGCAGACTCAAGGAAGGCTTCATGGGGAGAGAGACTCCTGAATTGGGTTCTGAAGGAAAGGAGAGATTTCAGCAAGTAGAAATGGGGAATGGGGGAATGGAATCAGTCATGGCAGACAATTCCTACATGAGGCAGGAATCAGAAGAGTTGGGCTAGATAAGAACTAGTTATAGAAAGTAGTCCAATTTGACTAGAACATGGAGTATGTGGGGTGGAAAATAATAACTATAAAGTTGCAAAGGGAGATTTGTACCATATTATAAAGGACTCTGAATACAAATATCAGAAGCCTAGATTGTATTTAATAGGTAAAGAGGAGCCATAGATATTTTAGATGATTTAATATATTAGATAATATGTTGATAAAAGGAGGGAGATGGGTGTTGCCTTCTAGTCAATCATGATATTTTCCAAACTATGCATCCAACATTGGCATCTAATGGTTCCTTTGAAAAAGTGCCTTTTCTAATGACTTAATGGCATCAGTGCCAAATTACAATCTACTCTGAATCTATGAGGTCTCATAATGTATGTAACTAATAATGCATATTTAATTTCTAGAGCAATCTCTATTTGAAAAGCTTTGCATGACACGAATGGCCCTGGGTACTATATGTGATTTTCCACCTCCATGACTCATTGCCCCCACACAATTGGGGCATTTCACCATTTTACAACATCTAGTTTGCTGTCACCAACTCTTCCTTACAAAGAAAGCAAGGAGTTCACAACAGAGTTTAGGGAAAATAAATGGGCAGTTCTGCTCCAGAGGCTGATATAGGCTCCAACTCTCATTGTCAAACCCTGGAAGGGCATCCCTGAGTGGCATTACCTTTATAATGTTGCCTCTTCCATTGAGGTTCTCTGCAGGTCCAGCAGGAGTACACGTGGATGGTCATTATTCTATTCCCTTCCATAGTTCCTCTAACCACCTGCAAATCCTTGCCATTCTCAGCTCAGCCTGGAGTTTTCTACAAGTCCCAGCTATGGAAGGTAGAAGGTGGAAGGGAAATACCCTGTCACTCCACTCCTCCAGAGTCATTCTGTCATGTGTCATACTGCCTATAAGTGGTTCCACTCAACTTTTGAAGCTCTCAGTCAGTCAGTAGTGTCCCCTCAGAAGCCAGTCATTTGACCACAGAGAGTAGTCTAAGTTTCCCATGGTGGAGATATTTGGCCCTCCTGCATCCAGCTCCCACTCAGTGTCAAACAAAAGGCCCTTCACTGTATTTTTCTTTTGTGCTAGAGGTCTGCTGATCTCTCACCTCACAGAAGCATACCTGGTGGTGTGAAGACTCTGACCTTCATATATTTCAGGTGAGTCTCCATCCCTAATACCACTGTGGCTTACAGTATAATTTTATATTCTGATTTCCTCTATTCCCCACTACCCAGATGATGCACATCCTCTTCACATCAGCCCCTCTCATTAATCTCAAAGTTCAAAAAATTTTGCCAATTATCTCCCCCCAATTATCCCTTTAAGCCTTTCCAGAACTGAGCAGGATTATTTAGATTACCACATCATTTAGAGATTGGCCTAAGATTGTGGAGGGTAAATCAAACTATCTCTAAGAACTAGAAGAGGAAAAGTTGTAGTCAATTAAATCCAATACACTTTTTTTAAGCACATACCAAGTTCTAGGTACTGTGGCCAGTCCTCACAACACTGAAAAGAAATGACTAAATGCTATTCCTATGCCTCATTCATCCATCAACCAACATTTATTAAGCACTTTGTGCTAGGCATAATCCAAAAGCTGGGGGGGGGGGGATTCCGGAAAGTTCTTCCAAATTGTAAAGGCTTCTGAGGATCCACTCAGGTAAATTTGGCAATATTTATCACCACAGAGTAGTCAGTGATTTTGGCCAGAGCAACTCATGAAAATTTTGAATTTGAAATTAGAAATTATGGGTTCGAATCCCTGCTTTGCCACTTACTAATACATGTGATCTTAAGCAAGTCACTTTACCTCTCTAACCTCAGTTTCCTCAGCTGTAAAATGAAAACACTGAATCAAATATTCTCTAGGGTCCCTTCTATGGCTTGATCATATGATCCTATAATCTATTAAGGCACAGAAGGGCTGTGATCTGCATCAGTAGAAGGCATACACTCAAGTAAAAATCACAAAACCTTGAAATGCAAGGACTAACAATAGACCATTTTAAACCGCGTTATTTTTTGGGGGAAGGGGGGAAGGTAAAAATGGTATCTCCTTTCCAGATCTATGAGTATTATATAGCTGCAATGATCTTATATAGCCCAAGTTTGGTTCAAAATAGTCTAACCAGTGAATATCTCACATAGTCAATAAGGTTATTTCAATACCCAAGTTTCATAATAGGAGAACTCCCAATGAAACTGTAGTATATTTTAATACATATGTGGTTTTAAGATCATATAGACTAATTGTCCACTTGACTAACTTTTCTTGCTTTATGGGAGAATTAATTATACTTGGATTGTGCATTGACAAAAGGTAGCATGTTCCTTGAAATGAGTATTTGTTTTAAAGTATAAATTTCATTATGTCTTGGTTCCTCCATTTTTCTTCTTTCATCTATTAAGTTCAAGTCAGTGAGAAAATACAATTTTATGAGTCACTTTAAAAAAAAAAAGGAAAAGTAACTTTTCAGGAATATACCTAATGCTTAAAGTGGTATTTCAGATATTTGGTGAAATGGAAAGAACAATAGTCTTGCAATCATTAAGATCTAGGTTCAGATTCTGCTTCTCACACTTACTAGGTCTGAGATTATGGGCAAGTCATTAAACTGTTCAGAATATCAGTTTACTCATCTGTAAAATTGGAATAATAATTCCTATAGTACCTACATCACGGTGTTATTAGAAAAATCAAATGAAATATCTTGTTCAAAACCCTTCATACCCTGCCCCTTTATCTTTCCCATCTTCTTACACTTTATGCACCCACCCCATCTCTTATCTGCTTTGTGATCCAATGACACCAGTCTTTGCTCTTCTTCAAACAAGACATTTCATCTTCCAAGCTCTAGACTTTTCACTGGCTGCCCCCCCATGCTTAGAATACTCTCCCTCCCCATTTCTGCCACTAACCTTCTCTGGCTTCCTTTTGAAAATCCCACCTCCTAGAGGAAGCCTTTCCTGATCCCCCTTAATTCTAGTGCCTTTCTTCTATTATCTCCAATTTATCCTGTATATCAATTATTGTTTGTATGTTGTCTTCCTCTTTAGATTGTGAGCTCCTTGAGATCAAGGACCATATTTTGCCTTTCTTTGTATCCCCAGTGCTTAGCCCAGTGCCTGTCCCATAGTAGGCCCTTAATAAATGTTTATTGACGACTGATGGATTCTGCAAAGTCCTGTGAAAGCCTTAAAGCTATTGTGGTTAAGGAAAAGAAAGCAGAGAAAGGAAAGGGAACAAAAAAAAAAAGGAAAAAGAGAAGAAAGGGAACTAACTCCTTAAATGAGGGAAAACCATAAAACTCCTCCAAATTTTTAGTGGCCCATCCTCCTATTTTCTTTTCATATTCTCCTCCTGATTTCTTTTGTTTCCCATCCTTTCATCTCTAATAAAGAGCATCTGCCTTCTAAATGAGCACTTCATATACACCCCACCTTCCTCATCACTCACTGGATTGTTTCCGAGGTAATGAGAGGTTTAAGAGGTAAAATTAAAGCACTCACAAGAGTTCTTCTTTGGCCCAGTCCCCATGTTTAGTGATTGAGCTTTTTCTTTTGCATTTTTATAGCAATGCCTCTCTAGTTTATTTGTAAGTTAGTCTCCTCTCCAAGAGGAATCTCATTGTGCCACCCACCAAGCAAGCACTTGCTAATCACCTCTAATTGCTGACAATTGAGATCAACAGACTGTTCATTGAGTATAGCAATGGGCACTTAACTCATTGGCACCAAGGTTTCCTACATGCCCATTTCTGTTAATGGATCATTGGTCCTGGAACTCTCAACTCACAGCATCAATCACTTAAACCAGATTCACGGTGCTGCATTGTTTGCTTTCCTCTCCACCACAGTGGAAAGTGATGCTTAAAATCTGACCTGAAGGATAGCTCTCTATACAAAGAGCCGAAGGCTCTATTCCTCCCACTGAGCTGTGGCAGAGGGGCCTTTAACAAAAAGGGAAAAGAGAAAGGACAAAAGGAATAGGGGATAACAGAAGCTGAGATTCTCTTCTCTCCCCTCCAAGCTCCTTGTCAGCCTGCCATAAACAGAAAAGTCAAAGGAGGACTCTTGATCTTGCTGAACTAAAGTTGCTTTAATGCCTACTTAAGAGTCTACTAGAGTAACAGATGATTGGAAATGAAAAGACAATAATTGCAGAGGACAGAGAGACAAGGTAGAGGACATAGAAAGAATGAGAAAACACTGCCTTCAGACATCAATGGTCCTGGGGTGTTCAGAAAATATAAACATTGTACAATACCTCTGAACACATGTATTAATAAGCCAGCTTCCATTTTCTCTCAGTCACAACACAAATGTTTAAATATTGCATCTTTAACACTAGAGATTTCCCTGTGGCACGTGTACAATAGAGCTATATAGTACAGTTCCCTCAACAAAAAAAAAAAACAGTCCTTTCTCCTTCCCCACCCATTCGTTTTCACCCCCACCTCCTCTCCGATAATGACTACTTATACCTAAGTGTTCTATTTGCACAGCTTTTTCTACTGTGGTTTTCTCAGTGGGTATGCAGATGACCCACAATGTCATTAGCATAGAAAATTTCCCCAACTGATGCAAGTTGGTACCTTCTTTTGAGAGTTATCTAGGACACTGTAGGACACTGAGAGTTAAACTGCCTGCTCAGGGTCATGAAGCCAGTATGTGTCAAGAGGGAAAATTTGAACCTAGATCTTCCTGGCCAAGTCTCTATCCGCTACTCAACATTGCCTCGGAATAGTTACAGTTAAAGTGTAAGAAATGATAGAATTGTAAGACACACAAGCACTCATATACATAGTATATAACCAAAATAAAAATTAGTAATCTAACCTATTAGGGAAACAGAAGTAATAATACTTTTTTAAAAATTTGGGTTAACCAAGATTCACATTTGTTGCTCTAAGTGATGTTACTGCTCCCTGATTTCTTCATAATTGAACGATAATCTACTGTTTCATTTTTGTGTTTGTATCTGTAGCGCCTAGAACACTGCCTGAGACAAAGTAGGCACTTGATACATGTTCAGTGATTGATATTTTCCTAGGAGAGAGAACTAGAGGAGTAAAATGGTAACACAGTTAGGAGACAGACACCCCCAAATAGCCAGGCAAATCAGTAACAAACTTCTGGCAGCCCTAACTAAGCCTGTCATCATCTATTAAGCTTGTAGGAAGATACTGGTTACTGTACTGATGATCTGATTGTGGGTAATCAGAGTACTTTCTAGTGTTTGTGTGGTGATGTGTCAAAAAATAAAACAATTTTAACTATGCTGTATGTGTGTCTTCATAGAGCATGAAGTGTGAATTACTTCCAATATTGCAAGTGCTTTCCAGTCTATCCCTTTAAAATGTCTTTTTTCCCCCTCTTCTTACCTGTATGTCCACCATCATTAATTCAGACAAGTAGACCAGTGGGAGGACCAGAATAGGAGCAGAAGTGAGAAAGGAAAGACAAATCGAAAGCACAACATAATGTGAGTGAGCCTTTGAATTGGACAAAGTTCAAGGACAGCTAAGTGACCCTGTGGATAGAGTACCAGACCTGGAGTGAGGAAGACTCATCTTCCTGAGTTCATATCTGACCTCAGACACTAACCCTGTTTACCTCAGTTTCCCCATCTGTAAAATGAGTTGGAGAATGAAATGGTAAACCACTCCAGTATCCTTGCTAAGCGGGTCAGAAACAGTCAGACGGGACTGAAAATAACTGAACAAAAGCCACTTTCTTCCTATGTAACTTGAAGATAGTCACTTTGCCTCTATGAGCCTCCATTTCCTCATCTGTAACAAAAGAACAATAACACCTACCTTATGAGATTATGCATGGAACATGGTTTGTAAACATTAAAGCAACATATTAATGTAAGCTACTATTATTAGCATCATTTTATTACTTAGTATGGCTAGGCCTTAATTTCTTCATCAGTAAAGTAGGAGGTAACGATAGCTCAGCTCTAGGTCCTTGCACTTCATAAAACTTTCCTGAATTGTTAACATTATAAGATGCTTGATTTAAAGAGTGTTGGGCTAGACAACAGATTTCTGCATGAAAAAAATCTGCATTTAAGTTATTTTTGAGACAATCAACAATATAATTCTCATTAGTCTTCTCCTAAGAGAAACATGGGATCCAGTTATAAGATTTCTTCCAATCTGGGAACTGAGTTAAAAAGAGAAGAGTTTTACATGTCTGATCAATTTATTTTTCCCTTTTCTAGCCTATTTGTGACTGAATCGATTTATCTATTCCCAATCCAGATTCTACTTGTTTAGGATCCTATGACCTTAGTATCTTCAGCTAGGCCAAAGGACTGAATTGTTCCACTATTTTCAAGGAAGTATGAGCCTGCCTACCTATATTGGACTACCTCCGACCGTGAAAGGAATCTATTTTTCTTATAAGAGATCACTTACATATCTTATCCTAACCCACTTTACATAATAGGAATCTATACCACTACTATAATAATAGCTAACATTTATATAATACTAAGCACTTGACAATTACCCTGGAAGGTAGGTACTATTGGTATCCCCATTTTACATATGAGGAAATCAAGGCAAATATAAATTAAGTGACTTGACCAGCATCACACAGCTAGTAAGTATATGAGGTCAAATTTGAACTCAAGACCATCCTGACTCCAGGTCTAAGACTCTATCCACTGTGCCACCTAGCTGCTGCTTCAATCACTACTCCTACTATTGTTACTACTGCTACTACTTGGTAATAGTCATTATCATTCATATTTATATGAATTTTTAGTAGTGGTAGATGTCCTACTGTGTAAAGAGAATTTAATAGGACTGATAGAAGCTTGCTGCTGACTTGTCTGGCCATTTGAGGGTACCTATAGGATACCTATGTTTTCATTTTTATTTCTCTAGTTCTCCACCATGTGTGTTTCAATCACTGAGCAGGTATTAAGTGCCTATTATTTTCAGGCACTACTCTAGGCACTACAACTACAAAGATAAAAATGAAACAATGAATTCTCATTTGATTGGGAGGATAGAGTGGTGGTAGTAGTAGTAACAGGAGTAGGAGGAATGGAGGAGGAAGGGGAGGAGAGGCAAGAGGAGAGGGAGGAGAGGCAAGAGGAGGGGAAGGCGAGACAGGAGGAGGGGGAGTAAATAATACCTGAGTTCCAATCCTGCTTCAGAGACTTACTAGCTGTCACCCTGGGCAAACCTCCCTGTACCTCAGTTTCTTTATCTGTAAAAATGAACATAATAATAGTACCTACTTCACAGGGTTGTGAAGATCAAATGAATTAACTAATATAAAGAGCTTTGCAAAAGTGCTATGTAAATGCTCACTCTTTTTAGTCATAATCATTCTCATTTATATAGAACTTTAAAGTTAACAAAGAATTTTCCTTACCCTATGCACTGCAGATTGAAGTTATCTATTAGATAACACTTCAAAATCAACCTGCATAGAATACACACTGGCAATATTCGTTTGGATGGCATTTAGACAAACAGAGGTGTGATACAAGAAGGACAGAAAAATAGGGAGGAATTAGATTATAGGGGATCTATGTCTGTGTATATGCATATTAGAAAGAGACCATTATTATGACAGCAGTGTGAGGATTAAATTGGAGAGGGAAGAGAGAAGAGAAAGGTAAACAAATTAGGAAGACATTGCAATAGCTAAAATTATGTAATGAAAGCATTAATAGGGTAGAAGTGGTAGTGACAAAAAGAAAGGGATGATTTTGAGAGACATCAAGGAGGCATTTTTTTTGGTATACATTATAAACCTTGAAGCACTATAGAAATGAGGCCTAATAGTATCCATTTTGCTTGTGACCCAAAGTTTAAATAACTTTTTAACTTTTTGTAAATGCTTAAATTGTCTGACAAGCTCAAAATCACAGATGGGAGCTCTTAATTTGGATATATATCTCTAGTGGCTTATGGAAGCAAATTAAGGGACAGTAAGAATGGTTCATCACCCTCTAGAAAGTTGACATCTGTTCCTCTGATGAAGTATGACTTGAGTAAAGATGGTTAGAAGCCTCATATTAATAGGTCTAGTAAGGCACATCATTGCAAATGAGTTAGGTAAGTAACTTTTACCCTCTGTCCAAACAATTTCATGAAAGAAAGGAACTCTACAGAAAGGTTAGTCAAATCATATCTGAAGATAAAGAGAGCACCTAGCTGATCTTAAGGAATCGCAATGCCCAGCTGAACTTCATATCAAGGTCCTAAAAGAAATGGAAGACATGGTTGTTGAGTCATTGTCAGTCATCTGAAAGACTGTAGAGAAATCAGAGAGATGTCACAGGACTAGAGAAGGACAAATGTTTTAATTTTAAAAAACAGGAAGAATCTACAAACCTTTGGTCAGCGGACTTAGATTTCTGTCAAAATTCTAGAATGCATTACTAACAATAGGGCTGCTGAGGTCAGAAAAGCAAGCAGTGGTTTCAAAGAGTCAGCATGGCTTCATCTGGAATAGATCATTTCCAAAGAGCATAATTTCCTTATTTGACAGGATTATTAGGTTACCACATCAAGGAAAGTCTGTAGTTATGGTTTACCTAGATTTTAGGGAGATATTTACCAATGTCTCTCAAGCTATTCTTATGAACAGGATAGACAATAAGACAGCTTAGTGGATTCATAACAAAATAGTGGTCATTACTTAGTTTCATGTCAACTTTGAAGAAGGCTTCCAAGAGCGTACCACAGATGTCAGAGCTAGGCTCTATTTAACATTTTTATCAATGATTTGGAGAGAGGCATAATTGAAATATTTATGAAAATTATAGATGACACAAAGCTAAATGGGATAGCAAACACACTAGCTAACAGAATCAGCATTCAAAAAAATCATGGAAAGCTTCAACATGGTTCCAAATCTAATGAGATTAAATTCAATGGAAATAAATTAAAATCTTACACCTTGGTTCAGAAAAGGAATTTCACAAATACAAGATGAAGGAAGCAAAATAACAGAAATTCATCTGAAAAATATGAAGAGCAAGCTCAATGGGCAATCAACAACATGAAATGGCATCCAAAAGAGGTATTATGATATTTGGGCGCATTAAGAAAAGCGCAGTGTCCTGGACAAGGGAGGTTATGATTTGACAAATGTTGGTACGAATAAGACTGTATCTGGTATAGTGTAGTCAGTTCTGGGTACCTCATTTTAGGAGGGACTTTGGAAAACTGAGTCTACTGTCTGTGAGTCACCTTAGCTAAGAATTGAAAAACTTTCATCAACAATAATTTGACCACTAAAATGATGGATTCTTTGGACATGGCCACCCATGAGAGAGTTTATAATGTCTATTTATACAGAGACAGTAGTAGAATGCTGGAAGGGGACTCACAAGTGTTAAGAATCACATAAAGACTCTCTTCAAATATTACACTAACTAGTGCCCAATAAATTGGTACTATTAAATGAACTGAACTATATTAATATTGATGTTTTCCCTTAAAAAAACCAGAAAACAAAAGGATGTTGCCAATAAATGAAAGAATGGCTCCTGGGTTTTCCTTGAAGGAGTAAACAAAGGAATTTACAGAGTCAATGAATCATGTGCACAATAGCAACAAGAAAAATCATCATATGGGATACTCATTCATCTTTCCTTGCAATTGCAAAAAGAACACAATTAATACAAATTATTTATTTATTTAATTGTGACACATTTATTTAGCATTTACTACAAAAGGGCAGGGATATAAATATAAAAGTAAGATGGTTTTTGCCTTAAGGAGATTGAATTCTAATAGGGAAATTCTACACATATATGAGAGTGGTAGCTATGGAAGGGAGGATCCACATAGTCTTAGAAAGAGGCATTAGGTCCATAGGGAGTCAATTAGTATTTCTTTACCAGAAACAATAGTACCATGGTAGTATCAATTTGATTACTTAATTTAATTTGCCCTCAGTCACCAATCAAGACAGCTCAGTTCAGGGTAGGAGTTCCAAAGCTAGGTGAATTAACTCCACAAGACACCAGTACTCTTTCTTATTTTGGTCATTCTAACCCAGAGGTTCTGTTCCAAGTGGTGAGATAGCAAGATGTCCAGAAACCATAGTCTGATCTGGTAGTTTGAGGCTGTCAATATAGTAGGCTAGTTGAGTTTGTGCTCACTCATTGACCAATCGAAACAGAACAACTCAGAGCAAAGCTATGAAACATAATCTGCTGCATAGGATGAGGAGGCAGTCCTTTATTTTATGAGAAAACTTTAAAAGAACATGAAAACTAAATCAACTTGCACTTTGATACCTAAGCTCAAAAGTGAGCACAGGTGAGAAAGTAAAAGAAATTGAAAAATATAGTTCAGATTTGAGAAAAACAGTTTAAATATTAGTGAACCACTCAGGAACTTCACACTTATGAATCATGAATACTCGCTTCCAAAAAAAAAAACTCAGAAGGCACTGAATTTGGCAAACACACAAAAACAAAACAAATCAAAATTTTTAAAAATACCATGAAATAAATTGATTATATCTTAACAAACTGCAAGTGACTAGCAGCTGATGGAGAGGTATTTCTGAAGAGTCATCTATGTGTAGTCAGACCAATGGGTAGTTAGAACATAAGTCAAAAACAAATTCAAATTATAAGAATAAAGTTGAGCAATTGCAATAGCTTCAGTCCAACCTTTTCAAATGGGCTGTTAATGCTAGAAAATCATAATTAAAAAATATACTAAAATATACATCTTACTACTATTTGCCGCAAAAGCCCTGCAAGGCAGTCACCACAAGAAGGAGGACAAAGGAACTCAGAAACCACTTGAGTCACAAAATATTTGATCTCATTGGCAGAGTAAAATGACAGTCAAGGATAACACCAGGTTAGAATCTAACATACGTATGAGTGTAATAAGGAAATATGATGGAAGAGCAGAAGTAATATCACTTCTGAAAAATAGCAAAAAGTGATGGAAGTAAAAACATGTTTAAAAATACTTGGCTTTTATCAAAAATGAATCATATCATACTAAGAGCATTCAAAATGAAATTATTAGGAGAACAATAGCTGTGAAATAGAACTAATTTGTAAATATTCCTATAACGATCTATTTTCATAATCATAATAATTGACATTTTATATAACTTTAAAAAGCTCTTAATATGGGTAGACTCAGTCCAAAAGTTCATTGGTGTAAGACTCTTTCCTTACTAGTGGAGATCAATGCCCTGTGCCTGTGTGATGCACAGCATAGAGCTAGTGAGACTAGGAGAAAGGAGAGTTCTTTAGTCTTCCACTTCTCTTCAAATATCAAGTTGCTTTGGGTACTTCTGGCTTCCAGCTTCAAGGCCAATCACCCTTCAGGTTGCTAAAGGAAAAGACTCAAGAATGAGAGGAGCTTGCCATCTCCATCATTTCCTTACCTCCAGCTTGCTCCACTAGAGATTTTGTGGAATTTCCCTGGGTGAGATCTAAGATTCTCTCAACAGAGTTGAGTTACCTCATTCCCAATTGTACAGCTCCTTCACCCCATATTACCTAGTGTATATTCTCATATATAGCTATAGATATAGATATATAAATATAGATATGGATACTTTCTCTGATTGTGTCTGTCTTTGCTTTTGTTTTGCTATTTGATTTGGATAAATGTGTTTCTTTGCTATTCACTATGGGTGTTCATTGTGGAACTGGTATTTGGAGTGAAAGGGGTCAAGTCTTAGATATTAATCTTGGGGCCCTTCTTCCCCCCAATAATGAGACAGTGATCAGAATTTGAAGCCAAAAAACGCATCCCCCTAGGCTAATAGTGTTTAAGACAGCAGATAGATATAATTCTGGTTCAGTACCCCCTCTCTGAGGAGAGCACAGTGGCCACAGCTTCTAATCCCAATCTCCTGCTTCCCTTCCTAGTGGTATTAGTCTCCCATGGAAAAAGGTGAGGGGAATAGAGGCTACAGATGTTTGTTCTGCCTCCCTTAAAACCACACAACACCCTATGCAATATGTGGGGGAACAGCCTTTGCCATACATGCTGGCAATACATGGGCCCTCACCACACATGCATTATCTGCTTTGAACCTCACAATTATTCTCTGAGGTTGGTACAGTAGTTATTATCATTCCAATTTTACAGATGATGGAACTGAGTCTCGAAGAGGTTTAAGTGACTTCCCATGGTCACAATGCTAAAAGTATGATTGCCGAAATGTGAAATCCAGTCCTTCTGACTCAAAGAATCCAACACTCAACCCATTATGTCACACTATCTCATCGGTACATTACATTTGCACTCCAGCAATTCAGTCTCTAAAGTATTATGTGAAGAAGTAGAAATGGCACTTTGGAAGACTAAGTTTGAGAAGAGGGATCAGATTATGTACATACCAAGAAAATCTATACTGAAAGCAAAGTAATCTTGAAAGTATCTAAGGATAACTTCGCAAAATATCTCAGAGAAGGGAAAATACCAAGGTAATGGGGGGAGAGAAAATAGCATACAATATTAACACTCAAAAAGGTGACAAAGAGAATATAGATGTGCTATGACTAATTTCTCATCTTCATAAAATCCTTTTTTATAATGATCTACATGCATTTTGAGGGTGTCCTTGATAAAAACAAATATGAGGAAACAAACAGGCTTTTACGCAAAAAAAAAAAATTGTTTACAATGCATTTTTAAAGTCATACAAATGACTGAGGTGAAGAGATTGTAAAGTCCTACTATGTTTGTGATTTTTTTTAAAAAAAAGCATTTTAATTAATAGAGCATAGGGCAGTCATAAAAGCTCTCCTTCAGAAAGAAGTCTCTTTTGCCTATGTGAACATTCCGTATGTCATCTGTGGAATGACATAGATAACCCTTTTTTCAATGACCCTCTGATTATTAATACAGAGATGGCAGGCAATAAGCAAATACAATTATCCCCCTCATAGACTATGCATTAAGCAAGGTCTAAATGGAAGGGTGATCACCAATAAATGGTGAGATCTATAGTAGAAGTATTTGTTTCTGAATAATATTTTATTGATTTGTCAAGTCTCAGAATATTATAGGATCTCCTCAATGAATTATATGTCATTCATAATTCAGGGAAGGATAGTTCTTCCCAGAAAAGGACTTCGTGTTTGGACTCCATGCATAGGTTGGATTCACCCTATGAGTGGCCTGGCCCTAAAGAGAGGGGACCAGGTTTCTCTCTGATTTGCTATGCCTCCACCCTTTAAAATAAAGCTTGGATGAGTCAAAGGATTAACGGGGTCCCTTCTGGAAAGGTACTTATTTAAAAATTAGATATCAGCTATAGAACATCTGATCTACCACACAAAAAATTCATAAGCACACATTAATAGTTAAAATCTTAAACTGTAACATATCACACCAATTATATGCTTCTAAATCATCTAAGAGGTAAAGACAGCTTTGAGGAACTGCTGTAAGAAAGTTTTACGTTTACCTCAGTTCTGTTCTATCCATGGTACTCCTAAGTCTAGATCTTCTGACCAGCCAGGCATGGGTCTAGTCATTATGAGGCCATTTTGTGACAAAGTAGATAGGATCCTGGACAAATCATTTAACCTCTTTTTGTCTCAGTTTCCTCCTCTGTAAAATGGGGGTAATAATAGTACCTCCCTCCCAAGATTATTGTGAGGATCAAATGAAATATTTGTAAGGGGCGGGTAGGTAGATAGCGCACAGGCCCTGGAGTTAGGAGGACCTAAATTCAAATCTGGCCTCAGACAGATAACACTCACTACCTGTGTGACTCTGGGCAAATCACTTAACCCCAACTGCCTTACCAAAAGAAAAAAAAAAGATAATATTTGTAAAATGCTTTGTAAATCTTAATGTTCTATATAAATGCTAGTTATTATTGCTGTTGTTCTCATCCTCATCATTATTAAATTTCAGGTTCAGGATTATCCTATCAGTGCTTAGCTTTTCTGCCAAGTAGTGGTATAATAACTGGAAACATCTCCCATTCAGCAATGAACAAAGACTCAGGAATTCAAGAATTCTTGAACTCATGAGGTTAATGCCAAAGCTAAAAACATTAATTTCTCAGGATTACCCTTGGTCTACCTGAGCTAAGGAAAAGAAACACAAAACCAAAGAGGCAGTCATAGATTTGGTTTGTCTCAGGCTCATCTAGAAAATCAAGTTCTCTTTATCACGTTTTCAAATTTAAGCCACTATTACTGCTGGAGAGAAGGGAGAAAAATATCCTTCCCCTTCTCCCATTAATGAAAGTTCAAGGGAAAGAGGAAGAATACAAAGTAATATGACCAAAAAAGAGAGAGTAGAGCCTCTCTATAGCAATTATCACCCACTGAAGAGGAGGTAACTCATGAGACTATCACCAATCATCTTTGACACTTGTTTGGTTCCTGCAGTCACAGGAACCAACAAGGAGCAGCTGTGACATCTCAGCAAAGCCAAGCCCAAGTTCCTCAATAAAAGGATAATATTTATGTCCATCCCACTTGAGCCTCTTTTACATGTGATTATTCAAATAGACAGCCTAATAATTCATAAAGGAAAAACTAAATGTATGAAAAATGCCTATCTCCAGATAATGGCAAGCTGTTAAATGTCCAGGCCATAGAATTCAAGTGCATTTTGGATAGGCAGTGCAAATAGACAATAAGAGGGGGCTAGGACTGAAGAGGAGGAAGAGAAAAGGGTAGATTAAATTTGGAATATAGTCTAGTGATTTGTAATTATCCCAAGATGATCACATCTTCACAATACAAATGTTCTACTGGCAATGCTATAATGCTGCCTACCTTGGAACACCACAATCTCTTAAAAATTAAAGTCACAGGTCACACAAAGAATGGAGAGACATATGCTGAAGGTAAACTGAATCACATTTCCAATAATGAGCTATGCTCAGGAAGTGGCATAAAAGATATCACTGAGAAAACTGATTAGAAAAGGAATCATGTAGTACAAGCAGATTAGAGATAAATGGTCCCCATGTTCCATTGATACTTTAGAAATGCAAGACCACTAGAGAAAGGCCTTAAGCACCTTAGATGGATACTCTCTGGGAAACCTGTGGAAGAATATGACAAGAATAACACAAGATGAGAAAAAGTGGGCAATTTGCAATCTTCACTGATCAAGACAATTGTTAAGAACACAGATCCATTGAAGTATGGAACTAGCAATAAAAGCTAGAAAATGCTCAGAAAAGGGTGACAAGGACAGTGAAGGGACTCAAGATCATATGTTCTGAGGTCCTTTGAAAGAGCATTGGATTTGGATTCAGAGTACCTGGGACCTCTGTTCATATGATGTGACCTTGTGCACCTTATTTAACCTCTTTGGAACACAGCTTCTTCTACAAACTATACAGAAGAAAATTGTTTACCTCTATTAAAAAAAATCTGTAAAAATAAAGGTGGCAAACTGGATGATGATAGGTTCTTTCCAGCCTAAATCTCTGATCTTATATACCTGGGGGTGTTTAGTCAGGAGAAAACAAGATTTAGGGGGGACAGGATCACTTTCCACTAACAAGTTGGGTAAATATAGGAGATAAGGAGGAAACAGGTAAGAAGATAATAAAATTTCAAAATTGCCTTCTGTTCTCCTGAAATTACTTCAGATATACATTGTTTCTGAAAGACCTTCTCAGTTCAGTGCATAAATAATAATGCCCATTTAAAAATGCTTGACTATTCATTAAACCATTGACCACTTCCAGTCTATTGGTTACATAAGTATTTTAAAAATTACTTTAATACATATTTACCCAATGGGCCGGAAAAGTTCCTTTGGTACATGATATGCATTTTTAAAGGCTGCCTATGTAAGGAATTACTGATCTGAGCCAGTGTCTTCTGCCAACTATATAATATAAATTTTAAAGAACAGCCTAATTATGTGCTTACCCAAGAGAATAAAGTTAATACTGAGGATCAATAATTATTACATTCTATTGCTTTTTTTTTCTGCTTAAAGAAAAAAAAAGATTGTATCTTCTTGTTTGTCTACTTTCTCCTCACATCTACCCCTACAAAAACATGTCTGTATGTAATTAAATAAAATGCCCAATTCCTCACCGACTCAAAAGGCCCCTGGATTCTACCCTTTGGCTTTTATGGCTTTCCACCCCCACTTTCTTTCCCTGTTCACCTTTTAGTTCTAAATTTCACTTTTCCTTCTTATTTAATTTTTTCAATTCAGCAAATAAGAAATAAACACCAAATTCCTCATTTCCCTCTTGAAGTTGAAGACCTGTTGATCTAGGTCCTACTTGGGAGTGGAGAAGGAGGAAGGATGAAAGGAAGGTCCCTGGTGAAGAAAGTCTGCTGCTCATCATGGGCCAGATTAAGGTTGTAAACACATCCATAGTCTTCATTGACTAAGATGGTTCTAGATAGTTCTCTCTGTGGAAAATCCAGCCTCAATTCTCCATTTCATCACTCCTAGCCCCTACTATCTTGAATCTAATGATTCTAGTTTTAAATCCATAGGAACAAAAAATTATAGAAATAAGGAACTATGGGGTAGTGGATAAAAGGCAGAGGGGCTGCAGTCAGGAATATGTAGAATCAATTCTCACCTCTAGTACTTACTGGTTGTGTGATCTTGTTCAGGACATTTAATCTCAGGCAACTCTGGAGAACTGATGGGCTATAACCCAGACTCATTGTGTCTGTATTGGTGGAAGTTGTAGCTATGTTGGCAGCTACTTACATGAAGAAATCACAGATTTGGGGGGAATGGTCAGCATTGGTGATGGCAGTACCATTGTTGTTTATTGTTTCTTAATATTATTGCTCTAGGTTTGTGACTTCATCAGTGGGAGGAGCCCCTGGTCAGGAAATTTGTTTCACTAAGCAACTCCTATAACATAAAGCATTAGAAAGTGTTTGGGGGGAAGGGGAGTGATTTCATGGGCCAAGATGGCAGTGGTAGCCAGAGTCCCCTTGAGGTACAGTCTCATCCCAGGAGTTACTCTCCAGGGCCCAGGTACAGCCTGCCAGGAGACCCAAACAGCAGTCACTGCATCTCCCATCTCAAGAATCTACAGATGGGACCTGACAAGCCTGGAGGTAAGTCCCAAATGAAGACACATGAAGGTTATCTGAATAAATATGACCTAATGGTGTTACATACCTTGATCAAGATTTAAAATGAGGTAGCCACTACACTAACCTTCTAAAGATCATGCTGAGAAGTCGTCTGTAGTTTCTGTCCAATGAATATCAGTGGGAGCAACTCTCTGACTTGCACCTGAAGAACTGACACCAACCTCAACAAAGTCTCTAAAGTCGGCCTTCTCCATATGTATACGGTAAAGATCCTCATCCCAGATTTGATTAATTTCCTTTGAGTAACTTGAAGAAGGATGAATCCCAGAAGGGCAAGGAACAGCATCTTCAATCCATAGAAGATCAAGAGAAACTAGACAGAATCTACAAGAGCATTCCCTGTACCTGCTACAACCAGCTTCCCTAGTTACTGGTGGAATGGAGGCAAATATTAGGGAGCCACAGTCCTCATGCAGGCCTATCATGGGATAATTGACTCCAGCAATGACTTCACAGAGGAACAGTTGGCCCAGCTACCATACCCATTCTCTTTGTACCAGTGTCACACCATCATGAACTGTACCAGGACCTGACCCAAGGGAATGAATCCAGGGAAAGCAATAGCTGAAATGCAGGAGATTATGGCAACCTACAAGCAGAAAAAACAGCTGCTGAGTTGTTTCCAGACTAATCATGAAGTGTAGCTCCTACAGAGCCGAACATAATTTATGTCTGATTTGACTTCAGGGTTCTGTTTTTCCATGAATACTGCATATCCAATGACTACTGCAAGAAGTAAATAAAGAATATACTACTTTTATTAATAGGAAATAAGAGGGAAAAAGTTGTTGGGAGTCACTGAGAGTTTAAGTCACTTCTCCATGATCACAAAGGTGTTATATGTTTGAGACAGAACTTGAACCCAGGTCTTCCTAACTCTAATGTTATCTCTCTCAATCTTTTGGTATTTGAATATTATCCATAAAGGAGATTATACAGCTTTACTCTCTGCTTTTCTAACTTTGCTTTGCTTACTTAAAATGAATTACTTTACCTACTAGGAGTATCTAACAGGCCAAAATAACACTTTCATAGAGATGTCTTCTTCCTTAATTTCTATCAGTATAATGCCTTCTATTGAGCTCAAATGAAATTGACCAAAAATGTAAATAATATTCAAAAAAGGCAAGGATGAGTCAACTCATCTCTCAAACGATGGATCATAAAGCTACCACTGTATATAGCTTCTACAAATACATTTCTTAAATATTATCCTGTATCATTCCCAATAATAATAATATGCTTTCAGGAGATGGGGTTGTCAGAGGGTGGAGGAAGATGGTTATTTTTTAAAATTCCTTTCTGATTAAAGACATTTGTTTCCTTCCTTAAATTATATATCATATTATCCTTAAGAAACCATCAGAAGAAAAATCTGCAGTCTCACTTCTTGGTTTGCTTGCTTTCACTTTTAAGGTGCCTTGTATAGTCTGTGATTATAATAATTCACAATTCAATCATAACAAGGTGGAATACAATGTTCTTAAGTCCTTGAATGAATTCATCCCCATGATTTTCTCATTTATTCTTTTCCCTTTTATTTTCCCTTCATAAATAATTACTTCATATTTGAAGCATTTACTAGAGACAGTAAAATTGAATTAGAGTTTGTAACCCTTGATTTACAAAGGATGATTATTGCGGAGGAGTTAAATGTAATGTGTGAAGCAGTCAACAAGCATTTAAGTACCTACAAAGTGCCAGATCCTGTGCTAAGTGATGATGATGTTTTGTTTTGTTTTGTTTTTAAATAGTCTCTGACTTCAGAAAACTTACATTCTATTAGGGGCAAGGAGAGTGGGGAAGCACGTACACATAAAAAGTGAAACGTTGTCCTGGTCACTTCCCCTGTAGGAACAGACAAGGAAATCAAGAGTCCTATTGGTTTGCAACAGAAAAATTCCAGCATTCTAGTCCTTGATTCCCTGGAAAGTTTTGCTCCAACCTTGGGACAGGTGGAAGGGATGACTTAGACTTATAAACTAGTTCCTACAGTCTTTGGAATTGTGGGGAGGAGAAAAGAAACAGCAGCCTGGAAGGAAAGCCTGAAGAAGAGTAGTCAACATGGGAATAGTAGAGGGGCTACAGCCATGAGGATGCCAAAGCTGGACTCCAGATTCAGCACTGGGTGGGCAGATCATGACCTAGTTGTATCAGTGTAGATTCTGTGTTGTTGAAGTCACTCATTTTCCTGAGAAGGCAATTGCCCATTTTTGAGTATATTTTCCAAGGGATTGGGAGGCTTATGCTTGCTGCTCTGAAGAGGACAAATTCAATAAAGTTATTCACCATCCATATTGTCTAACGGTCTCATTGTTTCAATGCAGCATTGAAAGGTGCAGTTGAGAACTAGGAAGGCAAAGACATTTAAAACCATAGTATTTTTCCAGACTGCATTCTGTAGTTGAGGGCTCTAACCAAAAAAAGGGAGTTATTGATTCATTTTTATACCTTACTAGACCAGAGAGATCATTTTTACTGAGTCTCTCTAGACAAATAAGTCAGCAGGAGTGGTGAGGGCAGTAACTGCCTGAGTTGGCCCTGAAGTGGGCATCTATATTTTTGTGGCCCTAGTTAAAAGAAAAGCCACTTCCCAGAAGAAAAAGGCTGAGGGACTGGTTAGAGAGAAAGTTGTACCTGAGAGGAAGAATAGCCTGGCTCACAGCAAAAGGAGGTGGAGGTGATGAAGAAGAATGTCTGTCTGGCTACCAGTTCACCAGCTTAGATTAGAGCAGCATTGCCATTTAAACTCATGCAGAATTTATGCAAAATAAGTACAAGGTAATGGGGGGACAGGGACTAGCAAATATAACCAAAATAATGTCATATAAGCCAGTCCAAATTCATAAAATATAATTATTATTTAAGGAATACTAAAATAGAAAAAAAAAACCACTCCCACTCCATATCCTAAAACAAGTGATATCCTAACTCCTTCACTATTACTCAAAACAACAAAAATTTATTGAATACCTACTGTGTGCCAGATGATGAGCTAGGAACAGGGAATGCAAAGAGAAAGGATACAGTCACCAAAGCACACAGTTTAGCAAAGGCCCTGCTGTTCCTTCCTGCACAAAAGAGGACACATTGATAGAAATTGCAAGCATAATTTTAAAACATTTTGTAAATATTAAGTTATTGATGTTAATATGTTCATATAGAGCACTTGATATAGCAAAGTGCTATGTGAAGGGTACACAATGATAGTTATCAACATTAATCTGAACTAAAGGAGTTTGGAAAATGCTCTCTCTTTTCTCCCTTTATTGGGCTGCCTTCAATATTTCATTCTCTCTGAATAGTAAAACTCATCTGATTTGGTTTCTTTTATCATTCTTTGATACCTCAAGGCTTCAGCGCTAAAAGTGACAAGAAGATAAAAGGAAAGCTTGAAGAAATCCAGGATGTTTAATTTTTAACTTGTTAGCTTTTTTTTTATCATTATCATTAACTTCAGAATATACATCAATTCTCACTGAGTATACATTCGACTCTACTTTTTTCTATATGTACCCAAATAGAGAGATTCTTCTTCTACAACTTGTCTTGTTGCACGATTAGACATGAGAGGGGAATTTCTCATCCAGAAATATTGCTTCTGAGATCATGGCATTTTTCTACATTTTTTGTTTAGCATCTAGTTCTCTAGCATCATCTCCTCCTTCATCATATTCACTGCAGCAAAACCAGATAAGTCCTCAAAGTTCAGTAAGTTGGAGCAATCACTCTGAACTTTGGATTCTGGAGAGGGAAGTATGTTGCTGTAGGGTTCCATATTACTGAGCTATGACTTTCCTACTGGAGGCAGTCAGCAGGAAAGAAAGATGTATATATACTAAATTGGACTTAAAAAGCAAAATGTATATAAATATATGATACATGGTGTCTCAAAAGTCTCAGTGCTATTAAAGCACGAAATTGCACGAAGACTTTTGAGACACCATGAAATTATATACATATATATATTACACATATATACATATGTATGTATACATATGTATATATACAATTCTATATATGTGTGCCAAAACACATATAAATATATTCACATACGTATTTATACACATATATACACATACACATATATATGCATACATATCCAATCATTTCATTATTCCCACCGTAACCAAAGCAAAATCTAGTAGAGTTGCACATTCCTCCTACACAGACCCTTTAGGCTTCCCTTTTGTGACTTCACTTACAAAACTACCCTGATATTAATTGTAGCCTAATTTAACAGTATAAAGATGCTAGAGATGATGTATATAGTGTAACTTGCTACAGATCTATATTTTCCTGGAAGTATTCCTGGTCCTTGCACCTGAGAATATTAGAGTTAGAAGAAGACACCTGAGTTCATTTAGACCAAGTCATAATTGAAAAGTAATATTCTCTACAATATGCCCAGCATGTGGTCATTCAGTGCCCATTTGAAGTTCCCCCCAAGAGCGGTCCTGAATACATTGCTTTCAGTATTCAAGTGCACACTTATGTGATAAATATAAGTATAGAATCTTTATTCAGCACAGTTTTAAATCATCAGAAATTATCTTCTAAGTTCTCCTAGTTTTTACAACTCATATCCTAAGTTTTTGTATCATTATTTTTGCTTGTGTTACAGCCTATAGAAGTGAAGACCATGAGGTAGGTAGTTGTCAATCACTCAGTACTCCACCTCTTACTATTATATCCTGGCGTCTAAGTCTAATCAATCACAATGCATTATTCATGGCCCAGCCTGCCCCTCTTCCTCCTTCTAGACCTAACTTGCTTCAGTCATTCAAACCAAAATAACCATAGTTAAACAATACTTTAATTAAATTTTATGACAGTATAGTAAAAAGAAAAAGCAATAGAGGCATTATGGTAAAAGACAGCATTCCACTAATGCCCTAGTTCCAATCTCATTTCCCTTAGCTGGAAAACTATGTTCATATCAGAGTCTGCTATAACATCCCTAAGTTTCCCATGCAGTAAGCAAAAAAAAAAAAAGTCATAGAATACCAACAAAGAGAAACTCTGGCTTCTCAGGCAGAACTTTGGGAGTTGTATGCACAGTTTCGGAGCATCACATAGGTGAAAATCCGGCAAAGGAGACACAGAAAATGTGGTCAAACAGGAAGGAGGAGAACCAAGTGAGAGCGGTATCATGAAAAGAGAAGAAGGACAGTATTCAGGAAGAAAAGGTGAACAACAGTATCATGTGTTACAGAGATACCAAGGATGAGGATTGAGAAAAGACCATTTTATTTCGCAATTGAAATAATTGCTAACTTTGGAGAGAGCAGTTTCAGATGAATAATGAGGGCAGAAGCCAGACTATACAGAGTTCAAGAGAGAGAGAGAGAGAGAGAGAGAGAGGAGAGAGAGAGAGAGAGAGAGAGAGAGAGAGAGGAAGTAGAAGATCTCAGTGTAGATAATTTTTTTAAGGATATTAGCTGAGAAGGGGAGCAGAGACAGAAGATGTCAATTAACAAGAATAGTAGGATCTAGTGAGAGGTTTTTAAGTATTGAGGGAAACTTGGGTATGTTTATAGGCAGCAGGGAAGGAACCAATAGATAGGGAGAGATTGAACAAGAGAGTAGGGAAGAATGATAGTGGAAGAGAAGCTGTTAGGTTGTCTAGAAGACAACCTGATAGATTCCAGGCTCCTAATCAGTGACTTTGTCCATGAATGTTCTTTTTTTTTTTTTGCCTCTTAATGACTATCAGAGACATAAACACAAACACATACTCTCTCTCTCTCTCTTTGTCTAGAATTTAAAGCTCTTCACATTTTGTTCTTACCCCACTCCAGGTTTCTAGTTTTCTTCCACATTATTTCTTGTCACATATTCTACGATATAATCATCTTGTAAAATTAAGTAAATAACAAAAGCAAGACAATATGCCACATGTGTGTGCCATAAAAACAATCATGAGGGAAAATTTTTTATATCTTAATGTTTATAGAAATGAAACAAAAAGAGAGGTCTGTTAATTGGGCATGCAAGAACAGCCTAGCAAATCAACAAATTAACAAGCCCAAAAGAAGAAAATTTAAAAATCAAATGATAATAAAAATATTACTGTACTGAAAATTGAGGAAAGGGAAGTGAGGAAATAGGAAACCTCTATAACACCAAGTACTGTGCTCTTTTGTTTTGTTTTTACAAATATTATATCATTTGATCCTCAGAACAACCCTGGAGGTGGGTGCTATTAGCAATCCATATTTTATAATTGAGAAAACTGAGACAAACAGAGGTCAATTGACTAGCCCAGGATTACATAGCTAGTAATTGTATGAGACTGTATTTGAACCCAGGTCTTTCTGACTCTAGGTCCAATACTCTTTCCACTACACCACCAGCCTGATGATAAAATAAAGCAAAGAATTATGCTTTTAAAATCACTAACAAAATGTTGATCTGTATTTGTAGGGGTTTTCATACCAGGAATTCCCTATGCCAATGAAGTCATAGGTTCCAACAAAGGGGAAAAAAAATAAGCTATCACCTAATTCATTCCAATAAAAGACAGAGAAAAACCAAGCTGTAAATATAAAAAGGGAAACACGGTAAATTCACATTGATTATAGAGATAATAAATTAAGCTATTAAAAATAATACTATATATGTATATCTATATCATTGCTATATATGTAAGAAAAAAACAGAATTAAGATAAGTGGATTAATATCTACCAAACAAAAGTAAATACCCAAATTTACAAAATAATAAATAACCATTCCAAGACAGCTAGACAACAAAAGAGGGGGAAAAAACCTTCTTCCAACAGATGGACTTAAAAGTGAATTCTAAAGTTTTATACACTACATAAATTCTCAAAAATGGAGAAAGAAGGCACTTCCTTAAAATTTTTTTTTGTGGGATGAGTAGAGTTTAGATATACAATAAGAAAATTCAGAGATAGGAAGTTATAGAAAAATTGCACTAGTAATTATTGGTATATAAGTTTTAAAGATGTTAGCTAAGAATGAAATAGTTGAGAAACTATATCCACTGAAGACGAAGTTTTCAAAGGAAAAAATCCAAGCTATTAACAACCATATAAAAATGCTCCAAATAACAATTAGTTAAATGTAAATTAAAGCAAATTTGAGGTTCTACTTCATACCTATTAGAATGACAAAGATGACAAGAAAAATGACAAATGTTACAGGGGATTTGGAAAGCAGGCACACTAATATATTTCTGGTGAAGCTGTGAATTAGCCCAGCCATTCTGGAAAACAATTTTGCCCCAAAGGTTACTAAATTGTATATACCCTTTTTGACCCATGTATGCCAATACCAATCCTATACCACAAAGAAATCAAAAAAGAGGAAAGGGATCTATATATCCAAAAATATTAATAGCAGCATTTTATGGTAGCCAACATTGGAAACTAAGAGAGCATTCTCCTGTTGGAAAAGGCTAAACAAAGTGTGGTATATGAATGTAATTTAATATTATTGAGTCTTAAGAATGACTTTGACATTGCATTAAAATAAAGGCTGGGAACAAAATCTATTGTGCTTCATGTGAAATAAAAAACTCAAGAGTAGTAATCATATTCTCAGCTAAAGCAACAGTTAAAATAGATAATTAAAAGATATACACAGGGAAACTATATTTTGCTTAAAGGCACCATAGACAATGAATTAATATTACTACTAATTATATATGCACCAAGTGGCACAGCATCCAGATGCTTAAAGAAGTTAATTGATTTAAAGGAAACAATAAACAGTAAAATTATAAGATTTAGGGCCTTCAATGTACTTCTATCAAACCTAGACAAATTTTATGAAAAGATGAACAAGAAAAAAGTTAAGTATCAGAATAGAATTTTGGAAAAGTTAGATATAGTAAATCTTTGATGATTACTGAATAGAAATAGAAGGGAATCCTCATTTTTTTCAGCCTTCTATGGCACATTCACAAAAAAAAAAAAGCACTATGTATTAGGGCATTATTCCCTCTGGTCCCTTAGTTCAGTGCTCCTTACACTTTTGGGGTGCAGCCAAAGCAGTCTTTAGGGGCAAATGTATATATTACACATTTTATCAACAAAAGGGAGAACGTACATATCAATGAATTGGGTGCAATTAAAATAACTAGAAAAAATCAACTAGATGCCAAACTAGAAACTCTGAAAATCAAAAAGATAAACAAAATTGAAAAAAATGCAATTAATAAAGTTAGAAGCTATTTTAAGAACACAGACTATAAAATAGATAAACCAATAGTCAGTTAATCAATAAACATTATTAAACACCTACTATACTCCGGCAGTATGCTAAGCATCAGGATACAAAAAGAGGCAAAAGACAATCCCAGTTCTCAAGGAGCTCACAATCCAATGGGGGGAAAAACAAATGAAAAATATGTACAATCAAGCTACATACAAGGTAAATGAGAAACAATTAACAGAGAAAGGGCAATGATATTAAGAGGGATTGGGAAACGCATCCTGTGGAATATGAGATTTTAGTTGAAATTTGAAGGGAGCAGGGAAGTTAAGAGACATCGATATGAAAGGAGAGCATTGCAGGCATCAGGGGCAGCCACAGAATATGCCCAGAGTCAGGAGACAGAATACGTCTTGTTTATGGAACAACAAACAAGTTAGTGTCACTGGATCAAAAAATATATAGTGGGGAGTAAATTGTAAGAAGACTGGAAAGGTCTTAGGGAAAGGTATGTGTGCTAGGTTATAGAGAGTTTTAAATGACAGAGAATATTATATTTGATTCTGGAGTCACTAGAGTTTACTAACATATTGAATTTATCATATGCTTTTTTAAAAAGGAAGTTGTCTATAATAGAGATCTAAGGTTTCATATGAAATCTGCTTTTTCTCTTCTGTTTTGTTCATAGAAATGCTCTTTTTGTATGTGTAAGTCCAAAATTTTAAAAAACAAAATTTAAAAAGTCATTTGTAGGAAGAAAAGATCAAATTTCCAAGACAATAATGAAAAAGGAATGAAGGTGATTAATGAAGGTGATTACAAAATCTCAAATTGTAAGACCAAAGTTATCAACACTATTTCATATTCATTAAAACATTAAAAAATCAGTGGAATAGACTAAATGAGCAAAATTCAAGCCAGTGAGTGCAGCAGACTAGTGTTGAATAAATCCAACAATAGAAACTACTACAAAAGGGACTCTTTATTCAACAAACACTTCAAGGAAAATTGAAAAGTAATTTCAAGGAAAATATATTTAGACCAAGATTATATACCATATACTAAAATTAATTTCATTGGATAGGGATAGGGACTAGACCTGTGATTTCATTAGTATAGTGAATCTACAGGGAGGAAATCCTCTTACAGAGTTGCCTAAAGCAGTGTGAGAAGGAAAGTGACTTTCCACAGCCAGTATATATCAGAAAGAAGACTTGAATTCAGGTTTTCCTGGCTGTGAGGCCATCTCTCTAATTGCCCACTATGCTACCCTCTCTACATAATTTCTAAATAGATTTTTAAAAAATTAGATGAGAATGGAAGTTCAGATTTCACTATTATAGTTGATAGAAAAAATTTCAAAAAGAAGAAAACTTATAAGAGACAAAAATATTGACTTTTAAAAACTTAAAAGCACTTGCATTGACAAAAGCAATGCACTTAGAAGGACTGCTATGGGTTTGGGGGAAAAAGATGTGCATCAAAAATCTCTGATAAAAGTGTGACATTTAAAATCCCATAGGAAATTTGCACAAACCTACAAGAACATGTCATTATCCAATAGATAAGTGGTCAAAGAATAGAAACAAATTTCAAAAGAAGAAATGTAAACTCTCAGGAACCATATGAAATAATAAACCAAATCACTCATTACAGGAGAAATTAAAATTAAATACTAGCAAGGAGGGTAAGAAATTGAAATATCCAATGTTGGATAAGTTGTAGGAAGACAAGCACATTAATAACACTGTTGAATTGCTGTGACTGTGAATTGCTTCTATTATGTAAATAATTTTGAATGATACAAGAAAAATCACAGAATTATTGATAGAAACCCTTTGATCCAGAGAGCCCGTTACTGGGTTACTTGATGGAAAAGGGCAAGTCCTACATGAACCAAAATATCCATAGCAGCATGACTTTTAGCAAAAAGCTGAAAACAAATTACGTACCCATTGATTAGTGGGATAGCTAAGCAAATTATGGTATTTTAATGTAATGGTATATCATTATGCTGCAAGAAACAAAAAATAAGAGTTCTGAGAAACCTAGGAATTATTGTATGAAAGGATGCAGAACAAAGAAAGAACCGAAAGAAAAATATTCAAAATTAATGCAACAACAAATAGAGGAACAATGATAGGGATAGGTCCTGAACCTGTGTATTCATTAGTATAAGGAAATTCCAGACAAAGAAAGTTCCCTTATGAGTTTAAGACGCAATCTTCTCTAGTCTTAGAAAGGTTGTCTTGAGATCTGAGACTTTAGTAGCTTTCCCAGAGCTGCAGAGGCAGAGTATGTCAGAGGTGGAATCTGAACCCAGGTCTTCCTGGCTTCTAAGTTGGTTCTCTTCTACCCCACACTGCCTAAAAGATGACAGAATTCAGTTCTAGTATAATTGCTAATGAGGGTTCCAGATAACTGATGTAAAAATATAAGTCCATCTTTCTGTTAAAAAATAGAAAACTATAAAAGTAGCAAACTATTTTTTAAATAGGAATTTCTGGAGGAATCCAACTGTTCCAAATTCCAAACATTCAAGAGAATCCCAGCCTTTGAAAAATTTGTATGTGTTCGTTTTGTTTTGCTTTTCCTGCAAGTAGTATGATGAGTATTTGTGCAGGAAAGCATTGGGATTCATGACTATTCATAGGAATTTCACTTTTCCTGACATCTCTGTCCTAGACAAAAACATAGTGCCATTCCTCCCTCACTTCCACATGGACCAGAAGGAGCAACATTACCATTCTTCTAAGAATTATCAGTAAAGAGGTGAAAGACAAAAAGCCCTTCACTTAACAGTACTTAGTTGCTGAAAAAGTCCTCTGGGCATAACCTCATGCTAGAAATCACTGCAACACACAGCTGTATGAACCAAAGGAGAGAAAAAAAAAGTGAACAGAATAAGAAGAAATTTTAAAAACCATATTGTTTGCAAAGCATCCCTGGCATACCTACTAGTTACCTTTTTTCCCAGGCCTAAAATCCCTTTTTTCTCCTTGTAGCCCACAATGCCTCCTAGAATGGCAGTGTCCTAAATTGGCAAATGTATCTCTAAGCCCTGTGGTTCACATCCAAGCTTACCACTCTCTTTCCTAATAAACCTCAACAGCCTGGGTGAAATGGCAACAGGGTACTAGAGTAATTGTAAATTTAATCAGGCTTATGGTCCTGAGCTGAACTCAGATGTGGTGCCCAGATGTTGATGCATAGGTCAATAACTGTCTGGCTACATCTTCCCCAGACAGATGACCTATTGACAAACCCATAGGGAAATTCTTGTCAATATCCTCAAATCTCGTGAATTCTCGAGGGACACTAAATTTATTCATTTCTGTTTTGCTAACATCTACAGAAAAGGAGGAAGGGTATAGCAACTGGGCTTGCAAAATGGAAAAAAAAATTAAACCTATTTCTGCCATTTACTTGTTATACATTGTCTTGGCCAACACGTTAAAAATAAAATAATAGTAAAGTAAACATACAGGGAGTTGGTGTTTTCAAATGGATGTACAAATAGAGTTGAATAAAAAACCCTAGAGTCATTCAGGAAATAGATAATGAACACCCCCTCCAAATAGTTGAAGATGTAAATGCTAGCTCTTCCCTGAATGAGTTTAAAGTTCTTCTACTGCCCTGATCATCATTTTCCACTTTCTTCAAACCAGACCTGGCTAAAAAATGAGAGCAAAGTACAAAGACCATTCTGATATCCTCTAAGGCTGAATGGAATGTGGGGGTGGAAGACTGGGTGTTAATTGACTCTGAGTGTTCCCACAGTCACTGATCGGCCACCTTTGTACTGCTTGGCACTTTAGCCTGCTGACAATTGGCATGTTGCAAAATAAGGCACTATATTTCAGCTTTGGATTCTTTCTTTTATCCCTCTAAGTGAGAGCAGTAGTTGGTTTCTTTATGCCTAGCCAGTGAACATATTGATCGGGCTGGAAAGTTCTTAGAGTACCCCTCAGAGTACTAGACTCAATGCCTCTAAAAATAAAGCAACTTTCCAAGTGAAGTTTATTGTCAGTACAAACGAAGCAAAAGAAGAACACAGAAAGGAGTTATTACAAATCAGGCAAGAGGGACATGTATGATAAGCCCCAAAGGACATGTGGAAGAGCCCACACTTGTAGAGCATTTTAAGGTTTACTGAACACTTTCCTTACTAAAACTCCATGAAATAGAGTACAATTATTATCCCCATTTCACAGAGGGGGAAATGGACAGTTATGAAGGACCAGGGACTTGCTCAGGGTCACAAAACTCTTACCTGTCAGAAACACGATTCAAAACACAGGCCTCAACTCCAAGGTTAGTTTTCTTTCAAATGCTATCTTTGTATAGCCAATACAAAGCTAAAGTCAAGTGACGTAGGAGGGACACTGGGCTGAGTCAAAAGACATGAGCACTGTCACTTTTGTGTCCTAGGCTAAGTTATCTTTGGGTTTAAGTTTTCACATTTGTAAAATTATTATAACAGCAATCATCTATCTATTTACTATACCATGGCAATCTCTCTTAGATTAAATCTTATCAGCCATAGATATCCTCTATGAATCAACCCCTAATAAATAAACATTATATATTGTGTATTTTATAGTCAGGGTACAACTATTAAAATATGATTCATTCCATAAGCTAGACATGAAAGTCAGTCTCAGTATTTTATAGTCATACCTTATACATATTTAAGTCTTAAATTGGTTGGGAATGCCACTTTACCTTGAAACATCAAGCCTTTAGTGGGTATCATGCTATAGCTTATTAATGATGGATGATGACCTCCCTAAGTCTTTCAAATTATCTGTCCTAGTTATTAAGAGCTGGAGATTGATTTAATTGAAATCAAAATGAACTCAATGTGTAAGAGATGAGAAACTTTCCTAAGAGTTTATTTCAGTGACTGCCCACCATGTTAGCACTCTACCAGGCTCTATACCCAGTTCCTCAAAAGGCAGACTCTAAGTTTATTGTTTATATATTTAATAAGAATGATAATAATAGTACTCATATAATTTTACAAATTACTTTACATAGGTTATCTCATATATCCTCCTTTTGTCCTTAGGAGGTGGGTGCTATCATTATCCCCATTTTGCAGATTAGGAAACCAAGGTTGAGAGAGATTATGTGACTCACCAGGGACTCAGTCACTTAATATCCAAGCAAGGATTTAAACTCAGGCCTTTTGGACTCCATGTCCCACACTCTATCCACTGTGCTACCCATCTTTATCACTCTAACATCTGACTCAGTAGACCAAGCATGAAGAGTAGACCCTACTAGTCCACTAGGTTACAGCTTCTAGTTTTCCGATTTTCCTGAATTCTACCAAAGCAGTCCTTGCTAGAGGCTCAAAACAAAATAAATTCCAGACAAGCAATTAAATAAACTTGGCTTGGCAGGAGAGAAGAGGAAGAGAAAGGGAACTTTTACAATGTTGTTTAGAAATCCCAAATCTTTAACCATGGCATTATGTGAAGGGTGTCATGGTTTCCCAGCTAAGGTCCACTTTACTAGGATTTAGTCTGGAAGCCCAAGGGACAAGGGAAAAATGTACTACAAGCACACTTGAATATAGGAGGGAGAGTTCTGCAAGAGGCAGCCAGTCTTCTTAACCCAATCAGTATAACTCCAACGAACATGCTCACAATCTATGGGGAGGTACTCCTTAGCTGCCTCCAAACAAAGGAATATACCCTGAAGCCTCATAATGTTGGCTGGGTAATTCAGATTGTTCAGTGCCACTCCTCTGATGCAATCCCACCTTTTGCCAGAAGACTTTCGGGACGGTTCTTAATGCTAGGACCTCCCCTTTTTGATTATCTCCAAGTTATCAGATAGCTTGGTAGAGCTGTAGACAGTATTTCTGCTTAGTTTGCACATTGTCTTCTCCATTAGACTGTAAGCTTCCTTAAAGCAAAAACCTTCTTACCCTTTTTTGTATCCTCAATGCTTATTATGGTGCCTGGTACATAGCAGGTGCTTAAAAAGACTTATTGAATGGCTAATCACTATCACCCCCTCCCCCTCACATCTTCACTTTATACAAGAGAAGAAAATGCAGTGAACCAAGCCTGATCAATTTCTCTATATTTCACAAAGCCGGTAAGTCAAGGTAGGATTTGTATGCTTTAAGAATATTCCTCCTCAACGCTGCTGACTTCTCCCTTGAATGTACTGTCAGCTCACAAATATGGAAGAATTTTGAGGGAAATACCATTGCCTATATTCGCATGTATCATGGAGTAAAGGCAATGCGCAGCTATCAAAGCCTATGATATTCTGCCGGTCACTACCAGGCTGGAATAGCTATGAGTACACGCTCAAGAACAAACTATATATAAGGCATACAAGTACCAACCTAGCTAAGTTTAGTGAAGGATTGGTCATCTCTTGGGTGATATGATAGCTCGCTAAAAATATTTAGCTCATCTACTAAGATATAGAGAAGACTGAGATTAACATTTTTCTTTGTATTCGTATCTTCCACTCCTAGGACTGTGCCTAGCTAAGTAAGCACTTAATACTTAGCTGATTGATTTGATCAAATTACAGCTCCCTGATGTACTAAAAATTTTTATTCTTATTATGTATCATTGACAGTCATGCAAATGAGATCTGAAACTCATGGCTAGCTAGAATCAAAATGAATTAGAACTAAGAATTAAAGAGATGAAGCACTCAGGTTCTTTGGGCAACTTCTATGTGGGGTTTTCATGGGAATACATAATATAGATTTCAGGCCCTCAGAGGGCCAGAGCTACAAATACAAAAGTGAAACATTCCCTCGGTGAGTTTATGTTTTAGCGGGAAATGCAATATACAAAGCTCAGTGGTGGTCATGGAGGGGAATTTTGGGATTAGGTAGCCACAGGGATAATGAGTTGAGTTATAGGACAGTAGATACTCATACTCTTTCCAGTAGCAATGATAGTATTGATTTGATTAGTGTTACTAGAGCAAAAACAAGGTTTGTTTTATTACACAGGGTAATAGCGCAGATGCTGAGATGTTGGGGAGGTCTTGGTAAACCTGGTGGATGTCAGGATAGAATATAAAGAACATAAAGCATGGCAGGGCTGGTTTTCACTCACTCACCAATTGGAATAGCTCATTATCATGGCAAAGTCCTCAGATTGACTGGATTAACTTCCTCTGCAGTGGCAGGGCATTGGTCTCTGGAGATTTGGGCCTGGAGGTTTGCTACTGCTGGTGGGGAGAAGGAGGGCAGTCACAGGCCACATGGAAAGATGTTGATACTGAGTACCTTGTATTAAACTATACCCATTCTTGCATGCCTGGCTTTTATTTTCCTTTTTCTTCTCCCTTCTTTTTTTTTTCAGGGTAAGTTTTTTTTAATTACTATTTCCCATAATTGTTGTTACACAGGTATGCAATTCAGGTTGTTTAAGCTGGAGATTTGGGGGCTTAGGAAAAGAGTCTTTTTTCAGGATTATTTGATTTGCCTTTTCATCTGTTTATTTCAAGGGAATTAAAATTTTTCATTTAATTTGCTTCAACAATTTTACCTACTTAGCAAACTCTAAATTCATTATAAATGTAGGCACAGTTTGTGCTCTTCTGCTCTGATTCCATACTTCAAAACAATACCTAAAAAGAGTGTTTTCAATTCATGAAGATTTTGGAGATGGCTGAAACTTTGCTGTGCCACTTCATCAACGAACAGAATTCAGTATCCAGCTTTGGGCTTAGTTCAAGAGGATTTAGTCACTAAAGTAACCCAACAAGGAGGCCTCACCTAGAAGCCATAATGATGCCAGGGCCCATAAGGACAGCTTCATAGTGAGGCTGCAGGGTCATGTGCATCACTGACAAAGTGATACCTAACTGAAATTATAAAATCTGAAAATAAAAATTGCCTGTATAGGCCACTGATCCTCAGAGACACGTTGTGGAATCTGGCACAAGTGATTCCCAGGTACCTTTGTAGTAGAAGGGGGTCAGAATGCAATCCCTCAGCATGTGCTTTGCATTGACAGCACCATATATGACAGCAAAGTGGAGTGCTCATGAAAAAATAAACTAAAAGTGGCCTCATCTTCACGACAGCACCCAGAATGAGGGTTGTTGTTTTTCTCTCACTGACAAGGCCAAATTGCAGAAGCCAACAGAGATACATACACCAAAAGACAATGAAGGGATATTTGTTTTAGCAAACCAAACAGGGAAAGGATTTACCTACCTATCACTACAGCTTGTGTTACTCCCAGGCTGTAATCTTCTCTTCATTTGAGGCTGGCAGGACAGCCATGTGAAGAAACAAGTTTTGCAGCCCTATACTTGCTGACCCATCTGAGCTCCATTTCAATGGAGCAAAGCTACCAGCAGTAACACTTCCATCCAGGGACTTTTGAACCCAACAGTTGCATTTGCATTGCAGGATCTCAGGGCTTGCACAGCTGGGCTGACTGGATTTCCATTCTGGAAAAAGAAATAAAAAGGTTATTAAGCATTTATAATTGTGATGGACTTGGGCCTTGCTAATAATGGAAAAGGAAATAGTCTTTATTTTGTACCAACTTTGCAGGGTGTCCTTCAAAAAGGAGGTTCCATGTAAGACTGTTGTTGGTAACAATGATGAATCAATTACAAATTCCATTTCCAATATTTTAAGTACTTGGGAGAGAATGATTAATTAGACTGATAGTCTACCAATACTGTAATTTTTGCTTTCCAGATAAAGCTATTATATCAAAATAAAACAATTCTTGTTTTTTATGTTTAGAAGCATGAGATTATCCCAGGAAGTAGCTATAAGCTGAAATTAAGGTGAATATCACAAATCAATGTTTTTTCTTTCTTCAGGGCCTCACAATAATATTAATTATATGTTGGATTTGCAAAGCTTGTTGGATTTGGAGCTGGGTAGCCTGGATTAAAATCCAAGTTCTGCCATCTTACCTGTGTGACCCTCAACAAGTCATTTTACTTCTCTGATCCTTAGTTTCTACATCTATAAATGGGATTGGAGACAATGGAGTAAATGAGCTGTAAGGTCCTTTCCTATTCTAAATCTATGTTTCTATGACTATAGGATTTACCATGCTTTTAAGAACAGTGATATGGTCTCCCCTTTATAAATTGGAGGCAAAGCTTGTCAAATATATAAAACCTCTGAGTTCCTAGGATCATGGTATTTAGAGCTGAAATGGGCTGAAAGAACCTCTAGTAGAACCTAGTAGTTGACTTGAGATGGATTCTTGCACATGGGAAGAAGTGATCAGAGTTTGGCTACATAGATTACTGGGGTGGAGACAGTGTTTCCACCTTGGAGGACAATTCTGCGGAGTTTTTTTTAAAACTCCCCAAACCCCTGTCCTATACCCGATTCTCTTCCAGGGCAGGAAGAAGACAATACTATCTCCTTCAAGTTACATATCCCAGGAACCCACACAACCAGGCTCCAAAATTTCTCTTCATCTGAAGCAGTCTGTCTCAAAGCTTGCTCAATACCTCACTTTTATAAGTGTGTAAACTGGGGCCCACCAAAATTAACCTACATCCTCAATCTCATAGGTAATAAGTAGCAGAACCAAGTTGGGACAGCAACAGCTAGTGACTGCCATCTTAAGACAGAGGAAAAGAGTTCTAGATTAGGAGTCAGAGGGCCAACTTTCAAGTCTTAGCTTTGCAACTTATTACATGTGTGACATTGGATAATTCATTTTACCTCAGTTGAACCTCAATTTTCTACTCTATTAAGGGAAGGTGAAGGGAGTGAACGTTCATATAGCACCTACAGTGGTTCAAGTACTATGCTAAACACTTCTGACAATTTTTGTCTCATATGATCCTCACAATATCCCTACAAAATACGTGCTATTATTAATCCCATTTTACAGATGAAGAAATTGAGTCAAAGAGAGGTTAAGTGAATTGCCCAGGGTCATATAGCTAGTAAGAGTATGAGGCTGGATTTGAATTCAAGTCCTCTTGATTCTAGGCCCAGTGTCTTATTCACTGCTCAAACAATTGCTTCTGCAGCAGTATATAAAAGAGTTGAACTCAATCACCTCTAGGAGTCTTTCAGATCTAGATCTATGATTTTATGGAAGAAAATAAACTGTCTTTGATCAAAACGATGTTCTGGGAAATTCTTCCTGTAATAATAAAATGGATATGGCTAGCTTATATGTTGTGCTTTCTTCTTCTATTCCATAGCTCTGCAGATCTAGAATGTCCAAAAAATCAAGTTATATAGAAGCAACCACTACTATTTGTCTCAATTGAGCAGGCATCTATAACATCTTATAATTCCAAGTCTACAGACTTTTTCATTCATTACATTTCCTATCTCTTTCTTCTCTGAGAGGAGAGACTTACAACCACACTTTCAGAGAAGTACCTAATTAGCCTAATTTGAAGTCAGTCCTCATTAGTATCTCTAGCCACTTGACTGCATCATACAAATTTTCTAATTCCTTCTTGCCACCACATAAAAACAAAATCATACCACTAGATGTTTCTACTCTCACAAGAACATGCAAGGAAAACAAGGCATGCTTATGCACTGGCACAAGTCAATGCCTAATGAGCTGACCTAAAAAAGGAACCCACAAAAATTCCAAGTGTAGAAAGAATCCCAGATACTTGGAGTGAGTTCCATAACAATTTCCCTAGCTAAAAAATTACACAGAATCACAATTTTGTAATAACCTTCAACAGCAGTTTTGGAAAAGGAGGCTGAGCATATCAGTAGCATTGGATGAATTAGCAATGCTGGTTGACATAGGCTCAGGTTAAACACTCTCAGGGAGCTGTAGCAAATGGGCGGCCACCTGCCCCTATACTCTGCCTCTTCAAAGTCATTCAAATTGAATTAATCTGGGTCTAGATAAGATATTGTTCTTGTTCAGTCATTTCAATCATGTCTGACTCTTCTGACCCCATTTGGGGTTTTCTTGGCAAAGATATTGGAGTGGTTTGCCATTTCCTTCTCCAGCTAATTTTACAGATGAGGAAACTAAGGTAAATAGGATTAAGTGACTTGCCCAGGGTCACACAGTTAATAAGTATCTGAGGCCAGATCTGAACTCAGGTCTTCCTCACTCCAGACCCAGCACTCTATCCACTTTACCACCTCGCTGCCCTTCCAGATACTATAACAATCTATATCTATATCTATATTAGTGTAGATAGGCATAGTATCTAGAAGGGCAGCTAGGTGGTACAGTGGATACTGGAGATGTGGAGATAGATAGATAGATAGATAGCAGATAGTGACATACATATGTGTACATGTGTATACACTCAGTATACACTGAGAGAGAGAGAGAGAGAGAGACTATAGCCGATTGACAGTCATAGTCTGGGCAACTAAGTGGCACAGTGAATAGCATACCAGCCTAGAGTCAGGAAGACACAATCCAGAGTTAAAACTCTGGCCTCAGACAGTAGCTATGTGACCCTGGGCAAGTCACTTAACCCTATTTTCGTAGGTGCAAAATGAGCTGGAGAAGGAAACGGCAAACCATTCCAGTATCTTCCCCAAGAAAACCTCAAAGGGGGTCATAAAGTGTCAGACACAATTGAAATGAGCAAAAAATCATGATCCTAGAGATCATTTGCAAGGCTGACTACAGCAACTCTGTAGTCAGAGTAATTTGGAGCCCTAAGAGCATAAGAATTTGACTGGGAGGAATAGGTGTCACTGATTTCTCACTACTTAGGTGAGGGCAGCAGGGAGATACCAATCAGCTAGAAAACTAAGAGTTCCTAGCTTTGAAGACTGTAAGCATACCAAATAAGAAGGATTCTAGAGAAGAAAAAGGATAGAAAGGAGAGGGTAGCAATCAAGAGGAAGGGAGGTGACTAGTAGAGAGATAGTTTCTTGGTTGGAGAAAGACTGGGTTTGAAAATCCTGAGGGTTTTCCAGATTGAGTACATAGAATTTCTCTTTTGAGCAAAGGCTTATGATTAACAATGAATCTAAGAAGCAGTATCAAAGAAAGTGTCAAACACTTTGGTTTTTGATGGGTTTTTTAAATCCTTTTTGGATGCCTTTTGCTTTTTTGTACCACAGTGATCTCATTTCACACATCCTAATTCCCCATGAACATTTCTCTGAAAATAGGAAATAAAACAAGTCAAAAAACCAACTACGTTTGACAGATCATACCTCATTCTGCACCTTCAGTCCACTGCCTCTCTAATAAGCAGGAAGCACCCTTCATTATCTGCTCTGCAATTAATATGAATTTGGTTATCTTTTATTGTTGTTTTGTTTACAGTATTTTTGTCATTCTGTATATCATTCTCTCATTTCAGTGGCAGGTACTTTGGACAGCAGCTTTAGTGACTAATCAAAAGGATGTAGGACAGAGGTGCTTAGTGTAGAAGGGATTATTAGTCCCAACTCTGTCAAGTAGAGGGGGGGGAAAGTAATCACAGTAAAGACATTTTTCAAGAAGACTAACCTGAGTTCTCTGGGTTGCTTGCCTTTTTCTCCAGGCCTCTGAGGATCAGGGCTATCAGCAGACTGTGAGCAAATGTCAGCATGATGAAGTTCTGTGTTGATCCTGTTACAATGGAAAAGGAAACTGAGTGAGGAACCACCATCATTAACAATGTTTTCAAATAAACAAACAAAAGAAGCTGTTCTGCATGTATGCAAGGATATTAAGTTTAATACCAATAGAGTCATAAAATGTCAGAGTTAAAAGCCAACCTAAAATTTACCTAATCCAATGCAATCCATTTACATTACTAAGGAAACTGAGCCTTTGAGAGGTTATTCACAAAAAATCATGTAGATTCTACCTTTACAGAACCTATTTCCATCTCTCTACTCACACAGCCACTGTCCTGGTCTGGGTGTTCTGAAGCTCTCATCCAGATTTGTTTCTTTGAGCACTGGGGTAGCTCAGTGGGTAGAGAATTGTACCTGAAGTCAAAAAGGTCTGAGTTCAAATGTAACCTCAGACACTATGAACTATGTGACCCTGGGCAAGTCACTTCATACCTGTCCCCATCTATAAAATGGGGATAATAATAGCACTGATGTTCAAGGGTTGATAATGATGAGGATAAAATAAAGTGATATTTATACAGTGCTTTGTGAACCTTAAAGCTTAGTAGTTATAATTCTTTGTTTATTTGAGATTGATTCTCTCTATCTCACCCAGGCTGAAAGTATAGTAGCCACTCGTGCCCAATCCCAGTACTGATTGATTAGCACAGGAACTTCTGGTAAAGAAACTTCCTCTACCAAAGCAAAAGATCCCTACTCTACAGCTTAAAAAAACAAAAACAAAAACACCTTCTCTGCACTCTTAGAGAATTGTCTAGAGCTCTAATGGGTCATATGACTTGCCTAGGAGCAAAGAATCAACGTGTATCAGAAGTTGAACTTGATCCCAAGTCTTCTAGGCTTCAAGATGCTCTCTATTCATTGCATACTGCAGCTTTCTTCAGTTCACTTAATTGTGTTTATATTCACTGTGACCATAGAAAAAGTCAAATGAGGATACAGAAAGAAAGAAGTCCTAACTAGGAAGATTATACCAACTTACTCTATTTTCCCCATACTCTTCTGCCTGGAACCATAAAGATGAGACAAATAAGACACCTTCAGCATGCAAATCAGAAGAATGAATACACTCACACACATACACACATATACATATATATATATATATATATATATGTATGTATGAGGTGTATATATACACACACATATATATATATATATATACACACACACACACACACACACACACACACACACACACACATATATATATATATATATATATATGTATCTACTGCCCCCATCATGCCAGGTAATGGGGTGGGAAGGAGGGGGGCGGACATTTTATATCCTTTGGTACAAAATAGCTAGTTATGGTGCTGCCTGTGTTTTAGGAAAGTATTCTGAGTTTGTGTGTTTGGGGATCATGATGCTATTGATATGTAGACAACCCACTCACTGATTACTGGAATTCCTAATGTTTTTTTGCTTTCATCCATCTCTCTCCAACCTGCTTTTTTTTTTAACTGATCTCATATCAATCCCTTTCATGTACTTTACGTTTCAGCCAAACTGGATTAATAGCTATTCCCCAAAGTCAGCATTCACTCTCTGGCCTTCGTGCATTTGCAGAAGCCCTCCCCTCCTCTTCTCTTCTCTACTCAGAATCCTTGTCTTTCAAAGTCCAGTTCAGGTAACAACTATTCCATTAAGCCTTCCCTGATCACTCCCCAGTTGTTAATGCCTTCTCCTTTGTCAAATGATTTTTTATTTATTTTTACTCCTGTATGCACATGTATCCCCACTCCCTCAGTAGAATAGAGGCAGATTTCTAGGGGCGGGGATCATTTCATTTTGTCCTTTTATTCTCAGTGCCTAGCAACTTACCTTGCATATAGTGGACCCTTAAAAAACATTATGCCTTATTCTATTTATTCTTTTATGAGTTATCACTGACCAGCCTTTGTTTCCTTCTCAGTTTCTTCATCCTGGTACAGACCACCATATTGCCACTGGTCAGTCCTTATTAACCACAGCACGTCTCTGTAATGTGTTGAAACTGAGTGTAACTGAGTGGATACAGAACCAAAGTGGATGTAGAAAAAAATTAACGTCACGAGTAATTTGCTTCTGCTGCTCCAAAAGCTTTTAAAACAATGAAATCATTTTTGATTAAGGAACATTTAAGGTCTAGCTAGTTTAGAAGACATTTTGTTTTTACTGACAGTACCATAGTTAAGCATTCTAAATTGCACAGCAGTCCAAAAATAAATCGCAGTCCAAGCGCCTTATTGAAAACTGGCCTAGCAACTTCGAGATTATAAGCCTATTGGGGGGGGGCAGAAGTGGGAGGTGAGGTTGTTGTTGGAATTAACTGAACATTAACTCAGAAATCATCTTTAGAGATGGAGGGGACTCTAGAGATCAATTAGACCAACTCCCCTATTTTATATATAAGGTACTGAAGTCCAAAGAGCTCAAGTATATTGCCCAAAGTCACAGAGTTTAGGTGGTAACAGAATTTTGCCTCTGAACTCAGTTTTCCTGGCTTCCTTTCCAGGTTTCCCTCCATTGTACCATGCTGCTGTTTCATTGGAATCCATTTCAGATAAACCACATAATTTTTATTTGTAACCTAGCAGTGACCTTCATCAAATTCAAGGTTAAACATGGACATGAATTTGAAGATAAATTAGACTTAAAGAACAGAGCAAGGACTTAAAAACTCCTTATTTAGACTCTCTTTCCTTATTTCTTAGCTGTCCAATATCTGAGCCTATCAATCTTCATCCCAAACTAAAAGAATTATCTCTCTGCTAATAAATAAAAAAATCTTAGTGACTCCCTATTACTTACCAAATAAGACATATACTCTTTATTTTGACATCAAGAATTTCCACACACTGGTTTGAACCTACACATACAGTATTATTTCATACTATTTCCATTCACATATTCTTCCACTTCCTATTTCCTAGTCTCATTCTTCCTCCTTTAGTCTCCGTACCACTCCGTCATGTCAGAAATAGACAACTGATGGTGTAGTGAAAAGAATACCAAGTTTCACATTAGATGGCTCTGATTCAAATACTGGTTTGCTGTGTGACTTTGGGTGAGTCACTTACTAGGCATCAATATTATCATATTTAAAATGAAGAACTCAGACTAAATGGCTTCTAAGAGGTCCTTCCAACTTCCAGTTCTGTGCTTAGCACAATGTTTGGCACATGGTAAGTGCCTAATAAAATGTTTATTGATTATCTCCACTGCTGAAAGTTGTCCCTTCCTCCAAAGGCTGACTCAAAATACCATCTCCTTCATGAAGTCCTCCCTTTCTTCCTTCCTCCAGGTAAAAGATATCTCTCTTCCATTGCCTTTCTCATAGAATATTTCCTGGATCATCCCTTTTCATTTACCTCACTTAGCCATTGTGGGAGTCAAGATGATCTAGGCTGTGTAATGATCAGCAAGTTACTTAACCTTTTAATATACCAGATAGCCCCTGAAGACCAGAAGTTACAAACCACAAGCTACCAGTTACCTAAATTGGTGGAGGAAGTTTCCATATCAAGAATTACCCGTATCAAAAAAAAAAAAAGAATTACCTGTATCAATGAAAACATCAATCTGAATTTTAAAAAATGCTCTCCTGCCATTAGGCTATAAGCTCACTAATAGAAAAACCTATGTCACATCTTCTAGCACCTAACTACATATAAGGACTGCACCGTATACACAGTAAGTGAGGCAGCCTTTTAGAGGGGTTATGGAAAGAACATTGGATCTGGGGTCAGAAGACAAATTCAAAACCTGACTCTTCTACTTTTACCTGTGAGACCTAGGGCAAGTCACTTGACTTGTCTGGGATTAGATTGTCTCTAAGGTCCCCCACAAGCCTAGATTAGTTTGATTAATAAATGCTTACTATTGAATTGAATTGAATTAAGTCAAGTTGAATTGAAAGCTGATGAAAAGTGAGGCAAAAAGCCTAAAACAAGAAAACAGGAAAGGGAAGGCCAAGCAAAGACGATATCAAAACAAAACAATAAAAGGATAAGAGAGAAAGTAAAAAATGAGAAAAGAGAAACAATAGGGGAAAATCTCATGAGGTATAGGAGATAAGGAAGAAGATATCTGAGACCTCAAGGGTTAGTGGAAGCAGAATGGGTAGGTAGATAAACGGGAAAGTTCATGCTTTAGTGGGTAGAAAACAGGTAGATTTAAGATCTCTGAAGCTAAGGGAATCTATGTTTCTTACCTAATTAAAAAGCAGGTTTATAGATGCTCTTCTTGCACTTAGATGCCATAAAGATGAATTTCTTTTCTCCTTCAGACTTCCCGTGGCCTTACTACCATGTTACCAGTAGTATCTGACATACAATGAAAAAGAGAAAATAGCATTCTGAACCAGCTCCTCCTCTCTTTGAATTCAATAGTCTAATCTTTTTAAATGGCTTTCTGGAGACCTATTCAAAAATATTTCTTGAAAGAAATTGCACGTTACCTTTTCTTCTTCCCGATGAGATAATAACGATTCCTTATGATTATAGAGCGATTCTATCTAAAAGGCTTAGTGCTTTACCTGTTGCTTTTAAACTTAAAAAGAAAAAACTATTTAATCTGCATGCCACTACTAGTGAGGCAACAGAGATTATCCCCATTTGAAGCCAAGGCAAAAAGAAGTTAAATATAGGAGTAATAGACTGAGATACAGAGCCACTTGCCTGATTTCACTAGCTTAAACTCCCTGTAAGAGTAAATCTATGCATACCTTGGCCCAGGGATGAGTAACCTGCAGCCTTGAGGCCACATGTGGCCTTCTATATCCTTGGGTGCAGCCTTTTGCCTGAGTCCAAGTTTTACAGAACAAATCCTTTCATCAAGGGGATTTGTTCTGTGAAGTTTGGATTCAGTCAAAGGGCCACCACACTTGAGGACCTAGAGTGCCACATGTGTCCTTAAGCCTTCAGGTCCCCTACCCTTTGGCCCAATTTTTTCAAAAGACTAAGTGTGTCTAACTTGTCTATTGAGGTCTTCTTAATGAAGCCTGCATTCAGCATAACACAATCTTGATAGATCAAGCCCAGAATCTGTTTTGGTGAAACAGATGTTTTGTGTCCAGCACAGATTGAGCTAAGGCTAGGAACTAGATCCATAATATCATTGGTACACAGCAGTGGTGTCAAAGTCAAATAGAAATGGGGGCAAGGGGCTAAAGCAACATAAGGATCCCTGCAGCTGCATATAGACTTAGAAAACCACATATTAGCATTCACTCGGTATTTTTGTATATTTTATTAAATATTTCCCAATTACAATTTAATCTTGATTAGCCTGGACTCAGGAGCTCTAAATGTTCCCTACATCTCTGGCATAGGAAACTCCTGGGTGAGGAAAGGCCCTGTACCAGTGCAGGTGAGCACATTTATTCCCTGCAATTCATAATCTTAGAGAGTTGCCTAGAGGACCGAAAGGTTGAGACTTGCCTAATGAACCCAGGTCTTCCTGGCTTCCAGGCTAGCTGTCTATCCACTATTCTATTGCAATCTTCTCAAGCTTAGATATTATTGGTAATCCTAAGCCTAACCAAGCTTAAATATCACCAGTATTTTTCCTCCTAAACACAAAATATGGTGAGGGAAAGAGACTCAATTACACTGTAGGTGACTTTTGCCATGTCTTATCTCTTGGCTAGATGGAGAGCAACAAACTCAACATTGAGACATATACAATGGTTTAAAGTTGAGGGGAGGGGGAGTCCCCTGTGCCCCTGCCAGTCAGCCAGCAAGGCAATTTACCATTAGAAAAATTGAACAGAATCAGCTCCAGAGAAAACTGAAGCTGAGGAAACAAACTCGGAATCAGGAAAACAGAAATTCAAATCTAACCTCAGACACTGTGTGTCACTGAACAAGTCATTTACCCTCTCTGGGATTCAGTTTCCCCATTTGTAAAACAAATGGGTTAAATCTGGTGGCCTCTAAGATCACTTCCAGTTCTAAATCTGTGATTCTATTATCCTTAGTCCCTAGCCTCCCTATTCTTTGTTTTCCCCCCACTCTTGTAGTTTGTCATTTCTCTCTCCACCATGTAGTGTCAGGCACCCTTCTTCCCCAACTCAGGAACCCAACATCCTGGTACTAGAGCTGCAACTAAGGCAGAGTAACTAAGCCTTGGCCTCATGGTACTGATTTTAATGGGTGCTAACAACATATACACATATATATATTTATATATTTTTATGTATATGTTTATATTTATATATGTATATGGTTCTTCAGTGGCATAAAAATGATTAAGTTAGCATCTAACTAGTCGAAATAATTAAAGTGGAAAGCTAACAGTAGGTAAGTCGGTGGGAGCTTCTCCTATATTCCTGCTTGCTCTCCGCCCCTGACAAAAGCTCCTATCTCATGCCAGTGTCCTACTGAGTCTATCTCCCACAGCAGCTTAACTGAAGGCTTTCTTTGTGTCACCTTGTCTTGGGTACTCTTTGGATTTCTTTTGTGCTATTTGCTACAGGTCCAAAAATTCCCAGCTATGCCTCTCTGCCTCAATATCTTTACCTCTCTTCCTCCTTTCACTATTAGAATCTGAGTTCAGGAAAGGGTCTGAAAATCATTAAAGTCAAGATGCAAAGGACTGATGACAGCTTAAAGCAGTACCTTTCAATGAAGTTAGTTTTAACCAGCCAACAAATCCTTATGCTAAAGGAATTAAGGTGTAACCATGGGATTTCAAGTATCTGACAATAGACATGAGACAGTGGGAAGGCATTTTTTGCTTTGTTTTGCTTTTTAAGTAACATGAACTTATCTACAAGCCTGAAATCAGACCATGTAAGTGGCCAGACTTAAAAGAAAGGTAACAGGGAAGCATGTATAACTGAATGTTTTAGTTGTTATTACAGCCCCTTCTCCATCCCTCACTGTGGCATCAGATCACTGCAACACAACAGAAGAGATTGAAGATCCAGACAGCTGACCTGCCCACCAGTCTGATGTGATTATAGCTTTGCACACCAATATTCAGTCTACAAGGAAATGCGTATCATCTTTATTACATTTTAAAGCAGTATCAGATAGGCTGTTCATTGCACTTTGTAGCCTGTGGAAAGTAAAGGAGGACTAACACAGTGTCTATCATGCGCCTAAAGGGATTCTCAGACAAAGCAAAGGGAAGAGACACTGGCAAATGTAGGTTAGGAGTAAAAGTGAGACTACAGAGCGAGCCAACAAACTTGGCTCTGCAAATAACACCAACAAACTGAAATCAACCCAATACAAAAAGCCAGGAATAAACAGCAAAATACCAAAAACTTGTTTAGCAGTAACTCATCCCAAAGGCCTCAGTGACCCTGGCCAGTAATCTGCTTACCTCTTCTGATCAAGGTGTGGCCCACACACTTTCCAGACTTTTTTCCCCCCGCTCTAGATTTGGGCACTTAGGTGCCATGTGATATAGGTTTACTCCTGAATGATTTTAAATGCTTTATTGATACCTTTCGTTTTTTCTACTTGCCATTCTGGCAACTTTCTAAATCAAAATACTCCTCCATGGCCACCACGTGTCAATCTGTATTGTCTCCCCCATTAGAATGTAATATCCATCTTCTCCACATATCCCAATGTACCTTGTCCCCACATGCATCCTCCCTTACAACAAAGAAAAACAGTGAAACAAAACCAAATATGAGTGATAGCCTATGCAATGTTGTGTCTTCATAGTCTCCTACATTTCTACCAAGAGAAAGCTTAGTTAGGTTTAGGATTACTGATAGTATCTCATAGTATCACTTGAACAAAGATTGGCCATTGTAATTCATGTGAGTTCAGCTGCATTTTGGTGTTGTTTTCATCGACATTAGTGTAGTTCTTAGGTGTATTGATATCCTAGCACTGCTTTCTTCATTCTAAATCAGATTCCCTCCTGATTTTACAAATACACGATAGTGAATCTTGTTTTACAAACACAAATCAAAAAGGTAGAAAGAATTTGTACTCTCCTAGTAAATATATTTACATGAACTGCTCTCTCTTTTTTTTTTCCATTTTTTTCCATTTCTGGATGGGACACTTTTTCCTTGGTGTAGATCAGGGGAGATATGAAATAGCTGAAGAGGCTGTGCATTCACCAGGTTAGATTCAATCAGGCTGGATGTCACCAAATAGGTGAGAAGTGTTTATACAGATCATGTTTGGGACTAACACACCCACATCTATGTTTTCCAGTTCTGGAATCATCTTCTAAACCAACAGTGCCATGAGAATGTTTCAGTCTACTCCACTATGTCTCCACTCACAAGTCTTATAATTTTCTAAATCAAAATACTCTTCTCCAGCCACCACTTTCCTGTCTGTATTATCTCTCCTATTAGAATATAAACCCACCAAAAAAAAAAAAAAAGGAATATAAACCCACCAGGGACAAAGACTGTCTCTGCTTTTGTATGTGTATCCTTAGTACTTAGCAAGATGCTTGGCACATAAATAAGCACTTAATATTTTTTTATTTTTATTTATTCATTTGGATGAGAAAGTCTTAAATAGAAGACAATGGAGGGATGGAAACTGGGGATATAAGATGTGCACTACTCAATCAGACCCAAGAACTCATGACCTATTTGGTCTAGGGATTTTCTTCTCATTGTGACACCAAATAATATCTTGTCTGATTGTCCTCCCATATACCAACACCTCAAAATTAGGTATAACTCCCACACTATCCCTTTAATAACTATTATTCATGAATCTATTATAACATATATCAGATGGCAGCGTATGATTCTTTTGTCAATCACACACCATACACACAAAGCATGGAAAGGTTAATGTATTCAATTAATGTGACATTTTACATGCTTCCAGTTCAATAATTTTAAAAGTTACTAAACTGATTATCCCCCAAAAGCCTAATAAGAACAAAACAAATGTCTTCTACTTGCAAACAAGAAAATTATTTCCATAGTATAAATTTAAAATTAAATCATTTGCTCAATTTTCTTATCTGTATATTGAAGAGCAAAGATTGAATGTACTCTAAGGTCCCTTCTAGTTCTAATATTCTTTGATTCTAGTCTCTCTAAGAGATAAAAGGCTTTTGTACGCACAAGCAGCTGTGCATTCATCTCAATGTTAAACAGTGACTTTGGAAACCAACATTTTCTTCAACACCAACCTATAGCCAAATACCCAGAGATCTCTACTCCCTCATTGGGGTACTTCAGGTTACTATGGAGTTCTAGCAAATAGAAAATTGCTTACAGGGGTTGTGAATAAAGTATTAGTCTTATTGGCAGAGACAGAACACACCTTCCCACAATCCCTCCCGGGCTTCTATGACATGTTGCTGTTTTTACTGATCCAAGGGTTACTCACTTGAGAGCAGTCTACAAAACCTCGTAGGAAATGATGCAAATCAAAGCAAGCAAAACCGAGAGACCAGTTTACACAATGACCACTATAGCATAAAGAAAAAAAAAAAGAACTCTTACCAATGCAGGTAACCAATCACAACTTCAGAGGACTAGCAGTGGACTGAAATATCTCCCTTTTCTCATCAGAGAGGTGGTGGGTATAAGTGTGAAACGAGACATCCACTGTCAAACACGAACCATGGGCTGATTTGGTTTTGCTTGACTGTACTTTGTTACATGAGAGATTTTATTGAGGGTAGAGAGTAACAGGAATGTTTTTAAAAAGAGCTCCAGCAAAACATTTTATTTTGAGAGAGAGAGAGAGAGAGAGAAACAAAGAGACAAAGGGAAAGAAGGGAGGAGGAGAGAAAGGGGGAGTGGGAGAGAAAGAGACAGAGAGAGAAAATGAGAGACAGAAACAGAGATGGCAAGATAGAGGGTAGAGGGGGGAAAGGGAGAGGGAGAGAGAGAGAGAGAGACCTACTTTTTGGAGCAAAGAGACGTTTTAGCATGCTACAAATGCAAGGAAGACTCAACTCTGCTTATTATCTTAGGAATGGAACACTATTCCCACCTCCATGTGCCCTGTAGCAAATTTGCTCTTGCCAAGCACACTTTTGCTGTGATAATCCCTCCCACGAACATACTTGACTCCTCATCTCAAAAATCCCCTGTTAGCTCTTCCCCCAAAAAAGCTGGAGAACCTAAAAAACCTGAGGTGAATTTTCCTTATACACTTTCCACACAATGTACATCTTCCAAATAGCTGTTCTGGCCTCCCTGGGAGCTGCTCTGAGAACAGAATAGCTATTTACATAATGGGCCTCCTGAATATTTTCAGAAGAAAAACAGGAAAGAGAGACATGCAGGGGAGTGGAGCAGCATGTGAACTGAACCATTTATAACAGATTTGTCTCATCTAACATGTTGTGAGCCTAAGCGAGGAGAGAGACCATCAGAATATTGTTCAGACCTGAGTTCACATTTGAGCACAGGTGTAATTAATACTGAAGATGCCTCCACAAGGTTTTATTTTCCCCAGTCTGTAGCCATAAACTATTGGAGTGGGCTGAAGACATAGCCCCCAACCTCTACATTGAGATTCCCCTAGTTTCAAAACAAGAATGTTCTCATAAGCATCAAGATTTGATGGGAACTAATTCACTAAAAAATAGTAAGGGCAGCTAGGTGGCACAGTGCATAATAGAGTGCTGGGCTTAGAGTGAGGAAGACTTAAGTACAAATCTTTGCTTAGACACTTATTCAACCATGTGACCCTGGGCAAATCACTTAACCTTTCTCAGCCTGTTTCCTCATCTATAAAATTGGAAGTACCTGCCTCACAGGGTTGGCGTGAGGATCAAATGAGACAGGCTGTGTAAAGCACTTTGCAAACTCTAAAGTGCTCCATAAATGCTAGCTATTAATAATAATGAGCAAAAGAGGAGATGAAAGCTTGCTGTCGGGAGTTAAACTCCCCTGAGATAGTCCATACTCTTAGGTCAGGCAAGTGGCTGTCATCAGGATTCCTTCACACCAAGGTCTCATCTTGGTCATTTTTCCTGTCTCAGAAATAATCATATAAGCCTCTCTTAGGTTTCCTAAGGATTTTTGTTTTATTTTTTGCTGCTGACAATTCCAGGGAAACATCAGGGGTTAATAGTATGCCGAACCTCAAATAGAAACATGATCTTATTTGTATAGATTAGTTTGTATAGGTTCTGGTGATACAGATCATACCTCCATGCCTTCCCATCTCTAGTCTGTATCTTCCTAGAATTTTGACACAGGACATCTGTACAACCTGCTGTGGCCCTTCTTCATGTTAGAGTACACAGTCGGTCCACTGCTTATCTCTCACTTGCCCCATGACCAGGCTATTATCTTTTTCTATCACCTATTTCTTCAATGGTTTCCCTTGTTCCACTTCTACATAAGTTTTTGTAATGTCTTGCAGCCTATTCATACTGACAGAGAATATTTCCATTGCCTTCTGAAGGATTCTCGACTTTAATTTATTAGAAATTATAAGGTTCTATGACTCACAGCCATACAACATCACAGCAAGAACCTTGGGAATGAAAAAAGATAAGTTTGCTTCAGAGTAAAAACTGAGGTCATTAAAAGCCCTCTGAACTGTCCCCAAAACTCTGGCTCTTGCTTCCTTCTGTTCATTTTTTGGCACAGTTCTTTGTCTTTTGCCTGTCATAGACAGACAGACAGACAGATAGATAGATAGATAGACCGACCAACATATCAGCATACATATAGGTATATATCTATGTTGATATGCATGTGCATATAGATGGAGAATGCTGTAGTTTTTCTGTTCAGCTGCTTACAATAGTTTGCACAATAGACCTTTCTCATCAACTTAGTTTTTCTTCTGTGGATAGCTAGGATAAACTTATTCACACTGTCAAGTATGTCATTTAGGAAGCTGTATAATGTCCAGGGTTTGATGCAATCAGCACAATCCAGGAATACAGCTAAGTTCCAGTTAATGCAAATAATCAATCCCCTGAAATGGTCTCATGATTCAAACATCCATTGAATTATAACTTTCAGTAGTGCGAATTTGAATACATGCATCCCCTTCAGAGGATTCATTATTCCCACTAATCAGGGCCTAGCTATACCTGGACCACCTTACCATCTGTAGGAAATCCCTCTTCATACTAGATCTCCAAAACAATGTTGAGCACTTTTTATGTGTATTTGTCTCCCTATTGTGCTTTCCTTGATATTAGCAATCATGAGGTCATTTTAAAAAAAAAAAGTTTATTTCTGTTTACTTCTGTATTTTTCTTGAGGGAAGGGATTATGTCAATTTTTATTTCCCATCCTAAGCATCTACAACAGTGGATGATGCATCGTAGGGGCTTAAGGAATGTTATTGATTGTTTGATGTGTCAAAGAAATCTCATATAAATTAGACAAATGGATGGGAGACTCCTTTAAGATGGTATTTTTCTCTACTGAATCAAATGTTTTTATTTTAATAGTCTAACAACAGCAAGTACAGTGGGATTTCATATTCTTCATATCTTTTAATCAATTGCGTAAAGATAAAGTTGTAGTCTATTTCAGACTATCACACAAAAAAAACCTTATCTATTCCTTGCTTATATCCTCATCAAGATACCCTTGATGAGATTGTAGTTCATTCTCATGAATATGTTATGCAGATGGGAAAATGGGGAAGCAGGTTAGTAGTTACTGACGTTCTCTCAGCTTTTTGACCAACAGTAAAGTCTGTCCTTTTTCCACAACTTTGATACCTTCCCCACCTTCAAATATTTTGAGAATTGATCCTTCCATGTCTTCATATTTGTGTCAACCCAACATGGATTTCCTTCTTGTAACTTATCTAGTTCAGCTTTGTTTATAAAGAAAGCTCTTGCTCTATAAGCAGATCAAGGACTATGAAATGAGTCCAGATATGGTATCTCCAACATATTTGATGGTAAAAAGAGATTGTTATAAAATCATTACAGTATTTTTTCAATTTTTCATCTATTTATTGTGTTTTCAGGTTCATCCTTAAGTGTCCTCACGATGACTTTAAGTAGTTAGGACTCTTGTCAAGATTTCTTTTCACAAAAATTAATGGAACAGAACAGGAGGAAATTCAGAAGGAAACAGAAGAATAGGATAACTTTGAAAGCAATGTGGTAAATTTATTATTTACTTTTAAAAGTAAAGCTGTACCAAAAAAAGTAAAAGCTGTATGAAAGAGAGATTTTCAGTTTTACATATAATCCTCTTTTCTGTCTTACTTTGTCTACAGACATTCTTTTCAGGGTATTTATGAAGTTCAGAATTTTAAAAATTTTTTTAAAAATCTTATTTAAAAACTTATTTTCCTTCTACTTCTTCTTGCTGATTTATTAAGTAATTTTGTAACTCAATCTTCCACCATCCTTCTCTGTAAGAAATTATGAATTAATTTATATTTTAAACTGGTATTTGCTTTAGTTACTTTATTTCTTCTCTTGACAGGGAGAGCAAGTCTTTGCTAGTTGAGGTAGTTTCTAGAGTTGTGTGTATATGTGTGTGTATGTCTGTCTGTCTGTCCGTCCTAGTTATGGCAACTAATTTTCAATGACTATTATAGTTATGGTTATTTATGATTGTTATGTTATGGTTATTTCAGTAACCAAGTTGATGCAAAATGTCTGTTGTCCAAACAAACTATTGTGAGTAGCCAAATACAAAAGCTATAACTCATCCATCTACACCTACATATACATTGTTGTTCAGTCATGTCTGACTCTTCATGAGTTTCATGTGGGGTTTTCTTGGCAAAGATACTGAAGTAGCTTGCCATCTCCTTCTCCAATTCTTTTTACAGATGAGGAAACTGAGGCAAACAAGGTTAAGTGACTTGCCATATATACATACACACACACACACACACACACACACACATATATATATATATATATATATACACATGTGTGTGTGAATATATTTTCAAAATGCAGTGCCAATAACTTGCTAGCTCAGGATGGAGCTATTTTAATTGCATACTCTATCTTTTTCTCATTTTTATTCTTTCTTATGGTTTCTTTTGAACTTTGCTCTAACTGACAACTGATTCAGGAATGATACCCACATCAATAATGAGCCATTTTATATCCATTAAGATAGAATCAGTTCCTTTTTTGTGAAATTATTTGGTGTTCTCTATTTCTGGAAACTTGTTCTTTTCTTAAGGTTAAGTACCCATGAATTGTAGATCTCTCTCCATAGTCCTTACTCCTGAAACTATATTTCTCAACATGTTTTTCACTATCCTAGCCTATGTTCACTTCTGCACTGAAGTCACTGAATATCAAAATATATGTTAATTTAATTTGAAGGATCTTCTCTGATTCTTCTTAGATTTTACCTCTTCATTCCCTGACACAGGTAATTGCATATAAACTTTAATTGTTTTCATGGGGGGGGGAGAAGGTTGTAAATACCTATGAAAAGCACTACAGTACAAAGCTATCAAATATCCCATGAAATTGTTTCTTGTATTTTGGGTTTCACAAAAGAATAACTCTACCAATGCCTTCATTTATTTATTTACCTCCAAGGGAGGGTTGTAATGTTCCTTCCATTTACCTTGTTTCCTTGTGTCTTCTAGTTTCTTTTATAGTGAAAATGTGACTACTGATATAATCCAGTTCCTCCAGTAATAGATTCAAATATTTGATCATTGGGCAAGAATCTCACATTTAAAATAACAACTAAATAAATGTTCCTAGATGGTCTAAAAATTGTGTGATTTTTAGCACCCTCTGTCCCCTTTTCCTCCATTTTTGCACTATCTGTAGAAATGGAAGGGGGCTGCACAGGACTGATTTTAAGAGATAGAGGCAAGAAGGGAGTGTATTCCAGGATAGACTGCACAAAAGATAAAAAATGGGATGTGGAATGTTAGCTGTGAGGTACAGCAATTATGCTAGTTTGGCAGTACCAGGGAGTGTCTGAAGTATTTTAATGTGTAACAAGTCTGGAGCTACTCTAACTGGTAACTGGAGCTATTGGAGACAAACCTTGTTAAAATTTTGTGGTGTTGTCTTTGCTCCTGAGCACAACCCGTCTTTGAGAAAAAAATCTCATTTCCAGCAAGTCTGCTGCACTAATGTTTAGGAATAGATGGTATAATCCCTTCAAAAATTTATAAATGATTTAGATTTTAAAACACAAAGAGTTGCCTATTATCTACCCACAACTTATTAAAAATGATGCAGCTATAACTATATCTAATTTATGACAGAAGTACACATTGTTTGATGAGACTGGAAGCTATATTGTGGTAATTCAGTACTGGGTGATCAGCATTAAAAATTATTGCAAGAATTATAATGAAAGGAAACTGGATTGATGATAGCTGCAAAAGATATATGACAATGAACAAGACAATAGAATATGTAATTGGAGTGTGTACTGTCTTGGTTGCTGTCAATTATGTTAACACATGTGATAATGTTCCTAGCATTATACAATTAGCCCTCAAATGTGTTAGTAAAGGGTTTAATGTCACATTACAAATGTGAACCAAAGAATGTGTAGGAACAGCTGCTCCCAGATATGCTTGGAAAGAGCCATGATGACAGAACAACAAATTCTGGTCAATGGTTTAGTCAGGTGTTTGGCTACTTAAGGAAGGTCAATAAAACAGTGGATTTTATATCACTCTTCTATTAAGCAGGGATATGCAAAATAAATATGCAAAAAAGATAAGTATGGCAGTCTGGTAAAGGAGCTGTCAGGAGCATGGAGATTGAGATACGGCAAAGGGAAGCCAATTATTATCACAGCAAAAGGGAGTGATTCTGCAGACACTAATTAAACACATCTTAAGGAACTGAGGATCCATGATGTACTGAAGCCATTTCAAAATGACAGTATTTCTGAATTCCTGTCATACAACCAGGTGATGTTTATCTCAGCAGGAAATGATCTTAATGGACTTGGCTCATGCCTTTATTGTAAAAATGTGTAAAGAGCAGATTAATGTGAAAAAGGAGGAAAAAATATACAAGCAAAGTAACAATAATACTTTTAAAAGTTGACTTTTTAAGGACAAACATTGTAATCATACCAATTGATACCATAAGGGATCTCTATGTTGGCCAGCCTCTAAACCATCCTCCCTCCTTTCTCAAAAAGTTCAGTAGCTGGCTTATAGTCTTCTTCTTCTCCCAGCTGTTCCTTCCCTGACACTTGAGGATTTCAATATGCATATTGCTCAGACATCCTCCTCAATTCCCTCACTCCAACTCAGCCACCCACAAGAATACCTTAGATCTCCTTCTCCCTCTATAATCAAGATCCTCCTCATGCCCTTCTACTTCTTCTTTATGGTCAACCAATGTGCCTCTCTCTCTCTCTCTCTCTCTCTCTCTCTCTCTCTCTCTCTCTCTCTCTCTCTCTCTCTCTCTCTCTCCTTCCAGTTTATCAGCCATAATTACACTTCATTTTACTTCATTCACAATCTTCATCATTTACTTAACGAATTCAACTAAATGTTGGCCTTTACCTTTGATACTACACCCTTGTCCTACCAGTCACTCTTGTAGTTCTCAAACTTAGATCACCATCTTTAATGCTCCTAATGCTTTTTAATGCTCTAGACTGAGTTTGGCAGAGGGTGTGGGAAGTCCAGAGAACAGCTATACCAGGCAATTGTGGGAGAGTAGTAGAGGAGAGACTCAGAGCAAAGTCTTCCTGGACCAGTAATATCAACAGGCAATCTCAAGTAGGGAGCTAGAGATAAGTGGATGACAGAAAATAAAAATACCCCTGTTTGGCTGTAACACCACCAAAGAATATCATGGACTAGGAAGACAGAATGGTGACCAGAGTAGGGTAAATGGAACTTTAATCCATCTATGACCAAATTTAGGAGGTGTCAAATGCATCACAGGCATAAGAAGGAAGGTTGAGGCTGGAATAGACTACTAACATACCACACTCTGTCCCTCTCTTCAAGCATCTCCCCTTCCCTTAAGCTACTATAGCTCAAACTATCTGAGCACCTTTCCACTTAAGCCCAGGCATCAACCTGGGGATAAGCTATTTGAACACAATGGGTGGGGTAAAATAAGAGGCACCATGAAGCTGCCCATCCCCAGCCCACACCTTCTAACTCCGAATTGAAGGGATAAAAGGATGGAGAGGGAAGGAGGGAGGGCAAGACCAGAGGACCCTTGAAACAATGGCATCCTCTATTCTGACCAAAGTCAGACTTGGAAGGGTTGGGAGTTTATATCCTATCTATATGAAGGTTGTAGACAGAATGGGAGGCTAAAGTAAATTCTCCTTGCTCTTCTCTCCTTATTGAAATCTTTTCCCCCCTTAAAGGCTCATATAAAGTGGCATTTCCTCCAAGACAATTTCCCTGATCCTCACCCCACCCAACTAAAAATAATGCCTAGTTCCTTTCATCTTTCCTGTTATTCTGCTTTTGCTTTGTATTTTATATTTTTTTATCCCATGTGTATATATCTCTTTCATCCCACCCTACTTAACTGTAAATTCCAGGAGGGCAAGAACTGTGTTGTTTTTCACCGTGGTAAACTTACATCACATAGCACCTGCGTCAAATGCCCAAAGGTACAGGGGCCAAATTTAAAAATTTGAAGGCTGGAAAGTGTGTGAGCCAAACTTTCCTCAGAAAAGGAAAGCATATTACTAGCTGGGGTCAAACCATAGACTGGGCTTGAAGTACATGCAGAGTTCCAGGCTAGAGTAGTGAAAGCACTCGAAGATCTACACAACAGCCCTGCAACCCCTTGATGTAGGTACCATAATTATCCCTATTTTACATATAAGGAAACTAAATCTCCAAGAGGTTAAATGACCTGCCTTGGGGTCATTCAGGTAGTGTTTGAGGGAAGCTTTGAACCTGAACAGAGGCCTCAGGGGAACTTGTTGCCTGCTCTTCTTTACCAGTCCAGTTAACAGTAAGTTTTCTGACTTTACTCTGCTATGAAACCACACCAGGCCTTGGAGGATGGCTGTGTGCCTGGAGGTTAGGAGCCCTGGAATCCCAAAATCACAACATGCGGGTCCTGCCTGAAAGCCTTCTTTCAGCCAGAGACAATGTTTATTAAAGATCTGCCATATTAACTAGACTCTTAAGGAATCGGAGTATCTGTGAGCTATTGGCTAGATTGTGAAAATCTGAGCAGTAGTTAGATTATAAGAATCAGAGTGTCTTAATGGAGATGAGATGGACCTTATATACAGAAAGACTATAGGAGGGATCTAGGGGTGGCCATATATATGAGGTATGGCCAAGGGCTGGCCAAGGGAGAATAGAGCCTAGATAGGATTAAGGGTGGTAAGTGGCCAGGGCACATAGGGAGGTCTAGGCTAGGTTAAGGGTAACAGATTGGGCATAGCCACGATGAAAGGACAGTTGATGCGATTATAGCCTCAGGGGAATGCCAGAGATTTGGCCATGTGGGAAAGTCCAGGGTTTTTCCTTTTTGGGGCATAGATCCCATCCTCATCAGAAATAGTGATGACAGCATTCTCACTCCTCACCATTGATCTACTGGCCCCATAGCTGCTTCATGCCTACACAGCTGTGCACAACTTGCAAAAAAAAATTGTCAAACTGTTTACTTGAAATAGAGTCTAGGAAAGAAAAGCCTGGTGATCTATCAGCCAAGGAGAAACTATGTTTTCTCAGGGAGCAAAAACAAACAAACAACTGCCAAATTTCAGGTCAGCAGGAGACAAAAGAGGCAACAGAGCCTGGCTCTTAGGAGTGACAATTTAGGATTCACTCTTCACGCTTTCTGTTCATCGGCTGACGGAGGAGGCTGGCTGACCGGTGAGTGAAAGGATAGAGGAATGTACTCGGCTGATGCTAATATTGACATACCCCTTTGTCGCCTGGAGCATTTTGGACACAACATGTGGAAAATTCACCAAACCCTGCAGTCAGTGAACAGGCAAGTCATTTAAGCAAGCCCTGCTTTTTTCTGTGTCCATCTGACACAAAACAACTCATTACCCTACTTGCTTCCCTCTTTGGAATGCTGTCAGAAATAATGTTGGAAAGTGACTAGGGCTCCTTGAAAGGGCCGTGAGAAATACCATCAGGAAGAGTCGGGTTATGGATTCTGGCTTCTTATTCTTCTTCCTTTTCCATCAGACTTTGAGACCCCCAATCTAATGATAAAAGCCAGACTGGTTCCACAGTGGCTAGTTGAATCCAATAATCTTCTGCTGGTCATGTGAGTACAATGTATCCATGACCCTGACTTTTCCTAGTCTAAGAAGTCCTGGGTTTCAGAACATTAACAAGTCTGGTGTGTTTTAGCAATCAACCTGGGGAGTACTTAAATATAATGTCATCACAGTGATTTGGTGCTAAATCTTACATGAAATTGAATCTTTCAATATCACATTCTCTGTATACAACATCAGTTAACCTGCAGCACCTCTTTCAACAGTGAATGACAGGAGGATGAATGATAGGGTCACCTATAAGTAATGGAAACACCATAATGGAGCTCTTCTATTCTGCTGTGAAAACATCATAAATGGACAAATTGTGAAAGAAATCAAACATCCAGTGCACAATCTTTCATGCCAATGGACATCCAGTTGGATGCTACAGCTGTTACTCAAAATTGTTCGATGTTTAATTTAATGTATGGTCAAGTGGCTAATTTAATGAGATTGTGAAGAGGATAGCCTCTGAAAAAATAGGAAAGGAAAGAGAAAGAAAGAGAGGGAGGGAGGAAGAAAAGAGGGAGGAAGGGAAGGAATCCTAATCTTATGGACATCTTTAAAGTTCCTTTCTATCAAAACCAATAAATCTGGAGTCTCAGGTGGGACAATTATTTTAATTTTATATGATAAAGGTAAGTGAGTCATTTCGAAGATTTGAAGTGAAGTCATTACTAGATGTTACCTAATAAGACAAATGCTTTTGGAATAGCAATTGTCAAGGCGAGGGGGGGGGCAGGGATGAGAAGTCTAGACTTGTGACCAAAACTTGTCTGTAACATAGTCGTGGAGAGTTGCCAGGACAATGAGATGTTCAATAATGTGCCCATGGTCATACAACTAGTATGAGTGAGAGGCAAGATTTGACCTGAGGCTTTCTTCAGTTTAAGATCGACTCTCTACTTACCATGCTAAGCTGCCTTTCCAGAGCAGAAATAGCATTTCCTTCAAAAAGAGATGGTTTTAATGCATGTTGTCTTGGGATGAGGGGAGGGGAGAGATGGGGAGAAAATTTGAAACTCAAAATCTTACGGAACTGAATGTTGAAAACTAGAAATAAATAAACTAATAAAAAAGAGATGGTTTTTTTTGATATGCTGTCAGTGTCATACATTTACTGTACGTTATTTTGGTTTACTAAAATGTGTTACATATGTGTATGTCTTTCCTCTCTGTACCTCCAAATTTTTTAAATCTTTGTACCCTTTGATTATCATAAACTCCCAAAACCCACTTTAAAACCACCTAATTAACATTTTGCCATTGCTTTTTTAAAATGCTCATCTCTGAAGTTCAACCAGCTGCTTTAGGATGAAAAGAGTTACTCCCCTTAGCTTAAAGAAAAGTTTTCTTTAAAAATACTAAATATATTGTAATGCTCAGAGAAGAACAATAATTCTACAACAGAAAGGAACTGGGGAGATTTAGCTACACTCAATCCAGCTTAAAATAAAGTTACAGTGTTGTCCTTTCATATGGCTTATGTCTCTGACAGCAAACATAATTAAAGCCATGGAGGGAGGAAATCGCCAATTGTTCTGAGCCATTGAAAGTTGACGACTAAGAAAATAATGCCAAAGCTCTCCACCCTTCCCCAAGCATTTATTCTTTTCACAGTCTCCTCTCTTTTCTGTGTCACTTTTAATAGTAGATATAAATATACAACTAACACAAATCACCAGGAAAGCTGGAGGGAGAGAATAATTACAGGGTTTCTTTTTTGTTTTGGTTTTGGTTTTGCTGTATTATGTTTCAGTGTCACACACCTATATCCGTCAGAAAGGTATGATTTTCTCCAAGGCTTTGAGCAGACCCAGCATAGAGAAAGTGTTGGCATCAATCCCACTACCCCAGCATGATGAAAGGTTTCTACTTCTCCCTTCTCCCAAGTAAGGTGATAATCAATTTGGTTATCTCATGGGATCAGTGAGATTTGCATGCTTGTTTCTTACTAGGACCAATAATTTCAGTACTGCTGTTGTCCTTGGATATGAACTAGGGGTAGGGGAAGGAGAATGGTGATAGAAGAAATAAAGCTGGTTTTCATTAATATTTTTACTCACGTTAATAGTTATATTTCTTACTGGAAGGTTAGGATGACTATCCTAAACTAAACCCATTCATTTAAATCATGTCTCTGACTTATTTCCATCCTGACCCTAATCTGACATGGATCTTGTGTTCTGAAGGGGGAAAAAAGTCATCAAACTATACCCATCCTTTGCTGATTATCTTTGCATTTTTTCTAAAGCTAAAATCATAGGCAAGATGATTTTCCTGATGCAGATTTCAGCTGCTTTCACAGGGTCTTGGCTGTGTCTGGCAAAGCAACCCAGACAAATGATCAGTGTCAAATTGTCTCTTGCACTTGAGCACAGGAGGCAGCAACTGGCTAATAGTTTCTTTAGAAGCCCTGGTAGAGACGCCAGGTTTCTGCACAACTGGGCATGTTGGGAGAGTCTGATGCTTGTGTTGCTCAATTTTTATTAATGTGCCCAGCTGTAATTAATCCATAATGTCATTCCACTTTGTCATCAGCACCATATGGACTAACCATTCCTTTGAAGGACCAGCCACAGTATGGTTGAGTGCTCTAAGTTGATTGTAATTAGATGGATGATAAGGTCCTCAGGGCTTAAATGAGGATGAAAATTATATTTATTTACTTTTTAAAGAGATACAAGACATTAGATTTTCCTTTATCTCCCTGTTAGAAGGCATAATGCATTGAAATTTTCCCTTCAAATGCCAGTTCAATCAATGATCTGTCTTATTTTATATGAAGATACATAGTAGAAAAGCAGCATAACATGGTGGATAGAAAGCCAGCCTCAGAGGCAGGAAGACTTGGGTTCAAGTCACTGCTCTGACACAATCTGGCTGTGTGACCTTTGGGCAAGTAGCTTAATTTCTCAGCACCATCGGAAACTCTCTAAGACTACAGACTGTAAAAACGGTGCTGACCTACATCGGTGGGAATTTCTTCATCTGGAAATTTCCTAGATAAATGAAATCACAGGTCCAATCTCTATCCCAAGCCTGTACATAAAAAAAGTTTATTCTATATGCTTCCACGAATCCGTATAAGCATGGAGAAAGAGAATGGAGTTTTTGTCTCTGTCCAAATCCTAGGCAAATCAAGACTGGATAAAATGATTACCCCTAATCATGGGGATTCACAAATAAAAGAAATATATTTCATGCTTCCAACCTGTTACCATGTTTCTGTTTGGAAGTGTTTTGTTTTGTTTTGTTCTGTAAAGTTTTGCCTGATAAAAACTTAGAAACATTTTTTAACTTTTTTTTAAGTCCTACATGTCGGCATTCAGAATTTTGTCTTTTTTGTCACTGCAAAGTCAATGGCAGAAAGAATATAGAAGGTTTATAGAGGTAGGAGTGCATGTTTTCATAAACTACCTTTAATTTGCTTTTCTTTTAGGCACTTTGGAGGATGCTGCAGCAAGATAAATTCCAGCAAACATTTGGACAAGGCAGTTACTTTGGTAAACTTCAAGCTTAGAGGTTTGGGAAAAAGTTTAACATTTTGAAGTTTCTCATATTACTGATTTACTGTGTCACCCAGTTATCAATCTTAAAATATTTTCCTCAACTGTCTCCATTATACGTAACTATTTTTATCATCTATACCTTCATCAACGTGAACACCCCCTCCACTAGTGCAAATTGTGACCCAGCCATGCCTTCTCATCCTATGTAACATATTCCAGTTCTCTCACAGTTCATCCACATAGGAGATTTCTTGACAGTACATAAATGGCCAAGGAATATCTGCACTACTTACTAGTCATTCTTTAGTCTCAATAACAGACCCATTTTCCTTTCCTGTCATTCGTCTCTCTGATGACCTCCTTTATTAGCACTTGTGTCATGTGATTCTTCATTGGTGATGTGATGAAGGCTACTGATGTCCCTCTCACTCACACACACACACACACACACACACACACACACACAGAGTTGAGTATAAAAATCTATCTTATCTAACAAGGAAGTAAGCAGAGAAGGGGATAAGATAAGGGGAGGTGGGGGAGGGCAGTGATAAAAGGGAGGGAAGTTTAAGGGAGATCAAATCCAGCCTCTGACACTCACTAGCTGTCAGTTACTAGCTTACTAGTTACTTGAGCAAGTCAAGTAACCTATAGAGGTTCCTTCAGCTGTCTCAACTATAAAATGGGAATAATAACCCCTATCTCCCAGAATTGTCACATGGATCAAATGAGATGTTTGTAAAATACTTATCACAGTTCCTGGCACATAGTAGGTATTATATAAATGCTAGCTGTTATTAGAACTATCTTCATCTTAAAATGAAAGGGTTATACTCAATGGATTCTAAATGTCCTTTAGGACTCTAAACCTATGAACCTATGATCTGAATTGTGCCACTTCAATTTATTCATGATTTTCCATTTCCAGACAAGGATGCCTAGCACAAATACATACGACAGCTTGAGAGCTAAACAAAAATAAAATTAATCTGAAGTAAAATACAACAATTCTGTCATGTTGTGTACCAATAAAATGAGCAAGGGATGATAGATCTACAACATAACAATCCTTTTATTATTATATAGCAATCTTGGCAAACTCCGGCAAAAAATTACCTCAAAAAATCCCGAAGGAACTTAAAAGAAACAACAACTCTAATATTTCATTATAGCACCCCTGTGATATAACCAGTGGAAAAATAGGAAGCCTCCAAAACAAGTTTATACTAAAACTTATTTTTTTAACTGAAACAAAATATTTTTAATTAATTCCAACATTTTAAACTACATATTAATATAATGAGAGGTAGTTTAGGGTTGCAGATGGAGAGAGCTGGCCTTGGAGTTAGGAAGACAGGAGTTTAGATCCCATATCTGACTCATTCTAGCTGTGTGACCCTAGGTAATTCACTTAACCCCTCAGTCCTTCAACTACTCTTTAAAACTACAATTATCCCTTCCACATCATGACTTTTCACATCCCGCATCTCAGTTTTGATATATTTCAGGTCAGCATAAGAAATTAAATGGAAATTTGGGGAGAGTTTTGTGGAAGCCACCTAACATACAAAGACCTACAGATAACACAGAGCCTATGACCAAATACTTAACCCAAGTTTTATAATAAGGAATTGTAAACACCCCATAAAAGAAAAAGAAAGGGGCAGCTAGATGGTTCAGTGGATAGAGAACCGGCCCTGAAGTCAGGAGGACCTGAGTTCAAATTCCCGCCTCAGACCAAACACTTGACACTTACTAGCTGTGTGATCCTGGGCAAGTCACTTAACCTCAATTGCCTAAGTGAAAAAAAAGAAAAAAATTAAACTTCTTCTCTGGTACAAAGGGAAGGCCAAAAAAATTTACATGGATTTTTTCAGATCTCAAGGGCACTGCACCCCTAACCCCCACAATTTGAAAAAGATAACTGTATAAGTTAAAGAGATGGGGCTGACCTGAATTGGTAGAGGAAATTCATTACCATCAGCTCCCTACACTGATCAAATCACAGGACTACTGAAAACTACTAAGAATAATAATTCCATTAAAATATGCTTTTAAAATCTTATTTATTAATTAAATATAACTTTTAAAATTAATTTATATTTCCTCTCAAGTTGCAGAACTTGCCTTTTTTTTTTCTCTTGGGCAAGTCACATCTGAGAGCATATAACTTGCTCAGATTTTAAAATGGATATTTCTACATGCAATCTTAACATACATAATTTATCCAATCATGAAAAATTTAATCATGAATTTGAAGAAATATTTATAACTGGATTAGATGGTGTTTGGGATCACATTCAAAACAACCAGTCAATATTAGCTATGAATCAGACAGTCCCTTTCCCTAAGGCTAGGCTTTAGGCTCTGATTGAACCTTTCCCTATCTCTACCTATCCTCTCTTCCTTTCCTCTGGTCTCAGAGGAACAGCTGATCTTTCTCTTTGTCAAACTTCCAACAGCCCTTCCAACTATACTCTCTTTTATAATCCCTCTTGTCTCTCCTACAACCTAGTTCCAGTAATCACCTCTGTCTCTGGCATCTTATCTTTGATCTCTGTTTCTCTAATGAATGGCTGGTTCTACTCAGTCTAGTGTTGTTGAGGTGTTTATTTGCCTAAGAAATTGCTTCCCTTCCCTCTCCTCTTCCCTCAGTCTATGTTCTTTCTCTCTTCTCCCTTCCATTGCCAAAAGCTGTTTCCACTTCTCCAACTCCTTGTAATCTGACTTCTGCTCTCATCATTTTCTAGAAGCAGCTCTCTCCGAGGTCACTTAGGACCTCCTAATCAACAAATCCAATGGCTTTTTTCCTGTTCTCATCCTCATTGAACTCTCTGTGCCATTTAATACTTCGGAATAATCCTTTATAAAGAAAATTATCAGAATCTACTATACCCAATTATATACCAATTAAACCAAGAACATAAATGAAATGAATGGTTACAAAAAAATCAAATGCCCAAACAACAAAACAGGAAATAGGAGTCTCTAGAGAACCAATCTCAAAAACAGAAATCAACCAAGTCGATTTGCAAGTGGATTATAGCAAAATTTTAAAGAGGTTGAAGCAGGAAAGAATAGACATTTATTAAGTGCATATTATGGCACTTAAAGATGTTGGTATATATATGTCTGTTGTGTTATTTCACTCATATCCAATTCTTTGTGATTCCATTTGGGGTTTTCTTGGCAAAGATACTGGGGTAGTTTGCTACTTCCTTCTCCATCTCATTTTATAGAAGAGGAAACTGAGGCAAACAGGGTTAAGTGACTTGCCCAGGGTCACAGCTAGTAAGTGTCTGAGGTCAGATTTGAACTCATGAAGGTGAGTCTTCCTGACACCAGGCCTAGCACTGTATCCACTGTACCACCTAGCTGCTCCCTATGCCACCTTGCTGCCCAATATGTATGTAATGCAATATTATTTTGCCATGAGGAAAAATTCAGAGAAATATTGGAAAGCTTATATGAACTGATTCAGAGTAAAGAAAGAACCAAGAGACCAATATACACACTGAAGACAACATTAAAGGAGACAACAAACCTTGGGTCAAAAATAGAACAGACAATGTTGGTTCCAAATTATCAAAGGATAAGCACAACAGGCTTCCTTTTTAAAGTTGACAAAAGGTATGCTCCTAAAATGCAAAGTGACATGTGCTGTCACTTGCAATCATTCAGCAAGGCAGTTTTGCTTAACTAGTTTTCATAAAAACATGCCTTTGGGTGATTGTTTGGTGGGAAGTAACTGATATATTGAAATAAAATATATTAAAAAAAAGAGGAAAAAGTAAGGGGCCCAGATAACTTACAGATAATCAAAAGAGAGAGAGCATTGTTGGCCAATGTGGTCAAGAACAGCTTCACAGAAGTAGGAGACATAGGAGTACAACTTTTAGGATGGGCAGGATTAGGAGAGGCAGAAAGAAAAGGGAAGTAAGGAGAGAATCACAAAAGCAAAAGCTCTGAGGGTAAGTTGATGTGATATATCGATAAAAAAGGCCCATGCAGTTTCAGCCTGGGACCTTTAAGGGGTAGGAAACCTGTGGCCTCAAAGTCACATATGACCTTCTAGGTCCTTGGATGTGGTCTTTTGACTGAGTCCAAGTTTTACAGAACAAATCCTTTTATTAAGGGGATTTGTTCTATAAAGTTTGGATTCAGTCAACGGCCTCACTTGAGGACCTAGGGGGCCATATGTGGCCTTGAGGTTGCAAGTTCCCCACCCCTGCTTAGGGAGTAAGTCTAGGTTGTAGAGTCATTGCATATCTGGCTTAGAGGTTTTAATTTTATTCAATAGGCAATAGAGACCCATTTAATACTTCTGAGCTAATAAGTGATGTGACCAGATAAGTGTACCTTGACGGAAGTGTGAAGAATGGTGGGAAGAGAGAGGAGAACTAGGAGGGCTGTTGGATGTTATTCCAGTAATCTAGGCAGTGGTCAATAAGGACTTGTAGCTATCATGAGATGAAGAGAATGAGAAAGATGTCAGAGTTCTTTCAAAGGTGGAACCAATAGCAATTCTGCATTCAGATCACAAATCATTTAGCTTCTATTTTTACACTTTAGAGGCACAAGATGGCAACAAAGCAATAAAGAGAGCTAATGCCCTGTGAGAGGACAGCACTACACAATTAAAAAGAAGTGACTTGTCTATGTGTTTACACTGAGCGGTAACTGCATTGATCACAGTTTTACTATCACGTTAACTTTATTCCATGTTTCTGGTGTCCACCCCTTGCTTTACCTAGATATAATTCAGAAAACATCTAGCTCTCTAGTGTTAATCTACTGATTATTAATAGCCATAGGGTCATTGATCATAGACACAGAGCCAGAAAGGATCTCAAAGACCTCTTAGTTAAACATCTTCATTTTCCAGATGAGGAAACTGAGTGGACTTGGCCCCAGTCACATGATGCTTGAAGATGGGCAATGTGCTATACCTAAACATTTATTTTGATCCTCACAATAATACTGTGAGGTAGGTGCTATTATAATCCCCATTTTACAGATGAGAAAACTGAGGTTCAGAGTTCAAATGACTTGCCAAGATAACATAGCTAATAAATATCTAAGAAAGAATATGAACCCAGATCTTCTGAATTCCAAGTTCAGCACTCTATCCACTATGCCATGATGCTGCATCATGAAAAGAGAACAAGTAGATGGTCTATAAATCCCAGAGGACAGCTGTACTTTGGAGGATGCCTCAGGGGACATTAGGGAAAAGACCGGGAATTGGAAAAGTGTAAAAGGCCAGGTTAAACCACCATGTGGGCGTTTCCAAATGCAGTTACTGGCCTACTGGATATAGAACACATCAAAACTTTTGAGATTTGTTTTGTACATTTTATGAATTTATTTACATGTATATGTGTTGTTATCCCAAATAAAACAAGAAGCTTCTTGAGGGCAAGAAATGTTTCGTTGGTGTCACTGTCTACCCAGTGCCGAGCACATAGAGGGCATTTGATAGATGTCTGTTGGTGGACTGAGATCCTCAAGCTCAAAGTACTCATTGTATATATGAGGAAAGTAAGGCCTCAAAGGTTCAGTGACTTCAAGGTCACACAGTGAGTTGATGGCAAGTCCAGGACTAATTCTTGTGGCTCTAAGAGTTTGGTTGAGGTTTAGCCTTAGTCTTCTTTCTCTTTTTTCATAAGCTTATCCCCAAGATCAACATTAAGTTGGCAGAAGTATCTTCCTGCCCGTTGCTAAACAAAGAATGACAGAAAAATAAGATGTTGCATTACCCAACAGTGTATCTCAACTGAAAAAATCTGCTGTAACCAGTAAGTTCTCTATCAATAATAAAAAAAAAAAATAGCAGGGATTTTCTCTCACTTACAGTACAAACATAAGAGTAAATAAAGTGGCAAAACTCATGATTTTTTTCCCTAGGAATTCCTATAAATGCTGAGGGGCAACAGTTGGTGCTGGGTTTTTATTTGATTGCCACAGGAAAGCAAGAGACATGAAAAATTTTAGCTCTTGATTTTATAGCCTGTTCTCTGACTCACTGTTTATTTGTTTTATACTGGAGCATCAGAAGCTTACGCATCAGCTGATCACTGCTGTTTGCTCAGTTTTAATAAAAATAAATGTCATCCAGCAGTCTGACTTGGTTTGCCAGGATAGTAAAAGCCAGAAAGTCAGCTTGCATCAGGAAAAAGCTAAACCAAACCTTCTTCGCTCCGGCTGATTTGTGGGCCGTCTGTCTTGATTTATTTCCCCAGATGGGCCACCTTAAATCACTCCAAAGGGATGGTTACTAAACATCCATGCTGAGGAAAACAGCATGATTACAAAGATTCTGCATTTTTGGAGAAATTACCAATCACTACAACTTCAGAGGAAGAAAATTAATGTCAAAGATGGTTGCTTTAACATGTGTGAAAGTCCTGGAGGTTTATGGAATATGAATAGCCTATTTAAAAATATTCTCCTCTTCATTCACTTTTTCTATCAGCTACTGCTCCTATTGAGATGGTTTAATAATCAGAAAATTGGGTCAGTACATTGAATTATGAAGCAAAACACTGAATTGTGAGAAGGAGCCCTGGGGCTTTCATAGCCACTTTGAATGGCTAAGTGACCTGTGACAACCACCCTGTTTCAGTTGCCCTTTCCTAAAATGGAGATAATGAAATAGAGTTATAGTCACTGGATTCCTCTCCATTATATAAGAAGACTTCATTTCAAATAGGTTTCATAATTTAGATTGCACAAACATCTGTCACCAAAAGGCTACAAATACTATGAGATGTCTAGGAGATCACCCCTAGGTCAGTTGATACTTATTTACTCTTGAAAACATACCTCTTACATTTCTCAAAGCAATTAAGAATTATGCAAACAAAGGACTTAAATGTCCATGCCTTTGATCGGGTCTCCACTGGTAGGCATATACTATATATACTGTTAGGTCAGAAATCAATGATAAAAAGAGAAGCACCAAGTAAATCAAAATATCTATAGCAGAATTTTTTGTAGTAGCAAGAAGTAGAAGCAAAGTAAATGTCCATCAATTGTTGAATGACTAAACAAATTGTAGTATAAGAATGTAATGAAATATTATTGTGATGTAAGAAACAACAAACATAATAAACATAGAGAATCGTAGAAAGACACATAATTAATGCAAAGTGAAATAAAGGATACAATATAGGAATACAATATACATAATATAGGAAAACGATATATGTAATAACTACAAGAATGTGAATGGAAGGAAAAATTACTATAAAATAATGCTGCCAAATTATGATCAGGTGGGGCCCCAAAGAAGATATATGGGAAGACACTTTCTCTCCCAATCCTGCTCACCTCCTTTCCAGAGGAAAAAGTTCCTGGGTCATTGAATATACTATCATTTTTATGTGTTACTCATTTTTGCTGAATTTCTGTTATATTCTTTCTCTTTTCTTTTCATTCCTTGTTAAAAAAAAGATATCCAAGGGAAAGATACTGGGGGGAAATGTAGGCTATGTAAAAACAAAATACATCAATAAAATCTATTTTTAAAAAGCAAACATACTTCTTAGCCTTCAGCTTTTACAGCGCTCAGTTCTGTATTACCTATATGTAAGAATATTCAACAACTCATGATAAATTTATAATTATTTTATATTATATTAATCAATATTTATTATTTATAAATTTATATTGTTAAAATCAGTATATTCTAAAGTAGAATTGCTCAAAATAGTCACCAATTTGGTCAACAGTATCCAGCTTTGGTGAATATGAACACCTAATGAAGACCCAGGAATGTTGACATCACCAGAGAAACTCTCAGGGTAGCTAAATTATAGCGCTAATAGCATTAGCCTGAGCTCTGTATTCTAGGATGAATGAATGAATTAAAAGGTCTTTATTGGGCATCTGGCAGGCACTGCACTAGGTGCTGGCTTTACAAATGCAAAAGTGAGACAGTATCTGCCCTAGAGGAGTATATTATACACACACAGATAAGAGCCCAGGGCAACATGAAGGCACTAGGAGATGGGAATGAGTTGTAGGAAGTGAGGTGAAAAAATGCTAACTACAACTAATTTAAAATATCTAGCATAATAATCATCTGTTGTTCAGTCATTTCAGTTATGTCTGATTCTTTGTTACTCCATTTGTAGTTTTCTTGGCAATGATACTGGAGTGGTTTGCCATTTCCTTCTCCAGTTCATTTTACAGATGAGGAACTGAGGCAATCAGGGTTAAGTAACCGTGCCCAGGGTGTGATAATAATAATAATGATGATGATACAGTAATAGTAATAGCTAGCACTTATATGACACTTTAATATTTAAGCATTTTATGTGTTATCTCTTGTGATCATCACAACAACCCTATGAAATATATACTGTTATTATTATTCCCCATTTTACACATCAAAAAACCAAGGCTAATATAAGATTAACAGTTTGTGCTAACACACAGCTAATAACTGTTTCAGGCAGGATTTGAACTCAGGTCTTGCTGATTGTAAGTCTACTGCTCTAGGTGGCTGTGTCATGTAGTTCCCATGGTTGTTGTTGGTCATTCCCAGGCTTCACTGGACGTGAGGTTTTAGAACTTTTCTCTCCTTTCAACTCATTGCTTCATTTTGAATTTTTAGTTTACGTGCTAAATTGAATTTTTTTTCTGAGAAATAACCCCTTATATAGAAAGGGGGAAGGTAATTTTCTTTTCCTCCCTTTTCTTTTTTAAACGCATAGACCCTTGATCCTATCCTTATCAGCCCACCTCAGAGTTGATGCATTAACTGTTCTGGAACTTGATCGTCTATGAGTGTCTGAGTAATGTCTTGGCAACCCAAGTAGGAACTTGTTCCATCTAAATATATAGCCTAAATGATTGGCCACATCCATCACTTTGACTAGATTCTGAACAAAGTTTCCTTTTCCTGAATAGAAAAGTAGCAATAAAATGTTTCCCCCATAAACCTGGTGTACACTCTTTCACAAATACATATACTATCAATGGGAAGAGTGGGCAAATCTAAGGAACACTCATGGAGGGTTACACATATAAGGAACGTTTATCAACAGGACACAGTATGGAGGGGCAGACACGTCGGGGACATTTGCAACTGGGGCAGATTGTGAAGGGGCATACTCAGAGAATATGTGTGAGGAGGTTGCATACGTGAAAGGATAGAATCAAGGTGAATATGTGTGACTACGTACATACATGGAAGAATTCACTCCTCTGATATAGCAGGATGACTTCTGGTGATAGCACACTACACCTACCAGATATGCTTTCTATTGATCTCCCATGGCATATAGCCACTGCTGGGTGAGCTGCCATGTGTGTAGTTTGCCCTGGGTATAATTCTCTGAAGGTCTCGTGTGGCCACTATTAATGGTGTTTCACCAATCCCATTGTCCCTGCTAGTTTCTCACAAGTGTGACTCCATTGAGCATGGGGTTGTAGAACTTCTCTGTTTTCAGTTCCTGGTTTCAGCTTAAATTCTTAGCTAAAATACCAAGATAAAGAAGGAGGGGGTTCTCTCTCTTTTAAGTTTAACAACAACAGCAACAACAACAACTAATAATAATAATTGTAATAATAAGATCTAACATTTACATAACACTTACTTTGTGCCAGGCACATTGCTAAGTGCTTTATATACTAACCCATTAATTCACAACAATCCTAGAAGATAGGTCTATTGTTATCCCCACTTTAGAAATGAGGAAACTGAGGCAAATACAGTTTAAGTGCAGGGTCACACAGCTAGTAAGTGTCTGAGGTCAGATTTGACCTCAGGTCTTCTTGACTTCTGGCCAGTTGCTCCATCCACTGCATGATCTAGCTGTCAATCCTTAGAGCTTTAGCTGTGATTGACTCTTCCACTGCACAATTAGAGTCCTCTTCCCATAGGCCTATCTCATTAGAAGACAGAACATCCAAGCTATGAATTTCCTTAAGACAATTTTTTAATTTAAGCTTTCTGCTCACCAAGGGCAATGTCTCCATTCCAAGTCTTTTACTTAGAGTTAGAAAGTCCTTGCGTCTCCCAGTTAGTATCCAAATGTCAAAACACTTCCATTCAATTTATTCATCATACATCTAACTAGACCCCAAAGACTGTCTGGGCCTGAATCCCACTTCACCTCTTATCCCTTGGTCCTTCAAGAAAATGGAATGGAAAAAGGAAAGGCATCAGAACAAAACTACAGAGATAAGGGCACATCAGGCATCTACATCTGCTTCAATTCTTTGCTTCAAATTCCTTCCTTCATTCTGAATATAAGTACCTTATCAAGCCATTCCAGTCTTTGAGCTGTGTACTCTCTTGTTTCTGAGTTAGAGATAGCCTGAAGGAAGTTGTTTCTAAGTTGAAACTGCTTTGCATATTTCAAGGAAGTGAGAGAAGCTAATAATTTTTTTCAGTAGCATTGTGACAGTACACAGTGAGTCCATAGCAGGCTTACCTTTTATCCACTAGCTCCTATATTTCCAATATTTATTAAATACACAGATGGAGACCCCAGTGATCTATCATAAATCATAGAGATTTTCCTACAACTTTGTACTACTCAAACAAGGCAAAGAAGACATGGGTCCTAAAAGGGAACCTTATCCTTCAGAAGAGAGTCACAAACAGAGGAAAAATTAAACATACTCTTGAGATCTGTGCTGATTTGTAATGAGGAGGCAGTCATAGGAGGGCAGTTAATATCTTGTTATTCTAATTCTATTATGGCTGATCAACAAAACAATTTTGGCACTAGTTAAGCTGGAATAAAATGGCTAACAAGCACGTGGCATATAAATGGACATCCAAATTTCTGAATCGATTAGATGATACCTTTTCTTTCCTTGTCTTCCTTCTTCTTCTCCCAGTCCCACAATTTGAGCCTTAACAGAAACACTATTTGTCATCAACACAAACCCAAATGCAACTTTTAAAATAGATATGTTTGTTGAATGCCTGTATTATACACTATGCCTTTTAGACACCATTGAAATAAAGGAGCTATAATCTCTGTGACAGTTGCTACCATTAATGCTGATCATAAAAGCTGGTAAAGAGGCAGATATGTTGATTTATCATGCATTGCTGCTCCCATATATCCACTTACTAATAAAAATCAGTGAAATTATTACTTGCTGAGAGCTAGTGCTTCAACATTTGTATTTCTAACTTCATCTACTGTGAGATTTCAGTCTTGTTCATGCTATTATTTTTTTCTCCTCAAAGTACTTCCAATTCGAATGTACCACACTTGAGTACCATGGCACGTTAAGCTGAAGGATCATACTTCCTGTATCTTTAGTGGAAAATGTGGTATTTAGGGAGCAATGAAGCAAGCTGTAACTTAGAGCTAAAAACTGTTTGGGAGTCTACTTCCATGAACATATATAACACAATTTGGTGAGCATAGATAGCACATCCCTAATATTTTTCCCTCCCCAAAATTTATTTTAAATGTGTTGTTACATTGTGACATGCATAAAGCCTATTTCTTTGCTTCCTCTGCTTAAATTTTATCCAATGTATTATTGCAAATATAGTCAAGCAGTACCGAGTAGGTTGTTATAAGACATACTGTCTGCTGATATGGTGGGCACATAACTCTGAATAGAGATATAAATCCTAGAAAATATGGAGTTAATTTTATGTAGCCCCCTGCTTTATATAGGGGCATCATAAAATTCCAGTATTTCCACTTAACTCCAAAAATGCATATCAGATACACTAAATTCCACATAATGTGCTGATGACCTGCCCTCATTGCCAATTGAGTCATATCTATTACCAAAAATCACCAAATTGTAAAATATAAAGGGAGTTCTAATAATTCTATGTTTTGAATGGTTTTAACATATTTTGTGTGTCAAGAGAGAAAGAAAGAGACAGAGGAAGGAAGGAAGGAAGGAAGGAAGGAAGGAAGGAAGGAAGGAAGGAAGGAAGGAAGGAAGGAAGGAAGGAAGGAAGGAAGGAAGGAAGGAAGGAAGGGAGGGAGGGAGGAAGGAAGGAAGGAAGGAGAGGGAGGGAGGCAGCTCAAAGAAATGAAAGGAAAAAGGAATATGAAAGGAATCTCTCATGGTGAACCCACAAAATCCATGTACACAAACTATGTCACTGACCTTTCCCACAATACAACATAAACACTAAAACTGAGTAAAAATCAACCCCACAATCACTTCCAGATTCACACAGAAGAGATCTTAGATCCAACTGGTCCAGAGATTCTTAAACTGGGATCTATGAATTTGGTTTTGTAGTGTTTTGATATCTATATTACAATATGTATCTTCTCTGTAATCCTATGTATTTTATTTTACATGTATATAAACAATATTCTAGGAAGGGATTCATTGGCTTCAGCAACTGCCAAAAGGGTCCATGACCCAAAAAAGTTAAGAGCTCCTAATCTAGTCCAATGTCTTCATTTTACAAATAAGGAAAATGAATCTCCTGGCAGTTAAATGACTTGCCCAAGGTCAAACAAGTATAAGCATTAGAATCACAGTTTAAACTTAGGTCCTCTGACTCAAAGCTAGTGCTCTTTCCACTGCATTTCTTCTACCCTCACCTATGCAATCTCCTAAGCAATCAGAAGAGATAGACCAGCCACTCAGTTGATGAAGTCAAGTGCTCATTCTCTCCCTGGTATCATCTAGGTAAAGTACAGTAGGAAAGTAATCATTGTCATAATAGCAAGAGTAGAACAAGGAGTAAAAGCTCAAGCAAGCAAAGGAATGTAGAGGGCTCTGACATGAGCAAAACTGACCTCTTCCAGGAGGGAGGCAGCATGGCACAACGTAGAGAACCCTAGCTCTTAAGTCAGAGTACTTGGGCTCAAATGTACCCTCTGATACTACATGTACAGCCATATATGTCATTTATCTTCTTAGCCTTCAGTTTCCTTACTTATAAATAGAGAGGGCAAGATTAGATGGTGTGAGGTCCTTTCAGTTCTAAACCTCTAATCTCACTTGCCTGTCCTAGTATATGCTCCCTACCAATCTCTGCTTATTAAAGTCTTTCCCATCCCTCAGGACCAATTTAAATGCCACCTTCTCCAGAAAGTATTACCAGAACCTTCCAACCGGAAGTAATCTCTCATAACCTTTTATCTGTAGTTATTCTGTGTACTTATATCACATTTTAATTTGTATTATGGTTGTTCATGTCCCTGTTACATCTCTCCCCTTTGAAGGAAGTGACTAGGTCATATATTTTCTGTTTTTATCCCCAGTAAATAATATATTACCTTTCACATAGTAGGATATTAATAATATGTTTGTTAGAATGAATTGGATTGAATCACATAAGAAATAAGGAGGAAAAAGTCCAGAGGTATGATATAGGGATTGCCTTGGGAAACATTCTTTAGTAGAATGTCACTTATTCATACTAATATAAAAATATTTTCTGATTTAGGACTGATTAGAAAATGGAAAATATTATTATTTTGCAAAAAAAACACATCCAGAGCTTCATCCATATATCTTCATTTAGGGGAAAAGATTTCACAACTTGAGCCTATCTGGTCCTCAGATATCTCATCTATAAAATGAAGGGGTTAGACTCAATGGCCTCTAAGGTCCCTTCCACATCTAAGGTCACCTATGATCCTATAGTGAGCCTATGGCCCTTCCTTGGGAACATGATTTAATGTTCCATAGTTATTACACTCAAAAAACTTTCATCGAGGTCCGACCTAAATTGAGCTAGTAGCTTCCTGATACAGAGCGTAGAAAGTAGTATCCAAATAACAATATACATGAAAACATGACTTAGTCCTCCTTTCCCTCAAGGGTGAAAGATAGAACATGGACAGGAATAATGACAATATCAATTAAAATGAGATAAGTGTATAGAATAGCTACAAATAACATGTTGTGAAGTATTTAAGGAGAGATCACTTCCAGGCCAGAAGGATTAGATAAGAAAGACTGTATAGCAGTGGCATTTAAGTTCATTCCCAAGGGACAAGAAGTCTTCAATGAACAGAGATTGGTAAGGAACCCATACCAAACCAGGCAAATGGAATTAGAGATTTAGATAATGACCACAACAACGTAAGTAAAGTCAAAATGGAGGGGCAATAAAAATCAAATCAACTACAATGCACAATATTGGCACCATACCACCAAAGGTAAGACACTCATCCTTCCTTTGAGCTGGTAATCAGCAAAACTAGAAAAGTGTGCACTGACATGCACATATCAGTCATCCTCTTCAGCAAAGTTCTGCTAAACTGTTTGCCAGCAATGGATGTGGGAGAGGGAGAAGGTGGCATCAAAACAAATTGAATCTAAATTAACAAACACAAATTTTAAAATAAAATCAAGTAGCATCTTTCTCTTCTGAATCCTGTTCCTTTTCCCAATAGATAAGTTATTCTTCTTCTATCCTTTGTTCAAAAAGCTGGAATGGGCACATTGTAAACCACACCTAATTTGTTTCATTTTATATGGGCAGCTACAATCCCACAGTCAGTGATGGTATCCCAGAATGCACACAGCCTTTGGGATAGCAGGAATTATATTATTATTATCCAATCCTTTTAATTGTAGTTCTATGATAAATGAAGAGGAAAACTCATACATTAAAAACCACTTATACCATATTAGTCTATATAAAAGTCAACCCCAAATATAGTCTACAACTTTAAAATGAGATCTTTGGAAAAGAAAAATTAACTTTACACACACACATATAGATACATATATACATATACATATATATATATATGTATATATGTATACTCATATCTAGAGACAAAAAATTAAATACACAGCCCTGATGGATTTGAAACTTTTTTCCATTTCTTTTCTTTCAAAGATGTTTTATTTATTATCCACTGTTCTCTTCATCTCCAACACATTCTCCTCTTCCCTGTTTTAGTAAAAAAAAAAGTCTCATTTTTAATGTTTTTAATAACATGAATGAAACACTTCAATATATAAAAAAGATCTGTGATTTCACCAGTGTGTTTACTCTCTCAATCCATGAAATTCACAACTTTACCATGCCTTAGTCCAGAAGTTCTTAAATTTTTTTGAATCATGGACTCCTTTGACAGTATGCTAAAACCTCTGGGCCTCTTTTCATAATGTTTTTAAATACATGAGACAAAATATATTTGATTTAAAAAATTATATTCAAATACAGTAACCAAAATATTTTTAAAACAAGTGCACAAGGCCCCAAATTAAGAACTTCTGTGTTAGTCAATGAGTCCCTAAGTCAGTATGACCAAAAGAAAATATTAACTCATAACCAGCCTTCTATTAGTTGAAAGAATGAAACAATGTCTCTTACTGAGACCGTATTTGAAGCTAGGTTTCATATGCTCTAGGACCTATGCTCTACTGACATAGCCTTTGAGAACCCAGGATTTCTTCTATGCCACCATGAAGAATCAGAGGAGTATTTCAGAGTAGATTCATAAGACTATTGCAGCTGGAACTCACCTCTCAGGAGCTGTAGCTCATTCTACCTTAATTGCACACAGGTACTACAGTATCCTTGATCTCATCATCACTTGTAAATTTTCTATTTCCTATTTCATATTGGGTTATTGTGATACTTCCTCCTGGTTTTTCTTCTGCCTAATAACTCCTCAGATACATTTACTATTTATTATTAATGCCCTATGCCTTAAGAGTATTCCTCAAAAGTCTCTCCTGGGCTTTCTTCTACTCTCTTGGTTATCTTTTTACCTCCCATGGGTTTGATGATCATATCTCTGCAAATGACTTACAGATTTATACATCTAGCCTTAATCTCTCTCCTGACCTTCAGTTACCTCCTTGCCAAGTACCTGTTAGAAATCTCCATCTAAATGAAAACAAAATTTATTATGTTCCTCCCTAATCCCACCACCTTCAAGCTTCATTATTTCTGTTAGGGGTACCATCATTTTTCCCACTTACCAGGGTTTGCAATCTTAGTATCATCTTCAATGCTTCGTTCTTCATCAAATTCAGCCAGTTGCTAAGTTTTATCAATTCTACCTCTCCAATACACCTCACTATTTCATAACATATCCCTTTCTCCATTCCAGTGACCAGAGTCCTCATTCAGGTCCTCAATACCTCTTACTTTACTACTGCACCAGCCTGCTACCTGTATTCCTAGCTTCTGATCTTTCCTCCTCCAGCCAAGAAAGATGAAAAATCATGTATCTCCAAAATAGAATGTAAGTTCCTTGAGGGGAATGACTATTATTTATTTTGTTTTATTTTCTTAAAAATACCTTGCACATTGGAGTTATATAAGATCTGTTTGTTGAATGAGAATGGAATGGATTGGATTAGAAAAAATTTTAGAGATCCTCTAGACCACCACAATTAATCAACAAGCATTTGTAAAGCACTTATTATCAGTTTACACATGAGGAAATTCAGACCAAAAGATGGGAAGCAACTTACCCATGATCACACATCTACAGTAGGTAATAGTATAACAGGGACTAGAACTCAGGTCTTCCGATTCTCTGTCTAGTGGTCATTTGTTTTTTCCAGAATACAGAAATAACTCAACTAATATCATTAATTGGGTCCATAAAGGTGTGTTATCAACCAAAACAGATTTAAAGGCAACAGCTAATTCCATAGTAATATTGTTATATAAGGAAACAATTTTCCTGGGCAGTCAAATTCAGACTAAAAAGTCTGGAAATTAATCTTTTAAGAGACCTGAGACTTGGATAAGAAATCCCAAGCTCTACAACTGAACTAGCAAAGTTATCCAGGTCAGGCAGTTCTGGGAAGAATTATTTGTTGTTTGTTATCGTTTGTCTTTTCTCCTCAAAAAGGACCATGACATCGGCAAAGTGATGTCATGACTTGCAAATGGATTGGATTTAAGTGAGGCAGGACTGTGCAAAGTCACTGGAGTCATCTGGGTCAGTGACAAGGCATAGATCAGGATGAGTGGAGATGGATCCCTTTGGGCAGAATAGGCAGGAACTAGATGACAGGAAGAGGTGAGTACTTGGGTGCTGTTGATACCACTTGGGAGAAGGTACCAGAGCCACAAAGGAAAAGAAATGCCTTCATTTGGGAGGGAGAAGGGGATCAAACCTTCAAAGGTTCTTTGTCTCTAACTCAGATACAACCTAAAAGAGAATAGAGTGAGAACCTTTTATAAAGAATGAAGTTTTTTCTTTTTTTTTTAGCAATTGGAGTTAAGTGACTTGCCCAATGTCACACAGCTATTAAGTGTCAAGTGTTTGGTCTGAGGCTGGATTTGAACTCAGGTGTTCCTGACTTCGACTGTGCCACCTATATGCCCCCAAATGAAGTTTTTTTCTAACCCTGGGGCATTGATTTATCAATTTCCAAATTATGTAATATGTGCCCACCACACATAAGACATGTTAAGTGGTGGTCTGTCACTAAAATCTCAAGAAAAGCAAAAGGAAATCAGAATGCCAGAATATGGTATAGTGGGGAAAAAAACTGGAGTGGTAGTCAGAGGCTCTGGATTTGAACCCCAGCTCTGCTAATTAATATATACCTATGTGACTTTGTAGAAGCCACTTGTCTAGATTTCTATCTCCTCTTCTAGAAAATGAGGGTTTGGACTAGATAATATCTAGGGCCCTTCCAGCTCTATATCAGCTGTACTACACTGCCCTAGACTCTATGTCTAGACTCAGGTCTCCACATGAAGCAAGACTGGCTGAGAGAACAAGAATATTTTAAAGTGTCCTATACCTAACACCAATTCACTGAATGAACCATAAGGCTGGAAAGGTATTAGCCATTAAACATCCTTAGATGTTAGAGACCAGAATTCACACCATGCTTCTGACAGGGTCCTTAAAACAGAAGAGATAACCAATGTGAAAAGTGCTTTGAAAAATGAGGAACTCTGTGCACATACAATACATTATTATTCCTAGAATATTCCCTACCCCCCCCAGGCTAACCCTGCTTATACAGGTATCAATAGTTCCAAAAATGCAAGCTATCTCTTTCAAAATATAGATCATTCCCTACTAATCTTGATTCTCTCTTTTCTGTGCATGCACATGATGGGATCTCTGGTTACACCATATCTGGAAAGCATAATACCATTCACAAATTTTAATTTCATTTGGCATTATATTCAAGACTAAAGCCTTTCCTTACGTCCCAAGAAAAGTATTTTAAAATAGATGTGTTTACTTCAATGAAAACTGGGCAATTGAAAGAAAATGATTCCCTCAAGGAACTGAAAAACCTAATGGTACTACATTACTAGATGGACTAAAATGTGCACAGATGAAACATAGAGGATATTACACAGGATCCTATATCCAGTTATTTGGGGGTGAAGGAGGGGTTGAGCATGGGGGAAAATTGATGACAAAAGTTACTACAAACAGGCATGAGAATCCTACCTTATAAAAAAAAATTCTATTAAGATTCTAGAACATATGACATTACACTGTCTAATTTCTCTTTCCAAGCTGAGTGAATTGCAAACAAAAAAAGGGGTAAAAGTAAATTTAGATTAAGAAATTCTACAAGTTAAGTAAACAAAATGAATTAAAATTTAAGAAATCGAACTTGCTGTCCTTAGTGTCCTCTTAATGATTTGAGCTGTAGTCATCCAGGTGAACCTTTTTAAATATGTATAATTTTTGTCTCAACAGTATCCCTTTAATTAACTCTCTGGTCTAATGTGATCCAATTGTTTTGCAAATGGTTATTAACTTCTGCTCCATTGCATCTACAGTGACCAAGCTGTGCCTCTCCAGTGGTTGCCATTTCGTACATGAAAAAGCAGAGGAGAGGGCTGCTAAGGTGGTATAATAGCAAAGGCAATATAAAAATGGAAATGTCCTTGAAATTATTAACTGGTCAATGCTAATAACTTTTAGAAATGCTGCATAGGTGAATTTTTTTAAAACTAGTGATAGGAAAAGAACAAGGCAGCAGGAACACTGAAGCAATCACCTACACTGGCTAAAATTAGTTATAGAACTATGTTTGGATAACCAAGGTTACCCAAGCAACTATTATCAACCTTATCAAAGAGTTCAATACTAAAAGTAAAATGTTTTCCTTTTAAGTATATATGAAATACTTCAAAACGTGTTTATCTCTTTACTCCAATGGTAATTATTGTCAGGTTTTGGGCTTTTTTTACTTAGGCCTTGCCTTTTTTGACAGTGTATGTGTTTCTTCTTGATTTCGTTTAGTAAATGTTGGGGAAAGTCTGGGGGTGGGGGAGAGTCAGGCCCTGGGTCCCTTTCTTCTTCAGAACCAGGAATATCATTCACCACCACCACACTAACTTTCACTGTGGATGCAGACAGAAAGTGAATGCAATCTTGGCCAATATTCACAGAGGTACACCTTCCAGCAATAAGAAGGTGATAGTTCAGCTATACCTAGTCAGGTCACATCTGGAGTATTGTTTTCAGTCCTGAATACCATGGTTTAGATAAGACCTTGATAATCTGGAGAATATTCAGAAGAGTCAACCAGAATGGTAAAGGACCTAGAGTCTGACATGAAGATTGGTTCAAGTATCTGGGGATGTTTAGGTTAGAGAAGACTGGTACTAAGAGGAGGAGGGGGAGAGGAGGAGGAGACCTAATTGCTGTCTTCAAGTATCTGAAAGGCTGTTACATAGAAGAGAGTTATTAGCCTTACAGTGCAAAGCCCCATGAGATAGAACTAGGAGCAGGGGATGGAAATTGCAAAAAGTCAACTTGTAGGCTTCACAAAGGTCAAACTTCCTAACAAAGCTAGGCAAAGACAGAGTGGGTTGTCTCAGAAATGGTGAGTTTTGTCCCTCACTGGAGGTTAAAGTACCATGTCAGATATGTTGTAGTTGGGATCCTTTGGAGGCATGGTTGGATTAGATAGCCTTCCAACTCTGAAATGAAGAAATTCTCTGCATTCCTTGTGTCTCCCAGGCCCAAATAATTGACCTCAAGAGGAGGGAAGAGGCCAGAGTTAAATCACTTGCCTTGATCTAAGGGTATTATGTTATCCTAGGCCACATCTCTTTGTGACTCAGCTCTTCCTACCTAGCGATGAACATAGACACTTCTGACAAGACTGCCCCGATGGTGAATACCTAAAGCTACAGGTAGGGAAGTTGCTGCATATAAGAGGAGATGCTTTCATTGTCATATCAATATAAGGTACCTTGAAAGGTGATCACATCAGGATTATACTTAAGCTGGTTCAGTGTCTTACACAACACTAAAATATTCAAATGAAAAGTGACTTAAAAACTTTCAGTCTAGGGGTATATGAGGGTAAAGATCTCATCCCAGCACAGGGTAGAGGATCCTCAAGAGGACAACATTGGAGAGGAGGTATTTGCTTGAAGTAGGAGATGTCAAGCTCAAAACAGGGAGGAGCTGGTACACTGAGAAAGATCAAAAATAATTGAATACAACAATTTAGTATAAAATTAGTATAAAATACCTAGGGAAGAACTCCCTATTTGACAAGAATTGCTGGGAAAACTAGAAGGACCCCTAGTAGGAATTAAGTTTAAGCCAACATTTTATACCATATCTTACAGTTAACCCAAAATACATATGTGACCTGAATATTATAAGTGGTAAATAAATAAGTTAGAAAAGAACCAGGTCTAATATCTGTCACAGCTATAGCTAGAACCTTTTTTATGTTATAGACTTCTGTGTATGGACCAGACTTAAGAGTCTGAAGAAGCTTATGACTCCTTCTCAGAATAATGTTTTTAAATGAATACAATCAAATACATAAAATTACAAAAGGAACCAATTACATTAAAATATTTTTGAGAGTTCACAGATCCCAGGTAAGTGGGTGAATTCCTAAACAAAGAAGGCATAGAGACAATCTTAAAAAATAAGTTAAACAAATTAAATACATGATACAGATAATTTTGATTACATGAAATTGAAAATTTTTTGCATGAACAAAACTAACACAACTAGGATAAGGGAAACAGCCAGCTAGGGAAAAGAATAATCCTTATAACAAATAACTCTGATAAGAGTCTGATATCTAAGATGACTGACAAAAATATATGAGAACAAAAATCACTCTCGACAGATAAATATTCAAAGGATAAGAACAGTTCTCATGAAAAGAAATGCAACCACCATATCCAGCATTGCTCCAAATTGCTAATAATAAGAGAAATATAAACCAAAACATCTCTGAGCTTTGGCTTCATATAGCAAATTGGCAAAAATAACAAAAATGGAAACAGTTAATTTGTTGTTCAGTCATGTCCAACTCTTCATGACACCCTTTGGGGTTTTCTTGGCAAAGATACTGGAGTGGTTTGCCATTTCCTTCTCCAGTTCATTTTCCGGATAAGGAACTGAGGCAAATAAAGTTAAGTGACTTGCCTAGGGTCATACAGCTGTGTCTGAGGCCACATTTGAACTCAGAAAGATGTCTCCCTTATTATTCCACCCATGAATGTCCCAGAAACCACCCTTGGACTTCTCACATTGGAAGTATAACATCTTAGCCCTTAGCCTCTCCCTCTGCTTGGCTGGTTCCTTCCAGAACCTCCATTTTAAGGAAGATACCCAGACCAGACAGTCATCATTCCTCTTTAGATTCTACTCCTGCCTCTCTGTACTTTCTCCATTACACCCTTCCCTTCAGGTACCTTCATTCCCCCAATTTCTCCCATACTATTTTTCAGCTTCCCTTTATGTGTTATCTTCCCCCATTGGAATATAAGCTCCTTGAGGCCAGGGACTGGATTTCTTTCAATTTATACTTTTATTCACAGTGTGTAGCACAATTACTGACATATAGTATACCCTTAATAAATGTATAATGACTTGACTTTGCATTGTTGTGGCCATTACATAAACTGTTCATCTGGTTCTGCTCACTTTACTCTGTATCAGTTAATAAAAGTATTCCCAATTTTCTTGGAATCTACCCCATTAATCATTTCTGACAGCACACTAGTAATTGATTATATTAAAGCACCTTAACTTATTGAGTCATTTCTGCAATTAATGGGTACTGATTTTGTTTCTATTTCTTTGCTACAACAAAAAAGTGTTGCTATAAATATTTTCATACATATGAACTTTTCCTCTGTCTTTGATATTTTGGGGTAATATACCTAACAGTGTTATTGCTGGTCAAAGGGCTTATATGTTCGATGACTTTTGGTATGTATTTGGTATGTATTTCCAAATTGCTTCCCAGAATGGTTGAACTGATTCTTAGGTCAGACTTTACTGGATCTGTCTCCACATCTCCTTCAACAATTGCATTTCTTTCCATTGACATCTTGGCAATCTCACAGGTATAAGCTTGAATAGTAGAGCTGTTTTAACATACATTTCCCTCATTACTAATTACTGAGCCTTTCTGCAAGTTACTAACAAAATTCATCAGAAAAAGATGGAAAATAAATTCTATTCAAAATAACTACAAAACATATAAAATATCTGGGATTCTATTTATCGAGACATACTGAAGACCAATATAGTTTAATGGGCTTTGCTGCCAGCATCTGAACTCAGATGTTCTGACAGTGCTGTGTCTTTTCCACTGTATGACAGAGAAGGCTGAGAAAAGAATTATGCTAGTTTTTGGCTGAAGGCCACTGGCAATTAGGAGACAAAGGGTCCCCAGGAAAGAACAATGAAGGGGGAGAGGAAAAAAAAAGATATTGTCCCAGGTCTGATCTGTAAAGATATCCAGATTTGCTGCATTGAGGCCAAAGCAAAGAGTTCACCAGGTTAAACAAGAATTAGAAGTCTCAAAAAGAAAAGCATAACAATGGTCCAAAGTGGAAGACTGGTCACCACAAAATAGACAACTCTATGAAAAGAGCTGCTCAAGGGACAAGCAAAAGACAACTTTCTCATGTGAAATTTCTTAGAAGACAAAATGGGACATTAGATATACAAGAGAAAAGAGAGGAATCGAAGAAGGGATGTAACCACTACCTAGGGTAGATGGAATGAACCTATAAGAGAGGAGGTAGAGCTCCTAAGCTCTTGCTTCTAATTGATCTGAAAAAATACTCATTTTTTTTTTAAATCTGGAAAACATAAAGCAAGAGGGGAAAGGGTTAGGGGACAGTAAAAAGTCAATACTCAAGATAAACAAGGACATAGGAAGTGAGTACCCAAGCTGCCCTTGATGAGTTCAAATAACTGGGTATAAAAGTATTCCATCTAAAATGCTATCCATTGAGTGCAGATCAAAGCTTACTATTTGCTCTTTTTTTTTGTCTCTTCTTTCTCATGGTTCCTCCCATTTGTTCTTTATAATATGACTCATATGAAAATGTTTAATAAGAATGTGTATTTAGAGCCTACATCAGCTTGCATGACATCTTGGGGAAGGGGAAGGGGGAGAGAGGTGGAGAAAATTTAAAACTCAAAAGCTTATGAAAGTGAATGTTGAAAATTAAAAATAAATAAATTAATTTTTTTTAAAAGTCCATCTAAGAGTGCTGGAAGAATTAGCAGATGCAATTGTTGAGCCATTGTCAGTGAGCTTTGAAATATCATGATCAGAGGCGCAGCTAGGTGGTGCAGTGGATAGAGCACCGGCCCTGAAGTCAGGAGGACCTGAGTTTGAATTCGGCCTCAGACACATAACACTTACTAGCTATGTGACTCTGGGCAAGTCACTTAACCCCAATTGCCTAAAAAAAGAAAAGAAAAGAAAAGAAATATCATGATCAGTAAGATAGCATAAACCTAGAGAATAAAAGGTAAATGTTGCTTGATTTTAGGGTGGGAAAGGAAGAAAATGGTCTAAAAACAATAGGCCAGGGAGCAAAATCCTAGAACAGACCTGCACAACTTAGCAGTAAGTAGGGGCCAAAATTAAAATAGGCTAAACTTCTTCGGACCCAGATAGGTTAGACCAGAGACAGATAGACTGTCGATGGTTGGTTGCTGTGGATCATGTGACAAACAGGAGAGGGTAGTAGTGGTAACCCTACATTTTTCATGGGCCACCTAAAATCCTTTGGCAGGTCGCTTATGGTCCACAGGCCTTGAATAGGCACAGAATATATCAAAAAAAATAGTTAGTGAATATCTAGACAATGAAGTAATGATCACTAAAAGCCAGAATGACTTTATCAAGAATAAATTGAATCCGATTCATCTTAGTTTCCTTTTTTTTTTTGAGTGAGACAATTGGGGTTAAAGTGACTTGCCCAGAGTCACACAGCTAGTGTTACACATCTGAGATCACATTTGAACTCAGGTCCTCCTGACTCCAGGGCTGGTGCTCTATCCACTACCTAGCTACCCCTTAGTTTCCTTTTTTAACAGGATTATTCACCTGCTAGATCTGAGGAATGCCATCATTATTTAAAACAAAACAACTCTTGTCTCATGTAGTTTTCGTTTATGATTTCTTGAAATATTGCTCAGGAAAACCAGGCTTTGATAAAGCCCATTATGATTCAAATGGAGCTACTTGACTATGCCTTTAAATCCAAATTACTCTGGCTTTCATGGATTGACCAGTAATAGGTCCCAGCCCAAACCTCACTTGTTCATTGTTTAGATTCTGATGGCTCAGAGTGAATGTAAATAGAAATTATTTCTGTTCTGGCCAGAAACTGAGGGTCTTCCCCTCCCAGATTGATTTTTTTGTGAGGGAAAACTAGGCGATTTTTTGCCTCAATTCTTACCTAGTCTTTAACTACTGAATAAGGTGACATTGCCTCAGACAAAATGAGACTTGGTAAAGACCTTAGCTCAAAAAGGTCTCCCACTGCATCTGAGGCCATCACCACTCATCTTGACCTATGTCTTGCCATTGGACTCAGATGACTGAAGGAGAGAATAAGGCTGATGACTTTGCACAGCTCTGCCTCATTTAAATCCAATTCACTTGCAAGTCAAGACATCACACTCCTGATAATGTCATTTGTCCTCTTCTAGACCAAAGGACTAATAACAACAATTGACTGACTGGCTGACAGACTGAAACAATGTAGTCAAACCCAAATAAAAACAGGGGCCACTAAACTGTACATAAGGATGACTGCGGGTGGATGTTGACTTAGAAAAACCACATTGACTTAGAAAACAGTATTATGTTCTACTGTGTTTTTATTTATTTTGTTAAATATTTCCCAGGTGGCACTTGTGTTAAAGACCACAATGAATGTTTTTGACACCTCTGGGCTAGAACATGTGGCCTAATCAAACAAGGTTAAACTTCATAGAAATACCCAAAGTTTTATATTTGAGTTCAAAACTGTCTGCTTCACAAGTAAAGAATGTGAGAGGTATAAAAGTCAACAATTCATGTGAAAAAGATCTAGAGGTTTTAGTGAACAGAAAGCTCATTATTAGCCAACACTATGATGGAGCAGCTGAAAAAAAAAGCCAACCTAAATACAATCTGAATTAGGAAAGATATAGTGTCTAGGGTTGAGGAAGTGATAATCTCACTATCCTCTACTGTGGTCAGACCACATTTGTAGTATTATGTTCAGTTCAGTTCTTCATTAGGAAGAAAATATATAACTGAAGAGCTTCCAAAGGAGATCTTTCCAAATGAAGATAAATGGAAGTTAAAAGGGAAGTTTCGTCTGAAGAAGAAATGACTGAAGGAGGACATGATAGCTATCTTTAGGTACTTGTAGTCTAACACATGGAAGAGAGATTTTGGTCTGCTTAGCCCGAAAGAGCAGAACTACTCACATTTGGTAGGAGTTTCAGAGAAATTAGATGTAAAGAAAGATTTCCTAAAGATTAATCAGGAGGTTAGTTTATATGTATGTATTAAGTACATGTCATACTCCAGGCACTGGGCTAAATTCTAGGGAACAAAGAAAAGTAAAAATACTTTCAAGGTGCTCACATTCTAATGGAAGAGATTATACTCCCCAAAAAAGTGTATAAAAACATAATCCAAAACCAAAACATAACCTGAAGGGGGAAAAATGGATTCATTCTGCATCTGCTGCTCTGCCTGGTTTCAGGTCCAAGGGAAAAAGATGCCCTTCACAGATTAAGTTCATCACCTCTAATCTCATCACCATGTTGCTAGCTCAAACCTTAAATGACACCACCTCCCTCAGCCTCCTCTCCCTTCTGATTGGAGGGCTGAAGAGTGAAGTACCAAACTTTTCCCAATGCCTTCCTTCATAGAAGGCAAAACCTGGACTTTTGGGTCCCCTTCACTCTGTATATACTGCTCTACCTCATTGCAACTCCATGGAATAGGATACCCTAGCACTGGGAACAAGGTGCTCCCCTCACCAGGTACTCCTTGTTGATTCCCACCACCCCACTTTCCTGTGCCTTTTGGGTGTTGTTTCCCCCATTAGACCATATGATCCTTAAGGACAGGGACTGACTTTCTTTTTATTAATTGTGTCCCCAGCACTTAACAGAGTGCCTGGCCCATGGTAGGCACTTAATAAATGTTTGCTGGATTGGATTCAATTAGATTGGGTTGCTCTAGGAGGTAATTAATGCAGGTTGGACAAGATGACCTTTGAACTTATTTCTGACTTGAAAGTCTATGATTTTGTTCTTTATGAGAATAGCATGATCCCTAACCCTCTTTAATCCATTATATTTATACTGTTATAGATCCAGAAGCTAGGACAAGTTATGTGGTGCGGTGGATAGAGTGCTGGGCCTGAAGTCAGGAAGACTCATCTTCCAGAATTCAAATCTGGCCTCAGATACTTACTACATGTGTGACCCTAGGCAAATCATTTATCCTTGTTTGACTCAGTTTCCTCATCTATAAAATGAGCTGGAGAAGGAAATGGCAAACCACTCTAGTATCTTGTCAGGAAAACCCCCAAATGGGGTCACAAGGAGTCAGACATGACTGAAAACAACAAGAACAACATAGAACCAGAAAGTGATAGTTAAGACATGGATTTTCTGCAAGCATATTATTCTGAAAGTTTAAGATTGATTTAAGGCAATCAAGTATCTATTAAGTTCCCCTTATTCCACCATCACCCAAAGAAAACCTCAAATATTTGCATACAATAGGAGCAGCAGATTTCTACATTTAATATAAACAAGCAGAATGCATTATGTTTAGACTCCTTCTTTCCCCTCCTCTATGGCTTTGTGCATATTATACCATACATCCACAGTTAGTCCTTGTGCTCAGGCAGAGGAAGGAATTGATAACTGGTAGAATTTTAGGACAACCAGATGAGCGGTCTCTATTGTAGATCACTATTGCCCTGTCTCCAGCCCTGAACTATTCATAGTACAGAGAATTGCCAGAACAACAAGGGAAGGAGTTCCGGTTGTGTTACTTTTTTTCCCCCCACAATTATATTCTCCTCTACAAAATACCAACTGAGCTTCCTCAAATATACTACTCCCGAATCACTGAAGGTCTTGTTTATCTGGCTAATAACAATGGGGAGAACATGTTCCTAACTCTGTCTCTCCGGAGCCACAGGCAGCCTCATCAGAAGCCAGCAGGAAGCAGAGAGACAGTTGGCCCAGGTGCAGCTCTTTGTCAGCCTCAGAAAGAGAATGTTCATCTCCAATGATTTGCTGGGAAATTATAATAATGCTAGCCTATATTTATGGAGTACTTTCCAGATGCCTCCCTTGTTCTTTTACATTTATTATACCATCTGATCCTCACACCCACACCATGATATAGAGGGGAAAAAATATGATTCTCCCAGTCTCAAAACTGAGAAACTGAGGTTAGGTGGTGCCCAGTGTTACATACGAAGATAGTGTAGTATGGCTCAGGGGAGTCTGATCAGCAGGATGTGGTATTAGGGAGGGGAATCTTAAGGTTTGGGATATTGAATGCCTGTCCATAAGGGAGAGCATGGACATGGCTAGACATCTCAATAAGAAGGTTAAGGCCATCTCCTAAGCCAGGGTACCTGCATATCTCATTGAAGATGGCTGATTGAGTCTCAATGTCAATAATAGTTTCTTGGTTCAGGTTATTGTCAATCAGAGACAACCCTGTTACCTGACCTTTCAGAGGGAACAGAGGTTTGGATAACTGGAAAAAGAAGAACCACTGAAGACTAAAGAGTAGACCTGCGTCCAAAAAAAACACCTTTCATCCTGTGTATATATATATGTAGCCTCCCCAGCAGCAGTAGTACTGTGGGAGCCACTAATGGCAGCCTTGGAGGGGCAAGGACAGAAGCATGTCAGTGCTCTTTGCATGTTCTCTCAGCCATTTGGCCCAAGAAATGGCAGCTATTCACTGAATCATTGTTAGCACCATTTGGGGGCAGAATTCAGGTGGCATATTAAGGAGAAGAAAGAGAAATGATTGGTGACAGAGGATTATTGATGCCTTTGGGTACATTTGTTTATTTGTAGAGTAAAGATAGGCCCAATTAAATCTCTGGGATTTACAAAGAGTCAGTCTCTCCCAAGGAGTTTTCTTTAAACAGATGTGTTCCTTTGTTTTTCCTTGGACCACTAATCCATTAGGTGATAACAAGGTAAACTGGTTACATTACTTAAACACCCTCAGGTGTCTAAGTGCTTTAACTTTGCTTGCTACATTCCCTGGTAGTACTGAGGAGTAGACTGGGAAGGGAGATCTGATAAGACAATAAAGGAACTGTCCAAACTGTGTTTCTTATGCAGCTTGTTCTGAGACTCTAGCCCTTTGCCTCTATGGGCAAGTTTCAGGACTTAACTATCCTTTCCTTCCACCTCCCCCCTCACAAAGTAGACACATACTATTGTTACTTCTGTGCTCTTCTTCCAAAAAGCCAACAAACTCACAGATGTGTGTATGTGTCATCTTTCTCCTGAGATTTAGAACAGTGATTCTCAAAGTATGGTCTGGGAACCTCTATGAAGGGGCCTTGAGACCCATTCAAGGGGTCCACAAGGTCAAAATTATTTTCATAATAGTACTAAGATGTTTTAATTCCTAATATGATAAACATCAATAAATGCAATACACAAAACAGCCCTTTGCAGGGTCCTCAATCATTTTTAATAGTCCAAAAGGGTCCTGAAACCAAAAAAAGTTTGATGCTGGTTTAGAATTTAAGTTCTTTTCATGTTTTATATAGTGCCTAAGACATTAAGGATTCTTTAAAAATAATGAGTGCGAGTCTAAGGATGCAAAAGACATATATTCTTTGGAATATCAAATAAGGGAATTTGCTTTGCTTACAAGCAAATATTTATTACAAGAGCTTTGTTTTCCCTTTTCAAAGGTGGGTAGGGGAAAGTAGGAGGGAAGGAAAAGAGATTATTTTTTCATTAAAAAAGTATTTTTTTAAAAGGAGCACCTGGCACATTTGGGAGAGGGGTAGCATATCCACACATTAGTATGATACAGACTAGCAATTCATGTAATTAATGATCTTAGAGAGTTGAGGGGGTACAATGGGGGTGGGGGGGAGTGAGGGTTAAAGTGACTTGTCCGAGGTCACCACAGCTAGTATGTGTCAGAGTTAGGACACGACTCCAAGGCCAGATCTCTAAACTTTAGCCCCCCTGTCTCTGCTTTGTACACAGCAGTCACTTTATAAGTATGTGTTGGGTTGAACTGATTGTGTGAAGAAGAGAAAAACACAATTATTAGACTAAGACCATATTACATCCTTTTTTTCAGATGGATATAACTGCTTTCCCCCATGAATTATCATTTTCCTTTTTCTATGTGAAAGAACTATTGCTAACCCACTGAGTCTCTGCATTAGGCCTTGCTTTGTCTCTTCTCTCTCTCTCTCTTTGTCACAGCTGGAATTGAAACAGATGGAGTTATTGAATGTGGAAAGGGAGATAAAATTAACACAGGTAATGAGCAGTAGTTTTACTGATGAAGGAGGAATTTTAGACCATTTGGAAAAATTCCAGAACCTTAAAACATGAAATAAGATTAATCAAAACCTAGTTTGGAAGCAAGTGGGAGATATTATAATTATTTAACATTTACTAAGCACCAGCAACATATGAGACACAGCACAGGGCAAGGGGGAAGGCTTGGTCATTGACCTCTGGAACTCCATTATGTAGTACAAGAAAAAAGCTACTATGAGTTGTGAACCAGAGCATATTTTAAATAGTGCATACTGACATTTCATAAAAGGCCTTCATTTAAAAGGAGCTCACTGACACCCTAGAGGCTCTATTTATCCTCTTGTAAAGTACTAGGGGCCCCTAATCTTGGTGCCACATCCAAAGTCAGCAAGGAGTTAGTTTTCATGATCTATTCAGTCCTTGACAGTTTGCTCAAGCCAGAAAGACAAAATCAATTCAATTCAACCAGCATTCATTAACTGCCTACTACATGCAGAGCACCATGCTAGGCACTGAGGGAAATACAAAGTCCAGATGAGGCAGGATTCCTGACCTCATGGAGCTTTCTAGTCTTGAAGTATATATTTGGAGTATACACTTCTATTCTTGTAGTATATACAAGGATCTATCGGGGATTATAATTCTTTTTTCTTCTATGGCACTGGTAATGCAAGGGAAGTTCACCCTTGGCTATGTTCCAATTATCCCTCTCTCAGATGTTCAGGTTATAGCCCCCAGTTAAGTTGAGTAATCCTGTCCAGTCAGGAAGGAAAATGAGATCTTTTATTAACCATTTAAGTTCCTGGGAAATTTTGATGTGGACAGGAAGCATATTGACCAGGTGTTATGGAAAGCAGGGTGTGAAACTGTTTCATTGACAGAAACCAGCTTGGAGCTAAGAAGGGAGAGACATGTTCCTGAGTCATGCAAAACTTTTTTGTGTGAGGCCAGAATTTGGCAGGAATAGCATTACAAGGGAAGGTGTCAGAGTGAAGACATATGGGAACCGCAAAGAACTACAGGAGAAGCAACAATAGGGACAGATGATAACTATCCTCTAGGAACTACATAGCACATAGTATTACTACCTATATTACTATCCTTAGTGTACCCATAGTACAACTACCTATTACCCTATAGTAGGTAAAATGCACTGAGGAGCTCTAAAACAAGAAGCAATACCTTTGAGGAGTACATGATTGTAAGTGACCGAATCTATACAGTTCTGTAGGAAGAGGTTTCTCTTAGTATATGTCAATGGTTTCCATGACCTCTGATATGAATTCTATTTCATAGGATCATAATGTCATAAATTTACAGCTGTAAGGAAACTTAAAAGATGTAAAGCCCAACTGCCTCCTTTTACAGATCAGGAAACTGATAACCCTGAGAGGCTAATCTAGTCACCCAATGTCACCCAGTTCTGGGAGCAGACCAGATTCAAACACAAGTCTGTAAGCTCCAAATCCAGACAATTTGTCTACTACACTTATAAATAAACTTTTTCTTCCTGGAGCTTTGTGACTTAGGGTCTTATAAGGAATGAGGGTAACAATATGCTGGTTAATGTCATAAAATGAAGTTCACAGATTTGGGAAGTAGAAGCAACAAGCTAGGCAGTGGGGAAATCTCCCAAAAAATGAAGCAGATACTTCCTGTCACTGGGGAGTCTGACACAAGGAATTTTGAGTTTTTTAACTGGCATTGTGATTTCACTGGTGAACTCCAAGTGAGGAAACTTTCTAAAATATATACATGTATACAAATGTACATATATACATACACATAAATATATGTATAGTATGTATATAGTACATATGTGTACATATACATGCATATATACATACAAGTAAAGACTATGCCACTTATGTTCTTAGAACTATTGTGATTGCACTACTAACTTTTCATCTGATATAGCCTGGACTTGAGAATCATGCTATCACCATATACATATCTAAATAGAGCAGTAGATAAAGAGTGCTGGATCTGGAGTCAGGAGGACCTGAATTCAAATCTGGCCTCAGACACTTACTGTGTAACCCCGGACACATTACTTAACATCTGCTTGTCTCAGGGTCCTCATCTGCAAAATGAAGATAATAAAAGCAATTAATTGTTATTGTTATAATTATTGCTGTTACCTTTTGACTAAAATTAGAGCTAATTGTGTAACTGATTAAATCTCCAGAAAAAAAAAGAAGAGGTGAGGGTGATGAATGGAGAAAAGATCCCATCGTAAACCACCCTCTATGGTGAGATAGGAAAGACCCGGGAAAGCTTCTACTCTGCCTCTATTTAGTATGGAGGAAGAAGCAGAAAGGGTAAGTGCCAGGGGCCAATTCTGCTCTCCACGGGAACACCCACACCCAATGTTATTACCAGTCCCTGGTGATTTGCCTGGGGTCACATGTTCAGTCTGTGTTAGGGATGAAACTTGAAACCAGATCAACAAATGTTTATTTGCTTGCTCCTTCCTTCTCTCCTCCTTCCCTTCCTTCCTCCTTCCTTCCTTCCTTCCTTCCTTCGTTCTTTGAGGCATTCCATGTTCCAGCCAAATGGCCTATTTGCTATCACAAACTCAATATCTGATCTTTTGTTTCCATGCAAAGGCTATGTGCCCTGTGCCTAGAATTTATTCCCTCCTTACTTTACCTAACAGAATTTGTTTTTCTTCAAGACTCAAGGAAACTGGTGTGTCCAAGTTTTCAAACACTCTATTAACTGCTAGATCTAATGTTTGTTTGTTTGTTTGTTTTTCCTTTAGGCCTCTTTACATTCAGGTTACCCATTTCAAGACAGTCTACATCTTGCCAACATTCTACCTAAAATCGAATGCCCAGCACTGAATAAAATACTCTGGATCCAATCTGTCCAGGACAGTCTTCAAAAAGAACCATCACCTTCTTAACTCCTTTAAACTCTGACTCTCTGAATAGCAACAAGTTTTTTCGGCTCCACGCTATGGAGTTTGTAATGCACTGATACCTCCAGAATTATTTTTTTCAAATGAAGTAGGGCCTAGCCATGCTCACACATTCTGTACTTGTGTAGTCAATTACTTGAACCTAAACACAGGACTTTACATTAATCCCTATTAAATTTCATCGTATCAAATTCAACCCATCATTTTGGTTGTTGACATCTCTTTGGATCCTGACCAAAGTGTTATTGAATATGATATGTAATGTGATACATGTAATATGCATGTATATATGTGTGTGTGTGTGTGTGTGTGCGCGCGTATGGATATGTATATATATGGACAGCTTTGTAAAATTAATAAGCTTGCTTTCTAAGGCTCCATTCAAATTATCAATAAAAATGTTAAATAAGACAGAACCATGGACAAACGCTTAGAGAAATCCACTAGAGGACTGATGCAGGGCCATTGATGACTCTCCCATCTCTGCAACTGACTACCCAGACATTTCTGTCTCCACCCCAGCCCTCTTTTTTTAGCCTGGAGGTGCCTGCAGCCCCCCTTCTCAGATTGGTCAGTTCCTGTCTAGAACATCCATTTGAGGCAGTGCCTGGGCCAACAATATTCAGTTCTCTCCAATCTCCACTTGAGACTCTCCAGATTTTTCAACACTCCTTCCCTCACCCTAATTTTAAGCTCCCTTTTATGTGTTATCTTCCCCCTGCTAGAAAGAAAGCTCTGAGAGTATGGACTACACTTCTTTTTGCTCCTGTTTTGTATCCCCAGTGCTCAGAATAGTACCTAGCACATAGTAATCATTTTAATAAATTATTTATCTATTAATAATTCAACTGATTCCATATCTATCCAATTTTAGTATCATCTATTTCACATCTCTCCATCAAGTCTATAAGAGCAGTACGCTTTGCTGAAACCTAAGTATACCGTGGAGAATATGTCAGTCTCAAAAGGTTGCTTTGACAATCAAATAAGATAGTTTATACAAAGTCTTTTGAAAAGCTTAAAGCTCGATAGTAACATCAGCTATCATTATTATAATTATTAATACAGCATTCTCCAATGTAGCAGTCGATAAATACAGTCAAAAATGGAAAATAAGATTAGCCTGCCCTGATCAATTCTTTTTTTTTTTTTGCAATTGGGATTAAGTGACTTGCCCAGGGTCACACAGCTAGCAAGTGTCAAGTGTTTGGTCTGAGGCTGGATTTGAACTCAGAGCAGGTGCTCTATCCACTGCACCACCTAGCTACCCTGTCCTGATTAATTCTTGATGAAGCCATGCAGGTGCTTAATGATTATTGCTTCCCTTTCTAAATGTTCACATGCCAACACTTTAATATTTTTCCTAGATTCCTAGATTAGATCCTAGGATCTAGATGCTTAGATCTTAGATCCAGATAGATTCCCAGTCAGGAATACTAGTCAAGTTCACCATTCAGGATCCATAACACTCATTATCTGTGTGACTCTGGGCAAGTCACTTAACCCCAAATGCCACACCAAAAAAAAAAAAAAGAAAAGAAAAGAAAAAAAGAAAGAAACATCAGGATATCATATGCCTTTCTACAGCCCTGAAGCGCCTCTCTTATTTTCTGAAATTTTTCCAAACAATCACATCAGCCAGTAGTTTCAGTAACCTGATGTGTAGTTATTCCAGACTTGGTTACTTGAACTAATCAAAGGCAACTAGGTGCTCTCTTGCTATTTCCGCATCTGTGTACCTTTTCAATTTCTTATTAACCATTTTTGTTCTCTTTCCCAGTCTAAAGATCATTCTCCTTGGAAGAGAAAACAGAACCAAAATAAGAGTTGTGTAGTTCAGTTTACTGTCCTTTTTCGGCCATCTCTCCATCCACACTAAATAATGGTCCCACCCCTTCTTTGATCCCCCTCTTTCTCCAAATGGAGCTGAAAAGTCCTTTTTTATTCTCTTTAACTTTCATCATCACTGGCTTCAACACACTGGGCATTCATACTACTGACAGTCTGTTTGGAGTAGGGGACTGCTCTGTGGCCAGCATTTATCAATTGTTTTCTACGTGCTGGGCATTATGCTAAGCACTGAGGATACAAAAAAACGCATGAAACCACTCTCAGGGAGTTCATATTCTAATTCTGCTCCACACAATCCAGCCTTAAGTACCTGCCTTTTGTCTTATTTCCTCTCAAAATACAAATTGGTGGAAGAATCCTTCTTACATCCACATTGGTCTATTTAGAAAGCTCCTATTTTTCTTTCTCTTTAGTACTGTTTCTATTTTTTATCTTCACAGTTTTTTTTTTTTTTAGAATTTCTCATCCTTCTTGAAATAATTTCCTCCATAGAATTTTAGGCCAAGGGGCCAGCCATAACTAATCTTTCTCTGTATATTACTGTATTTTTTATGGCTTCTTTAGGAAAGAAATAAAAATTAGTTTTCCTTCAATCATGAAGCAAAGCAATGATAAGTCTACATAGTTTCTTTTTTCAGGGTCCATTTTTGAAGCATGCCTGCAGTTTAAAACCCAGTACCATTGGTTTGGCCCTTCACATTAAGTGTATCACCATTGAGACCAAGGTTCAGGTACTAAAAATAACAATTAAAGGAAATATTTCCTCTAAAATCAACTTCCTAAAGTCAGCTAAATTAGATCTGAATTGAGCTGTTCTCAGAGTCCAAAAGGGAGATTTTCTGTTATATTATCTAACATACATGAAGAAATTATAACAAAATTAAAAGCATATATCATCAGCTTGCAAAATGCACAGGAACCATACTATTTTGTGTGTGTGTATGTGTGTGTGTGTGTGTGTGTGTGTGTGTGTGTATTTTAGAGATAGTACAAAAAAAAAAAATCATTAATCATTAGTCATGTCTCATTTACCATGTGTTCAAGTAGAAAGAATACATTGTGTCCATCACTCTATACTCTAAATCTGTGAGGATCATCTTCCCCTTACTGGTTCCCTGCAAATATCTTTTATAACATTCTGTTCCAAATGTCCAGATTCAGCATTTGCCAAAGTGACAACTGAAGTAAAGATGGTAGAAACTCATTACTTATATTTTTAAATGACTCAGATGTAATTCATTTAGAAGGTTTAGAAAGTTGAGAAAGAAAATAAATGTGATTCCGCACCACATTGTGGGAAGCAGATCTATTGTAACTGCTGAGAGCTAAATTTGGTAAACAGTGGGAGAACGTCAGAAGATTTAACCTAGTCTTAATTGGTTCAATAATCTGGGATACCAGACTGTATCCCAGCGAGGAACAGATAGAAATATAGCATTGGATTAAATATAGCCAATGTTCCCTTAAAGGCTCTTTTCCAATAAGGTGTCTCCCATGCCAGGTGGTATAATGGATAAAGTGCTGGGCTTGGTGTGACGAAGACTTGAATTCAAATCCAGCCTTAGACACTTACTAGTTGTGTGACCCTGGGCAATTCATATGACCTCTGTCTGCTTCAGTTTCCCCAATTGCAAAATGGGAATAATAATAATAGCACCAACTTCCCAGAGTTGTTGTAAGGTTTAAATGAGATAATATTTGTAAACTGCTTAGCACAGTACCTGGTGCATAGGGGAAGATTAATAAATACTTGTTCCCTCCCTTTCTCCCACATTTATTTCAAAAATCATACATTATTCCTTGAAATATGTAACAATAGTGATAACGTTATCCTAAGACTTTATTCTAAGACCATCATTACTATCAAACAAGGCATAAAACATGGAAACACCATCATTATGGACGATGTCCGGTAGAGAGTACAAACTCCATTATGTACAAAGCACATTCTGAATGAGACGATATTGGTGGATGACATTCTACTGATTATTATCAAGGCCCAGAGCATTCCAGAAACTCCTAGATGAGATCTATAACAACTCAAAAGGGTCCAACTTCACTATTCACAAAGGAAAAGCTATCTGGATAAAGAATACCTTTAGTCTAGATAATGATATGAGTACAGGAGGAAATGCCTTTGGAGAATTACACAGTTCTAAGGGCAGTTAGGTGGCACCGTGGATAGAGCACTGGCTCTGATGTCAGGAGGACCTGAATTCAAATCCAGCCTCAGACCAAACACTTGACACTTACTAGCTGTGTGACTATGGGCAAGTCACTTAATCCCAATTGCCTAAAATAAAAAAAAAAACAATTACACAGTTCTTTTTTTGACTCCAAGATGATCTTGAAATCAAACAATCAACAAACATGTATTAAGCACCTGCTATGTGCTAGGCAGTTAGGGATACACACACACACACACACACACACACACACACACACAGAGGAGCATTCTCAACAACACCTGAGTGGCTTGCCCCATCCTACTGACATCTGAGTTCAAATATCAGATATTTACCTTGTGAACCTGGACAAGTCACGTAACTTCTGTCTGCCTCAGTTTACTCAACTGTAAAATGGGTATAGTAATAGCCTTGTTTCTCAGGGTTGTTGTGATATTTGTTGTGATAAAAGGTGATATTTGAAAAACACTTTGCAAACTTCTAAGTAAAAGATAAATGCTAGTTGTTATTATTGCCATGGTCCATGACAGAAAAAAGCTAAGAACCATTGAGTTGAGAGTTAGATTTGGGCCTGGAATCTGTTCTAACAATAATTACAAGTGTACATTTCTTTTCTTGGGCAATGTGGTCCCTCATTGATAACCCACACAACAGGCTTTCTCACTGCTGGATTTTTAACTCTTTTATAATTTTTACTCATAACAGGACTCCTATTTTATGTCATTATGTATGAATTACAGCTTAGTTAGTGATCTCCAGTTAGTGTTCTCTCATTCAGAGGATCAAATGAGGATTTTTTTAAAGACACATGTGAGGTATTCTCTTTTTCCTTAAACGAAGAATTATTGCTCTGTTCATCTTTCATGACTAAATTTGAATATTTATTAAAACAGTGCTGGTGCAGGTCAAGCCAATGTCAATGTTTGCTGCCTCTGCTCCTTGATCAACCTGTCATATACTTGTGGCTACTGAAAGCTGCTTGCCCTCACTGCCTGTCATCCTGATATTCTGTCAAGTTCCTGTCAGTGGCTGCACTTGCCCAGGCATCGTGGTGTAGTGTTATATTGTTTCAAGCTGGTTTTCAGTGCGTCCTTGCCGGGCTTCCTCCTGGTCTCTCTACAAGCTACTACCCTCTTTGGCCTCATCATTCAGATAATCAGCACTACTCAGGCAAGCCATTTAATTAGAGGCTTTTGGCTAACCGAGGCAGGAAAATGGGATGTTCCAAGTACTGGAGCTTTGGAAATGTATGGCCCTGTTGGAGTTATAGCTTCTGATATGAAGAGTCTAACCTCTGCAACAAGAATCTCTAAGTGGCTCTTGTCTCAACAAATGCATAAATGGATGGGAAAGTCTTTTTGAAAAGAAACAAAAATTTAGAGAGGAGTAGAGGGCAGCTGGGCAACTAGATAGTGCAATGGATGAAGCAAGCACTGGGCCTGGAGTCAGGAAGACCTGAGTTCAAATTTGACCTCAAACACTTACTAGCCAAATGACTCCTGGGCAAGTCACAAAACCCTATTTTGCCTCAGTTTCCTCATCTGTAAAATGAGCTGGCGAAGGAAATGGAAAACCACTCCAATATCTTTGCTAAGAAAATCCCAAGTAAGGTCACAAAGAGTCAGACACGATTGAAACAACTGCACAACAATGAATAGAAAAGCCCTATAAATTTAAAACCAACACCCAGTTCTTGAGGTTCAAGGCACATCTTTCTAGTTTCAAAACATAAGTTGATCTAGATAATCATGAAATTATAAAATTCTAGAGCTGGAGAAGCCATCTAGAGAAATAATCCCTTCAACAACATATCCAACAAGCAATCACCCACCACTACTGCTCAATCAAGATCATCTAGTCATTTGAGGAACCCTATTTCCTTGTGCCCCTCCACATGAGGTTGGTACTGAGCTAATTCTACAGCAATTCTAGAATTACCTGGCAAGGAATATAGTTTTGCTTTTCTTTCTATATTCGTTCATTTCATGACATTATTAGCTCTCAAGTTAAATCCTCATCTCTAGCCATATGAGTCCCAAATATATGTGTTGTATGCATGCATGTATTCAGCCTTAATCACTTTTCAATCCTGTATCACCAAATGCCTTTTGGGCATTTATAGGCATCTCAAACTCCTCACATCCAAAACAGAACTTATCACCTTCTGTGGCTGAAGTTATTACCACCCTTCCCACCACACCAATTCTACTCTTCTTGAGATTTTCCCTATTTTCTTGAGGACTACCATACTTCTGGTCTCCCAGGTTCACCCAGGTGGCATCCTCAATACCTCACTCTCCCTCATCTAACACATGCAGTCAGTTGCCAAATATTAACATCTATCTCCACAACATCTCTCACATATCCCCTTATCTTCTTTCACCACCCTAATTCAAGCCCTCATTACCCTGTGCTTAGACTATTACAAGATCTTACTAATTGGCCTCCCTTCCTAAAGTTTCTCACCACCCCACTCCATCACCCACACCTACACAGCCAGCAAAGTAAATTTTCTAAAGCCCCTCGCTCGATAAACTCCAGTGTTTTCATTCTACCTCCAGGTCTAAATGAAAACTCTACCGTCGGTCATTTAAAGCTCTCCATGTTGTGGCTCATCCTACCTTTCCAGACATTACACATTACACATGCCCTCTATGTTCTAGCCCAAATGGATTTCTTGCTATTTCTTACACATGGTACCCCATCTCCTATCTCCACACCTTTGCATTGCATATCCCACATGCCTAAAGGAGACTCCTTCCTCACCACCACTTCTTGGAATCATTGGTTTTATTTCAGATTCAGCTCAAGCTCTACGTTGCTCAGTATATTTTTTTCTGGTTCACTCCAGCTGCTACTGCTTTCCACCCACCACCAGTACCCCCGGGGTTACTTTGGATCTGCTGTATATATGTTTCGTTTATACCTTTTTTTTTTTGCTTCAATCTCTTTGATTCACTTTTAGCCACAGGAGCTGTGTATATGTTGTCTCTTTCACTAAAACATAAGCTCCATGAGGGCAGAGATTGTTTGACTTTTGCCTTTGTATCCCCAGTACCTCACACAGTATCTAACCATCTAGTAGGTACTTAATAAATAGTTGTTCTTTGATGGATTGATTCTTCTTTCCACATATAATTAGTCAGGAGATTGACCGTGCCTACTTCACACTCAAATATCCAACAGTCAGTAAAAGAATGTTGTTTGGCACAGTGTAGATCAAACAGAGGAATCGCTGATTGAATTGACTAGATATTTTGATCTTAATGTACTGGGTGTAATAACAAACTATCCTGGATGTTTCATTCAGATGAGCCTATCATTCAAGTTCCTTGTGGCTTATGAGCTCCGATTTGGGTGACCAACTCAAGTTTGTAGGGATAATGGTGCATATTTATGTAGCACACAACAGTTGGTAGGGTTTTGTCACTGTAACCCTGTGAGATAAGGAGGACAAGTGTCATTATCCTCTACTTTACAAATGACACGAGGCACAAAGACATTAAATGATGTGAACGCTATCACTCAGCAGACTCCGGACCTGAACCTAGGGCTTTGTCCTTCCAAATCAAATAATCTTCCCACAAGAGCACACTGCCTTTGAGGATATGATAGGTTAGAAAATCACTCAAAAGGTTCATCTGGTTCTGTCACTTTTATGCCTAAACCAGAGGAAGCACATTAACATTATAGAAATCTTGTGAATTTTTAGAGCAAGGTCAAAGAATTATAAAATTTCAAACTAGAAGGCACATTAGTGACCAACCAGTTTAATCTCCGCAATTGAAAGATAAAGAAATTGAAATCCAGTGACATAAAGTGACTTGCCCAAGGTCACACAGATGCTAAATTGCAAAACTGGGATTAAAACCCAAATCTTCTGAGTAGATAATAATATTAATAGCTAACACTTATATAACACCAAAGATGTGCCAGGCACTATGCTAAGCACTTTACAACTATTATCTCATTTGATTCTCCAATGACCCTTGGAGGTAGGTGTGATTATTATCCCCATTTTATTGATGTGGAAACTGAAGCAAACAGAGTGACCTGCCCAGAGTCACACAGCTAGTGTAAATGTCTGAGACCATATCTGAACTCTGCTCTTCCTGACTCCAGGCCAGGCACTCTATCCATTGTGCCACCTGGCTATCTATGACTAGCCATGGCCTATTTATCCTAAGTTACTTGCAACCTGGTTTGACAGAACTGTTTATTGACCTCCAGCATTCAATGAGAAATTTATCTTTGCAAATTGATACATTACAGCAAAGGGGGGGAGGAGGTGCAGGGTGGGGCACAGCAGCAGGTAGAACAGGTATGGCTATTTTGGCTCTCAGGCCATCTCTATCTCACTCTTGAATAAACTCAGATACTCAACACCAAATGTCTGATTTGCTTTCAGTCTTTTAAAGCCCTTTCTTTTTCTTCACTTTCATTTGCATGGAACCACGAGAAATTAAAGCAAATCTAATAATATGAACATTTTTTTAAAATAGCATAATATCAGTAGTACATATTTCTTCCTGATTAGTAGTTTCCTTTTGATTAAATTATGCATTTTAATATAGGTTCTTCATTTCTCAATAGTCACATATAGAAGAGTCAATAGGTCCCTATATTTATATATAACTGAATTCTTTTGTACTCCAAACTCCTTGAACTAAATATGATCCAAAATCCTTAATAAATATTTATGTTCTGAATCCTCATAGCACTCCTATGAGGGGGATAGTACTATCCTCATTTTAAAGACAGGGGAGGGAAATAAAGACATGGAAGGGAAATGACGTTTGTCCAAGGTCACTAAGGCAGTGATACTGAAACAAAAATGGAACCTGGAGCTTCTTACTCTTTGACCCTGGTTATCTCCAAGAATAAATATTTCCCATAATAAATATTTTATCATCTTTCTATGGTATTATTATTACAATAATAATAATTATTATTATTATTACATTTTACATACCCCATAGGGGTTGGTTTCCTTCAATGGCACATTACCATCTAAATTTGGGAGCAACAATTTACATGGTTTTTGTGACACTGAAGGAGATTGGGGAAACATTTCTAAGTCACTCCACAGAAGTTTTTGTTAGATAATGCTTTCTTCCCTTCAGTTCTTATATTGGGAACTTTTGATGGATAGCATAGCTAACATCCATTATGAGTGATGCTCACTAGGAGCTCCTATAGAATACAGTTCATTCTATGCATCCATCCATCCATCTGTTAAGATTTAGGCTTAGAACAACAGAACTGGAAGAGATCTTAGCAAACAGCTGGTACGAAATCTTACAGATGAGGAAACAAACTTAGAGAGAATTGATTTGCCCATGGATCCAAAACTTATTTTAGTGGCAAGGATGGAATTCAAACCCAGACCAGGGAGGGGGGTGTTTTCCCACAACACCCATGCTCATGCATATAAAAACTCCATGCTAGGCACCAAGAGAGATACAAAGATAAATATGAATCACACATTGTTGGAGCTGGACCTAGGAGGCTCTTCATCATAGCCCCTGTTCCCAATGAACTTGGAATCAAGTAGGAGAAATAAGACACATAAATACACACACACACACACACACACACACACACACACACTACAAAACAGAACCTGATAATCACAAAAAACAGAGACAGCATAACATAGTAAATAGAGGTCCAGCCTTGGAATCAGAAGATCTGGGTTCCCGTCCTGCTTATGTCACAGTTACATGACTCTGTGAAAGTCATTTAACTTCCTTGTGTTCCATACAACTCTCTAAGACTATGAATCCCACAGAGGTTGTCTCAGTGAAAGGAGATGCCATATAGATTTGCCACACCAATAAAATAATCAACTTGGACCCAAAAAAAAAGTATGGAAAATGATTTTGTATTACTTTCACCGCTAATTTGGTGCTTTGCTCATACCTCTCCATTCGCTTCTCATGTTATCTCATAGTAGAGTATCTGTCTTCCGCTAAAGTCCTATTCTGAAACTCCATCATAGGTAAAGGTGAGTTTATTCTTGAAGATTATCCCTGCAAAGCATAAGCTCTGGGAAGTCCTATCCAATTGGAATGCTTTCAAATACAGTACGAGTTCGGGATTGTATGTTTGACATCCAAGGACCAGCCTAATTAAATACATTGATACTCATTACTAAGTTGACAGCAAGTTAATGAATTTTTCAGCCACAACAACTCTTTCTTCAATATGTATCAATAAAAGGAGTGCAACAACCTCCTCCTAGATACTCTCTTCTCACTGGATTTTCATGACACTATTCACTTCTAGAGACATGGGTGTCACGGTTGTGCTGTCGGACACTAATTATTAAAGGTTAGGTTTACACCCCAAAACTTCTTTTTAATAAGCTATTGTGTATGATAAAGATAATCAGTTTTGAAAGACTTAGGAATTCTGATCAACACAATGGCCAACCGTATTTTGAAAGGACTCATGATGCAACATGCTATCCACTACAGATAGAGAGCTGATGGGCTCAGAGTACAGAATAAAGCATATTTTCTTTTCCTTTCTGTGTTTTTGTTTGTTTTTCTTGCCTTCTCACTGGGGAAGGGAAAGGGAGTAGAGAGAAAGAAATTCAGAACTGAAAATTAAATTGAATTTTTAAAAAATTTCAAATAAGCTATTATGGACAGATTGATGACAATGTATAGATGGAAGTACACATTGTTTTTGTCAATCACTCATACCACAGAGATAGATGAAAAGGTTAATATATTCAATTAATGTGGCATTTTACAGATTTTCAGTTCAATAATTAAGTTAATATACTGATTAGGATCAGGAATTTATTCATTACTTGATAAGTGATGGGAAGCCACCAAAAATTTTTGAGTAAAATAGTAATATGTGTACAAGGAATGTTACATAGGAAACAAACTGATGAAGAAGTTATTTTAATCGGCAAGAAGAGATGAGAGACTGAAAAAGGATGTTAATATTGGGGAACTACGAGGAGGAGAAATTAGATATGGGAGATACTGTCAAGGTTTAAAATCAAATGGCTTTGCCATTGATTGATTGGATAAGGGGAAAGGGAGTAGCAAAGTAAAAGGAGGCATTTTAAGGTTTTGAAGCTATGTGCTTACTAAGGTAGTAGTCCTATCAACAGAAAGAAAGAAGTTTGCAGTTCTGTTTGTGCTGCCCCAAGAATCTGAGGACAATAACACAACAGAGGAGAGTCTGATGATTCTTTATCAAAATTTAGCAGAAAAAAAAAACCTCAGCAGAAGCATTGTATCTGATTGAATTCTAGACATGCTTTATCCATTCAGCCAATTTACATTCAAAGACGTAAGTCTTGAGTCTGCAAACACGGAGGATTTCCTAAATTTCTTAATATATACCCTCTATTGCCACCAGTCTCCTCACTTGATTCCACCATTAAAGAAGTGCGATGTCATATCACATCCTAATACTAGCCATAAAGTTGTAGATGGATAAGGTAAAGTTGGTGGAAAATGTAGAAAGACCCTAATTTTCTAGTGGTTTTTTAGAGTGGTTAAATCAATTACTTTTCTCATTGTCTAAATATATCCTGATGCAATTACCTTGAGGTTGGTTTAAAGTCAATTTAAATAAGGTAGAGCCTGGCAAAATTTCTAATTCCTACCACTTGAAGATGAAGAAAAGAAGGATGTCTGGAAACTTATGGCTTTTGCTGAAAAATGAAAAGAAGAGATGATCTTTTTAGCTTAAAATTTGTTACAATCCCCCCAAGTTTTCAAGTAGAGGAGTCTAGCAAAAAAAGAGTCATCTCCACTAAAAAAAGAGTATATTAAATAGATATGCTTTAAATACCACAATTATTCTTTACTTTTTGTGTTTTCATGACAATTTTCCCCCTACTAGTTTCAACGTGCTAATTAGCATCTGATTTAGATCGTATGACATTTTAGATCATTGACATCAGATATTACAAGATTATCTGGACTCACACTGAAATTGCAAAAATCCAGAAATGGAAAAAACTGACATAGTGAATACTTCCAAAGTCTGCAATGCAAATCAAATACAGCACTGCACATGAGCAATACTTAAAAAAAAAGAAAAAAAAGGAAAAAAATTAATTTAAAAAAAAAAGATCTCTGGGGTTTTAAAGTGTATTTGAAATGATAAGAGTCATCAATCCACACTGAGAACATGAGTAAAATTATTTTTAAACACCAAACACATTTTTTTTTCAAGAATAGTTTGAATCTGAAAATAGCAAGCCTCAGGTAAGAGAAATGTGGCAGTATCACAGATACCCTGTGCCACTGCCTGGTGAAAGAGGACAGGAAACTGTGGCTCATTATTTAGGGTACTGTATTTTCTTCCTTCTTCCTTCCTATTGTTTATTTTTACTTTAATCAAGAGTTATTTCTCACAGCATTACTAAGCTTATTTTATGGTCATGTAAACAGGTAAGCCAAAGACATTGGTTCTGCATTGAATATCAAAGTAGACCTCTATTCTGAAACTATCAGAGTTATGAATGGGGCCCCCCAAAATTGTGAAATGGGTAAAATTTTTCAGGCTCCCCATTCTGTCCTTTGTCTACCCTTTCTCTTTTCATTTTAAGAGGCAACAAAACCTCATGCCAAGGGAATTAATTTTTAAAGGTGAAATTTCAATGTTGTAGTAGAAGTGCTTCTACAGGATAAGATGTGATTAAGAAATTTCAGTTTCCTATTGACGCTCAAATAAAACTTTGAAAATGCTTTTGGCGTTTAAAGGCCTTCACAATTTGGATATAACCTAGATTTCCAGAATGAATTCCCATTACTTCCCATCATTCATTCTACATTCCAGACCATCTGCCCTCTCTATGATTCCCCAAATAGCTCATTCCATCTCCTATCTCCCAGACTATGCACAGGCTTTCCCTTATGCCTAGATTACTTTCCCTTCTCAACTAAACTTTTTGAAATCCTTAACACCATTCAAGGATCCATTCCTTTGAAGTTTCATATCTTCTGAGAGGCCTTTTCTGATTCCTACCCCACCCCCAGATGTTAGCACTGAACCCCAAAGAAAATTTTCTTTGATTCCCTTTGATATGTTTTTAATTTATTTTTCAGAGGACATATTCTCTTCCCTGCCCCAAGAAAATAAGCTTCTTAAAGGCAGGGACTGTTCATTTTTATCTTTATATGCCTAACACCTACCTATCATAATTCCTGGCACATGATAGGCATTTAATAAATGCTTATTTTTAATGTTTGTTGCTGTTGTTGTAATCTTGCCATCAAGGCAGCCAGGTATTCTGTTTCTGTGCAAAGTCCCTACTCTTTCACATGAGCAGACTTCAACCAAGGAAATTAAAATACACTCGTACTTGTTCTCCTGAAATCCCATGATTGGCACAAAGATTTACCAACCTAGGCACAGGAGAAGGAAGAGGCTCACTCATCCGTGCATTCTTCTTGAAATACCCACCTCTGGGACATTGGGGCCAAATGTGCCTCCTAAGTATCCCTTCTCTGTTTTGCTACACGGTCATATGTAATGTTCCCAGACATTCAGGTTTTTTAACCAGTAAGTAGTGACAGGATTTGGAACTGAAAGAGGCATTAGGGCTCACCAAAGGTTCATCTCCCCCCTACGCACTTTACAAGGGAGGAAATTGAGGCCCAGAAAAGAGAAGTGGCTCACCCAAGATCACAGAGGTATTTAGTGGTAGAGCAGAGATTCAAACATCAAGTCCTCTGATTCTCAATTCAGTGCTCTTTCCCCTGTGACACCCTGCCTCATTAACTCTTGCCCACATATTTTAACTTTGCCTCAATTTGGCCCTTTTTCCTGTTCTGTGTATCACCTTACTTCTGAAAAGATGGTGAGGTCAGAGATGGGAGAATAACTACAAGTTCTAACTAATTGACTGCTTTGGCTCTTCCAGTCCTCAAGAATGCTGACACCTCAGTTAGGACATGATACCCAGCTCTTCCTAGGGGTACACAGAATAGTCTTAAAAGTAGTGTGATTGGAACTTTAATAATTATAATTTCACTACATACCATAAAATAATTTACTTAGGGAAATGGCATATGTCCCACCTCTAGGGTTATTTCAAATAAGTCAAGATACTTGATCTCAGAGCAGGAAACATCTCAAAGGCTATTTAGTCCAACACACACACACACAAAGAACATCCTGCAACAACACACAAGACAAGGGGTTATAAAGTCTGCTTGAAAAACCGTCTCCCATCCCATGAGAAGTGAACCTACTACCTCCCAAAGCAGCCCATTCCTCTTTCAGAGAGTTCTCTGGGCTCTAGTCTCTCATAAAATGAAGGAATTGGAACTGATTAGATTAGAGGTTGCTTCCTACTCTAAAATTCTATGATATGATGATTCTAAGTTCTGACATATCTGAGTAAGGTAAGGCTAAACAAAATTCTCAGAAACATTAGCAGAATTTGAGTTGAAGATCTACCAGATTTTCATTTTCAACACACACCAACCCAAATGTCAACATAGAGGCAATTCTTTACATTTGGTAAATGAGGTCCTAAAAAGATGTTCACCAAAATATTATCTCAGTTGAACCACCTGGTATATTAATTTTGAAAATGTTGGCAGTAGAGACCAAGTGGGAGAGCACAAGTTAGTCTGTGCATTTGCAATTTTCAAAAGTTTCACTGTACAATGGTGACGGGAGGTGGAGGTGTGTTGGGCTACATGTCCTGCATAAATATTTTTGAAAATATTTAGCAGATAATGTGGCTCCCACTAAGGCAATGTACTCAAAAGCACCATGTTGAACCACCCACCAGGAGAGATTTTCCAGGCAAAAGAAGTTTCTGATTTTCAATAGGAGACAAAGGAGAGATGTGCCTGCCACCTCCATAGGACTTCTAAAAACATAAAATGGTGAGAGTGGAATCCTATATGCAGCAGCTGCAGGGAAACAAGCCAGAGGATCCTCACTTGTAGAACTATACTTTATGCTGGCTAGAAGAAAATTTTTAAATGGTCAGTGTTTAAATAATATACAATATCCTTCACTCACACAACACTACCGTGAAATAGTCTGACAGCCTGAGAATTAAAGCCAGAATCCACTGCTTGCCAGACTAATGTCCATCAATTTGTAATGCTCTGGAGTCCTTCACTGTAAGACAAGCTAGCAGACTGACTGTGGTTAAAGTGACAGTGTCCTTTGTCTGCTAGTTCTTTATCTTTAAAGTAGACGGTGCTGCAGAGGAGGATGGAGAACACTAGCTTGGGAGTTAGAGGACCTAGATTCAAATCTTGCCTCTGACATTACTACTTATCTTTTCCTTAAGCAAGTCATTTAAGCTGCCTGGGCTACAGTTTCTACCTTTATAAAATAGAGGAATTGGACCAAATGGTGCTTGAACCACTATTCTATATATACTTACATATGACAGAATTATATCTTAGAATGTAAGCTCCTTGAGGGGAGGAACTATCTTATTGTAGCCTCAGTGCTTAGTACTTAGAATGAGCTTAATAAATGTGTTGATTGCTTGATTGATAAGTGATCACCCATACATATTCATTTTGGGTGATCCCATAATATTTAATGAAAAATTAACAATGATAACATTTATGTAGCAAACATTCCTACAACATAGGTAGCACAAATATCAGTATCCTTGCTTTACAGATAAAACCTGAGTCTTAGCAAAGTGAAGTGATTTGCCTCTGGTCACAAAGTCAGTAAGTATTGGAGCTGTCACTGAACCTCAGGTCTCTTAACTCTAAACCAGTGTACTCTTTTCACTGTAACACCATATTATAAGAACTAATATTTACATAAGGTATTAAAGTTTGCCAAGCATATACCCTATCTCATTTAAGTTCCACAACAATCTCATAAGATACTCTGCGGAATTATTTTTATTTTATGGATGAGGGTGTGCTGGAGCTGATTATTAAATTTTCAGCATAAGAATTTGCATCTTGGAAATCAGCAAACTCCACAAATCAGAGCTTGATTTATTGTTCCGTTGCTTATCTAGACTGAAGAAAATGATTGGAAAATGCTAATGATGTAGGTTATACTTAAAAGTTTGTCAAGTTTACATTTTTTTAGAGCCAGTTGGTTGTTAAACATTTACTAATACACCCCTACAACTGAAGTTCAGAGAGTTTTTAAAAAAATATTAAGGGGCAGGTAGGTCAAGGAGTAGATAGAGCACCAACCCTGAAGTCAGGAGGACCTGAGTTCAAAGCCAGCCTCAGACCAAACACTTGACACTTCCTAGCTGTGTGACCCTGGGTAAGTCACTTAACCCCAATTGTGAAGAAGAAGGAGAAGGAGAAGAAGAAGAAGAAGAAGAAGAAGAAGAAGAAGAAGAAGAAGAAGAAGAAGAAGAAGAAGAAGAAGAAGAAGAAGAAGAAGAAGAAGAAGAATTAAGCACTGTGCTAAATGCTGAAGATATAAAGAGAAAAGTAATACAGTCTCTGCTCTCAGGGAGCTCACATTCCAATGGGAGAGACAACACATAGAGCTTTCAGCTGCAAATCAGGCAGAAAGATCCTCTTTAATGTTGTTTGAGTGACTTGCTTGTTTATAGTCACAGAGCTAGTTGGAGGTCTTACTAACTTCAAGTCCAGCACTCTAGCCACCATTCCATGCTACCTTCTATATCATAGAGGTTATAGAAAATAGTCATCCCCCCAAAAAAATGATGAAAAATAAGAATAGATTTATCTCTTCATTTTATTCCCCTGCCAAAAAAAATAGTAATAAAGTTAAGTCAAGGGCTTAGTTTTCTTCCAGAAAAAGATAGAAGAAAGATTTAACAATTAAATTCTTTTAAGATTTTTTCTCATATGTTTATATTATGAATATAAGGTTCTTTGTTTTACTCCCACTCCCTCAGAATGCCCTGAATGAGAAATTCAGGTAAGAAATGCCGCTTTGGTGGTTATTTCCCCAAAGGCAATCTCTCCAAAAGGTGAGAGCCCATTTTCAACAAGTTTGCTTAAAAGACCGCCACCTTCACGGCTAGCTGACTCCTTCACATTCCCTTACCTTTTACTGACCTCTAGTGGCCCTTTGTGGCTGTAACAGGGATTTCTAAATCCATTCCAGTGTAGAATAGCCAAGTTTCTTTCACAAGGACATTGGTACACATCTGTACACATGGTTTTAATCATCCACACAGTCAACATTAAACAAATCCACAGTTCCGTTTAACTAATATATGTCTGGCTCCCTAGGACTTATGATCTGTGACTATCTTCATTGCTCCTTATAGCTACTAAGTGGCCTCCTCATCCTTTTCATCTCAACTCAAGTTTAACACAAAATTGCTTTTCAAATCAAACTCACAATGGCCTTTGCATGATATTCAGTTCCTTCTACTCATATGGAAATCCTCTTAGTGCCAAGAAGAGATTTTAGATTAAAAGGAAGGGGTGGGCTGGAGTCATATATCTGATTTCAGGATCCTCTGAAAGGCAACCAAGAGTCTCCATGGTTATAAGTAAACATGGCACCACCTTATTAGATCAGGGCATACAGAACTGTACTAAGAATCAACCATTTCCCCCACCCCCTCTCCTGCACACTTGCCTTCCTTGTGTTTGTTTCCTTTCCTTGCCCCCAGCTTCCCTCCCTGTCCTTAGCCTTCTCAAAATTAAATTGTGTTCAGTTGAAGTTTCAGGTCATGAGTTTATTGCTGAACAAAAATTGTTGTAGGTGATTTATGAAGCAGTTTGGGGGGGAAATGTACCTTCTGTATCCACTAAGCACCTACCCCTTCTTTTGTTCCTATATGCAATTTCTCTTGAAAGGCTTTCCACAAAGAAGAAATAAACTTGATCTATAAAGGAGTTAATAGGTTTGATTACATTTGTATTGCAAACTGCAGAGCTACTGTGTCAGGGTGGGTGTTCTAAATGTTAATGGGCTGGCTGCTGGCTGAACAACAGCTTGGATGCTAAGACAATGGCTCAGTCTAGACTTCAGTGCTTCAACTTAGTACCCAACACTTAGTGTCTGAAAGCAGATGGCATTCTTAAAAGAATGGTAATTAATGCAATAATTAAAATTAACTGAAGGAGAACACCATTTGTATAAACGTGAGGCAGTTGACCAAAAGACTAAGGAAATTAGAGGAAGGGGATATGATTGACAATCTTCTTAGGACCTAAAGGGGCTAGCTCTTCAAGCTGCTAGGCTATATCTGGTATTTAGCAGGAATGGTTTTGTAGAATAAAAGGGTTTCATTACTGCAGACTGTACCCAATCCAACTCAATAACCTTTGACGTATAGGGAAGAGAGAGGCTATGAAAACAGTAGAAAATTCAAAGGCAAATTCAGTAATGTCTTGGGAGAGTTTAACACCAAGAATTTTACTACCTACTAGTGTATATTATGAAGTTCCATGCTTTGATATGTAGAAATTCTAAAGTAAAAGAACATTTAGATATAAATTTTCATCCCCTACCTCAAGTTCATATATACATAAATGTGTTACACATATATATCGCCATTAAATATATAGACCACCATTAAAATTCTCCTGTAATGACTTATCATAAGATGTAAATAAGCCTGGGTTCTCATAGGGTATGCCAGAAAAGCACAAATCCTGCCAGGTCTTGCCAAAGTAAAAAGACTTTGATTATAGATCCAGGAGTTAACTCTATATCTGTGGTCTGAGGACTGGCTCAGCTGAGTTCAAAAAGAATCCATTCCAGAAAATCAGTCACCAGGCAATTAATTTATCCAATCCAGTAATTCCTGAAGTTTGTCTACCCTAACTGTAACACTGACCCCCATGGGGTCAAGTGGAACAAGTCTCATCCTCCTTTAAGATGATAGTATTTTTTAAAACCTAAAGACAACTTGCATGTCCCCTCCTAGCCTTCCTGTCTGTTACTTGTCCTTACTTCCCTCTTCTATATGTGTTTGCATATATCCAAATGCTATATTTAGAAAAGCTTTCTGCATTAATCACTTGTCTCATTCTTAACAGGGTAAAGGAGGAGCTTCCAAGGAGCCAGAGACATTATAACCTCCAGAGAGGATTATGGAGGCTGCTCCAAGGTGAGCGTAAAATGTACTGAAGCCCAAAGACAAACAAGTTCGGAATCAGATGGGTTAATGCTCTCCTCAAATGGGAGCCTTACACCTGGAGCCAAGATGAGGGACTAGGGTCTAAAAGAGACTGAAAATCCTAGCAGACATACTAAAAGTGAATCTACCTTAGGTTAGAACCTAGCAGAGACCTTGGCCTAACATCCAAAGAACTGAAACCAGGCTGATTCTGAAGAGAAATAAATAATGATGTCATTGAAGAGGAGAGAAGTTAGGAAAGTTCAAAGCCTATCTTCATGTAGACCTTTCTGAAAGACCGGGCCTGGCTACTCTTAGGATCTTGTATGACTCATTGCAACTTGATAGCTGTGTGTCCTTGTACTTAGTAGCAATAAAGAAAAAGAAAAGAAGGAAAACCTAAGGAATGATTACAGCAGAGTAGGAAAGTCAGGAACTATCATTTCCTTTTACAGGAAATGGTAAGGGAATCTAGTATGAATAATTAGTATTATAGATTGAGAGCTTAAAGGAACTGCAGAGGCCACTCTACTCTGCATCTGCTGCTCTGCCTAGTTTCAATTCCACTGAACAAGATGCCCCTCCCAGGTGAAGCTCATCATCTCTAATCTTATCACCATGCTCCTGACTCAAGCCTAGACACCACTTTCCTAGGCCACCTCTCCCCTCTGATTTGACAGGTAGAAGGTGGAGTATCAAATTCCTCCAATATCTTCCTTTATAAAGGGCAGAAACTGGACTTTCATACTCCCTCCACTCTACACCTGCTGCTTTGCCTGGTCTCCAGTCCGTGGAACAAAATGCGTACCTCCTGGTTTCCTCCTCCCACCCCTTTCTGCCTCCTTTGTGTGTTGCTTCCACCAACCCCAGCCCCCACACATTAGATTGATGAGGGCAGTTAGGTGACATTGTAGATTGAGTGCTAGCCCTGGAGTCAGAAGGAACAAAGTTCAAATCCAGCCTCAGACACCAGCTGTGCGAACCCCAGCAAGTCACTGAACCCAGCTTGTCTCAGTTCCTCATCTGTAAAACGAGCTGGAGAAGGAAATGGCAAGCCATTCCAGTATCTTTGCTGAGAAAACCTTAAATGGGATCACAAAGAGTCCGACTGAACAATTGAAACTGAAGAGAATGACTGAACAACATTAGATTATAAGATCCTTGAGGGCAGGGACTATCTTTCTTTTTATTAGTTCTATCCCTGACACTTAGCACAGTGCCTGGCACACAGTAGACACTTGATAAATATTTATTGGATTGGGTTGAATATAGTCTAACCTCCTCATTTTACAGAGGGTGAAAGTGAGGGCCCTCGAAGTGAAAGTGACTTGCCCAATGTCACACAGAAATATATAAAACAACATAAGTGGGATTTGAACCTAACTTCTCTGCCTCAAGTCAGTGGAAAGAGTCCATTTCTTTTTTGTACAGAGAGAGAGAGAGAAGAAGAAGAAGAAGAAGAAGAAGAAGAAAGAAGAAGAAGAAGAAGAAGAAGAAGAAGAGGAAGAGGAAGAGGAAGAAGAGGAAGAGGAAGAGGAAGAGGAAGAGGAAGAGGAAGAAGAAGAAGAAGAGGAAGAAGAGGAAGAGGAAGAAGAAGAGGAAGAAGAGGAAGAGGAAGAAGAGGAAGAAGAGGAAGAGGAAGAAGAAGAAGAGGAAGAAGAGGGAAGAAGAGGAAGAAGAGGAAGAGGAAGAAGAAGAAGAAGAAGAAGAAGAAGAAGAAGAAGAAGAAGAAGAAGAAGAAGAAGAAGAAGAAGAAGAAAAGTAGTAATGATGGGAAGAGGGAAGCTGATCTCATGGAAGGAACACACACACACACACACACACACACACACCCTTTCCAGAATCTAAAGTATTTCCAGGTTTAACCTTGTCAGAAAACCATTTGGGAAACTAATTTAAAGGGTCAGTCAAGGTAAATTCAAAAATGTCTTCCACTTTTTGAAAAATGGCTATATTAATTTTAAGAAAGTCTAGAGTTTTAGATTCTGCTGCCTTTTTTCTTTCTGATTTGCCTTTATCATCTTAGACAAGGGGCATAGATACTTTAGCTGTTTCTCTTACAAAGTATTATTCATGTTACCTTGTTCTGTGAATTGTAAACCTTACTCAGTGCAATCACATATCACTATAACCTCAATCTATATACCAAATTTCATTGAAATCTGTTTTTAAATTACAGGAGATATGCCTCGGAAAGCTTTATCAGCTGTGATCCACAAATCACACTATAAGTATATCTTCAGGTTCTTTCATAATATGTTAAATTTGGTTTAAATCAGTCAAGACTTCCAAAAGTTATTGAGGACAAGAGACAGACAAATGCAAAAAGGAGAGTTGAAGGGGGAAAAAAGCTAGAAACAAAAGCATGTTTTCACCTTGCTCAGTAGATTTCGCTTAGGTTTGGACCGTCCTCTGAAAAGTGATTAGGGAATTTTTTTTTATTCCCCTGGAGTAGGATATTAAAAATAGGATGATCTTTTTTTGCACATTATAAAATAAGAACATAACTTTCCACACTTACAAAAGAGGAAAATTAGAATGGAAAATTAGCTGGCTACTTAGGGTTTCTAAGGCTTTCTGGCATTTTTGTCGTTCAGCCAATTTCAGTCATGTCCAGTTCTTCCATGACCCCATTTGGGGTTTTCTTTGCAAAGGTACTGGAATGGTATGCTATTTCCTTCTCCAGCTCATTTAACAGGTGAGGAAACTGAGGCAAATAGGGTTAAGTGACTTACCCAGGGTCACATAGCTGATAAATGTCTGAGGACAGATTTGAACTCAGGTCTTCTTCACTCCAGGCCCAGCAGTCTATCCATTGTGCAACCTAGCTGCCCCCATTTTTTCTGGCGTAGCCAGACCCTGCTTGACACTGATCTAGGAAAGTCACACAGCACAGTGAAGAAGGGACTAGTCTCAGAGTCAGGAGGTCTGCATTCCAACCCAAGATCTGTCACTTAACAGCTATTTAAACTTGGGAAATTTACTTAACCCCTCAGGGCCTTAATGTCTTGTAAAAATTGAGGGATTTTGGGCTTGATCTCCTAAGTCCCTTCTATATCTAAAGTTCTATAATAATCGACTTCACTACCTTCTTCGCAAACAAATTAAGTATCTTGTAGAACCTATGAAGTTTAGGTGTTTCCCACCTAAAACATGACATTTGGTGGTTTCAAAAAGAAGGAATAAAAGCTGTGGAAGGACCTGGGAAAACAACAGTGAGGAGGGAACATTCTCCATTTCTCTAAGTGGTTTTGAAATGGAGTAATGAGAACGGAGAGGAATTTCCCAAGGATTTGTGTTTGACTTTCTGCCATTTAATATTTTTATCACTGGATGAAGGCTTGGTTGGCATCAAATTTCCCCATGACACAAAACTGGGAGGGACACTTTACATGTCAGATGACAACATCAAGATACAAAAAGATTTTGACAGGCTAGAACGCTGTGCCCAAATGTAATGAGACAAAATTTTATGGGGATAAATCTGTAAAGCTTTACACTTGGGCTAAAACTGTCTTTCACCTTCTTTTCCTTTTCTTAAGTTAAAGCAGACAGTGGCCTTTAGGACAGAGGTGTCAAACTCAAATAGAAATAGCTGCACTCAATAGAAAACCACAAATCAGGGCCAGCTAGGTGGCGTAGTTGATAGAACACCAGCTCTGGAATCAGGAGGACCTGAGATCAAATCTGGCCTGAGACACATAACATTTACTAGCTGTGTGACCCTGGTCAAGTCACTCAACCTCATTGCCTAGCGAAAGAAAGAAAGAAAGAAAGAAAGAAAGAAAGAGAGAAAGAGAGAAAGAGAGAAAGAGAGAAAGAGAAAAGAAAGAAGAAAGAAAGAAAGAAAGAAAGAAAGAAAGAAAGAAAGAAAGAAAGAAAGAAAGAAAGAAAGAAAGAAAGAAAGAAAGAAAGAAAGAAGAAAGAAAGAAGAAAGAAAGAAAACCACAAATCAACTTTATCTATGTTGGATTTTATTTTTGTTAAACATTTTCCAATTATATTTTAATCTAGATCCTCTTTTGGCCAGAATTTGACAGTTCTGCTTTAGGACATCACAGGAACAGCTAAAAGGTTTTTCTTCTCTCTGGTTATAAGTGACATTCAAAGTTAACAAGCCCAAAGGGCTCCTCAAATGGCAGAAGATTCTGCTTTCTTCACTCATATTCCACCTGGCTTCAGGCAGCTCTCTCAATTGCTCAGTCTTTCTCTGGCCAATCAGCTGTTAGCAAAGCAATGCCTCTTCCAATCAACATGATTCCCTAGAAAACAAACGCAGAGACTTCTTGTCAGCTCAGTACCTCTCAACTTCACCTCTGTAACCTTCTGTCTTCTGTCCCTGACTCTTCTTTTGTTCTACTTTCTTCCCTGCTTCTATCTTTCATCTGTCTCTTCCTCTGCTGGTTTCTATTGTCTCAGATCAATGCCTCCTCGTAGAGATCCATCTATAACTTATGACATTCAACTCAATAAGTCCAGATATTATCTTTATATATATACTATATATGTGTGAATACACCTTATATAACAGTTCCACACTTTCGAGCAATTATTTGATTTATTGTTTGTCTGCTAAATCCTTTAAAACTCTAAAAACAATCACATGGATGTAAACTGGTAGACCACAACATACAACAATCATTTTTACCTCAGATAGTGCTCTGCCTTCAAACACGATACATCTGTTGGGGGGGGGGAGCAATTTATTCTCAGGTCCCCAGAAGAGTCTATTTATCTCCTAAAGCCTTTTTTATCTGAGGTACTGTGTTTCTTCTCAAGCTGATCTTGTCACTGTTCCTTACACAATTGTTATTTAATGTCCCTTTCGGCAACCAAATTGTCCATATAACAAAAAGACAGTACCTCACATACTCATTGAAGTATACAGGACATATATACAAGTGATAAATTTTACTAAACTATTTCAGTGGCGGGGAGGGGTCACTACCATCAAAGGGATTAGGAAAGGCTTCAGGTAGACAATGGCAACTTAAATTAGCTTTGAAGGAATCTAAGGATTCTAAGAAGCACAAGTGAGGAAGAAATATATTCCAGGCATAGGGAATGGCTTATACAAAGGTACAGAGACAGGAGATGGAATATTTTATGTGTGGAACAGCATGAAAATGAATTTGTGGAAATCACAGAGTGTGTGAATTAAAGTAATATATAATAAGACTAGAAAAGTGGGTTGGCAGCAACTTGTGATTGGCTTTAAATACCAATCAAAATGAGTTTGCCTTTGATCTGAGAGGTAACAGAGGTAACACTGGAATTTATTGAGCAAGGGAGTGACATAGTCTGGTTTGTACTTCAGGAACATCACTTTGGCAACTGTGTGGAGGATGGGTTTGAGAAGGAAGAGACTAGAGGCTATGTTTTAGTACTTTAGGAGAAATAGACCAATCACATAACATTTATTAACTGTGTAAAATGTTCTAGGTGTTCAGGATCAAAAAGAAAAAAAAAATGAAACAATTCCTGCTCTCAAGGAACTTACATTCTATCAAGAGAAATAGCATATACATATATAGGCATATATAGAATATATTTTTGTTGTTGTTTGTCCTTCTCAAAGAGGACCAATGACATCAGAAGGGTGATGTCTTGACTTGCACATGAATTGTATTTAAGTGAGGCAGGGCTGTGCAAAGTCATCAGTCTCACTCTCTTCTCCAGGGTCATCTTGGTCCAGTGGCAAGATACAGATCAGGATAACTAGAGATGGCCCTAGATGCAGCGGGAGACCTTGGCCTTTTTAAGGTAAGGTCTTTCCCAGGTTTCAATTTGTCTGAGGCAACACCCATTCAGTGATTTAAGGGTAGGCAAGAAATGAGGCAAAAGATGACCTAGTTTGCCTACTCAAAAAAAAAAAAATCAAATGGGAGGGGTAGACCCTCAGGTTTTCTATAGAGAGAATAAATACAAAGAAGTTCAAGGTAGTTTAGGAGGAAGGACATTTGCAGTTGGAAGGATAAGGAAAGGATCCTGTCGAAGGTGGTACTTAAGCTGAAACTTGAAGAGAAGTCCTGAGGTAGAAGTGAGGAGGGAGTACATTCCAGCTGTATAAGAGGTATTAGACTTGGGTCCATAGGGCAGTCTAGGAGAAATGGTTGATATAAGGAAATGCTTCCTACTTAAAGTAGAACTGTCCAAAAGGAAACTGACCACACATTGATATAAATGGTTTCCCTTTATTGGAAATCTTCATAACAAAAGCTGGATAACCATTGGTCAGATGAGGTATTTGAAAGGATTCTTACTCAAGTGCATATTGGGCTAGATGATCTCTGAGTTCTCTTCCAACTCCAGGATCTGTGATTCTGTAATTCTATAATTGGTTTTTGCTCATTTTCTTTGTCTTTGGTTGTTTTTAGTCTTGTCTAACTCTTCATGACCCCATTCAAGATTTCTTTGGCAGAAATACTGGAGTGTTTTGCCATTTCCTTCTCCAGCTCATTTTACAGATGAGGAAACTAAGGCAAACAGGGTTAAGTGATTTGCCCAGGGTCACACAACTGGGAAGTATCTAAGGCCAGATTTGAACTAAGGAAGATAAGTCTTCCTGACTGCAGGCCAGCACTCTATCCACTGCACCACCTAACTGCTCTGAATTTTTTTTTTTACCAGCTCAAAGGAAGAGTTCTCAGATGTGTGATTTTTCCACATGCTAGCACTTCTGGAAATTGTCTTCATAAAATGATGCTTCTCTTCAAATTCATTAAGATCATATATTTAAAACTGGAAAGTACCTTAGAAGCCATAAAATCTAACCCCTTCATTTTAAAGATGAGGAAACTCAGGCAAAGAGAGGTTGAGTGACTTTTCCAGGATCACACAGCTACTAAGTGTCAGAGACAGGACTTGAACTCAGGCCTTCCCTATTCCCAGGCCAGCTCTCTATCCCCTACATCACTTCCTCAAATATCGGATGTCTCCATCTTAATGAAATTTAAGTAAAAAGAAAATCATGTTTCAATAAACACAGACATATGTTCTTTCCTTCAACCTTATAAGAAGATATTTCTCTCTCTCACTCTTATCCCTAATGTCTTTCAGTAGTTAGTAGGCACAACTCAGTAGTCAGTTTGAATTCAATGATGTGACAACACAAACAGCTGTTATACATGCAAGGTTTGGATTAGTTCTACAACTTACCCAATATTTCACAGTTAATCAATGCTTCAAGGATCCATGGTTTTATAGGTGAGGGTACTTCTCCAGAGATACAGATTTCACTCCCTCCAGGCCTCAACAGATGACCTTCATGGGTTGCTGTGATTGAAAAAATTCCTCCCATAGAATCCAACCATTGGGTAATGAAACTTTCCGAATTTTTCTAGGCTTGTCTTGGACAACAGACACGAATTCTAACCATGAGCCCAAACTTAATTCCTTTCCAGCTTAGTAAGACTCATCTGCGCTTATGCATTGGCCCAATAGCCTTTGAGAACTCAGGATCCCTGGTCTTGGAATCAGGAGGACCTGAGTTCCCACAACACTTACTAGCTGTGTAATCCTGGGCAAGTCACTTAACCCCAATTGCCTCCCCCCCCCAAAAAAAAGAACTCAGGATCCCCTCCCACAATATCATAGCACACCCCCGTAAGACTTAGACAAACACTTAAGCATTATAAATGATAAACTAATACAGTTCTCATCCTTTGGTTTTTGATATAACTTAAAATAAGTTGTTCAGATTTTTCAAACCCATTTGATGACATTTCACCTTTTTTCTGCCATTAGAATGCTGATGGCAACATGGAACATGGTACATGGTACACGGTACATGAAGAGAACATTGGCTCTAGAGGCAGAGGACTTGGCTGAAAATCACACTTGACATTTGCTATCTCTATGACTTTGGGCAAATCACAGCTTCTCTGGGCTTAAGTTCCCTCATCTGTAAAATCAAGGAGCTGGACTAGATGGCTTCTGATGTCTCTCAGATCCTATGATCTGAATAAGAATTGGTGGTAACATGATTCAGAGAAAGATTGTGACTAAGCCCAGATCTACCTCATCACCTCAAACAACAGGAAATAAGCAGAGAAAGAGGGAGGGAGGGAGGGAGAGAAACAGGGAAGAAAAGTAAGAAGGAGGGGAAACAGAGGAAGGAAGGGAGGGAGAGAGGGAAGAAGTAAGTTTCAAAGTTGTTTTTAGAATATTGTTATTATGTAAGTTGTTCTGGTTCTGCTCATTTCCTTCTTCATCAGGTTATTGAAGTCCTCAAAATTGTTCATTTGTATAATATTGATATTATGGATCTCCATAGATGAGTAGCCACTGAATATGCTAATATTTATGATTTGCTACTTGTTTCTGTGATTGTCCTCCTCCCTCTTGCTCATTAATCAAAATCCATCAGCTTATTATCATCATAGAATCATGGATTTATTACTGAAAGGGACCTTAGAGGTCATCTAATCAAACACCTTAATTTGCAAATGAAGAAAATGAGATCCAGAGAAATGAAATGACTTGCCCAAAGTCACAGAGGGGGTAGAATGCAACAGAGGTGAGATTTAAGCCCATGTCTGACTCCAGACCTCATCAAAGCCAACTTAGAACTCTGCTCCAAAAGTATAAAATAGTTTGAACTTGCTGATATGTGGCATTCTGGTCTCAAGCCATATCCTATGTATCCTATGTTCTGTTTCTTTTATACCTCCTTCCACCCCCACATCCACAAAAGGCTTTGAACACAGTTGGCCCTTTATAAAGGTTGAATTGACTAATAGTTCACTTTCAGTGACTTCCCCACATCTTCAGATGAGGCTTGTTTCCAAGAGGCTTGTTTCCAAGAAACACAATCTTCACTGATCTGCCTCATAATTCCAATGTGCTACCGTGGGAATTATAATCAGCAAACAGGGAGAAAAGGTAGGAGAAAACAGGGTATGACGGCCAGCCTTACTTCCTCCTCCACACTCAGAGCTCCAAGTTCTATATCTCCCAGATTTCACTCAGTCTCAGGGGAAGTAACATGTCCTTTTTCTGAGGGTTTCTCTTTTATGCAGAAAACATAAGGACCTCAAAAGGACCTTCATCTCTTACATTATCTCTTGCTCTTCCTCCTCCTGATGCTGCTGCTTAGACTCTGTTGTTAATTCTTGTTATGTCCTACAACAGAGCAGGATTGTTAAAATATCCTTGTAACTCCTCAACCTATCTTCAGTCTGTTGTCTTCTGCCCCTCTGAATATGATGCAGGGCTAGACTCTCTGTACTGCTGATCACTGGTTAATTTCCTTTTCATCAGGAAGAAAGAAATCCTTAATTGCCTCCTGCGATACAACTGGCATAATCCTGACACTATCCCATCACAATGAACAGGAGGCCCATTAATAAACATGTAGTGCTGTGAGAAATTTCACTGATCCCTCTCCAGGTCATTAAATCTATACATGTTTGATGGACAATAAAAGGGAAATGTGTAATGATAATGGCAGCTGGAGGAGGCTGCTGCTCTGTGGGTCTGGTTTAGCCAGAAGAAAAGAGAAAAGAAGATTCATTTTTTAAAAAATTATACTATTAATTAATAATAATGAGTAAGTATATTTCTGTATTTATTATTACTGATTCCCAATGTTGATGCATATTTCACAGGCAACTGCTTCATAAATAAAATGAGGGTTGAGATTTCAACATAAAATCTTGTCTGCTGTAAGGAGATGTTATATCATTTTTGATTAAATGTGGACTAATTCTATCTTCTAACTCAAAGGGTTTCTGGGGATGGGTGACAGAGAGGGCAGGTGCTAATCAAAACACATTTCCATTTTGTCATCTTTTATGATAAATAGAAGGACTACTAACATATGCTGATAGAATTAAATACATGTATGTTAGACAAAGTAAAATTATTTTGTAGGAGCAAATTTTCAAGCCTATGAAGCCTAATTTACCATTATTTATAACTATGGATTGCAAAGCATTCTTATAATACAACTATCTTTTGACACCTTAAGATGTCCAGATCACAAATTTTAAAAAATATTGAATAGCACACGGTCAAGAACAGATAAGAGGACTGGCTTTGATGCCTTTGAACAAAAGACTTGTGTTCAAATTTTACCTTTCCTATTTATTGCCTGTGTGACATCTTCAGTTGTCACTTCCCCCTCTTTAGTTTTCTCATCTACAAAATGAAGGATTTGAACTAAATAACCTCTAACGTGCTTTCCAACTCTAAATCTATTATACTATGAATATGATGTCTTCATACTAGAGATCAGATCAAAATCACTTTTTAGACTTTTTATTCCCATTCACTTTCCCACCATAAGTTCACATCATACATACTCATATACCCATGAGTCTTTGGTCCCCAAAAAATTAATCTTTGAAAAATGATTTTTTTTATTTTACTTGAATACATATTTAAGAAAACATTATTTTGCTCTGTCAACATCTGTACTCTCAAAAGAACCAGGTCTATACCCAGTAGCAGTTACAATACCTTTCATTAAGAAAAAGGGAAAAAAAAGTTACTGTTACTGAGACTTTTGTCATTGTTGTTGTTTGTCCTTCATTTTCAAAAAGGATCAATGACATCATAGTACAGCATATAAGAAAGAATGCCAGACTTGTCATTAGGAGTACTTGAGTTTGCATCCAGCCTTTGATACCTACTAGCTTTGTGAGCAAGTCAATTAACCTCCTCAGGTCTCTCTTTCCTCACCTGGAAAACAGAGATAATGATACCTGGTGTATCTATTTCACAAAGTTGTTTTGAGTCTCAGAAGAAATAATGTATATAAAGTGATTTGTAAACCTTAAAGCCCAAATGTTGGCTTTTATTTGTTTATTGTTAATATTGTTAATAGTGCTTACTAACCACAAAAGCCATGGATTGTTTCACAAGTAGCAAGCTACAATTAGAATACTCTACTATGATGGAATCCTAATTAGAGAAACCAAAACATCCTAGGAATTGTCTAACCACAAAGACACTGACACATTTTACTATATTCCAATGGCTCATTGGCCTTACTATAAAATTATCAATGTGAATTTTCACAGCAGTTATCTTTCCAAAGGAGCTCTGAATACTTTTCAGTCTTTTCAAAAAATCATTACTAGAAGTAAGGATGAGTAGCAAAGTGACACCTCAGTTCTCTCATGGTTTTAATGCAACTTCTCCCCTTCTAAGTTGTGAATACCTGATTCATAGTTCACCCCTTACCTTCTACCTTCTTTGCTACACACACACTATGACTAAGAGTAGAACTTTCACAGGTCTTCAAGCTATAGCACCTAATCTAACTCTCTTATTTTACAGATGAGGAAAATAAGGTCTGGGGCTGGGAACAACTTGCTAAGCTCACACATGTACTAAGACTCATCAGACCAATACTTGATTTGTCTCTCCATAATAGTTGAGGTAGATGAGGGAGGAATACAAATTTTTCTCAAGGGTTACAATATTCATAATCCAAATGGAGCTCAAGAATCAAATCACTCTCTGATCTCTCACTGATTTGGGAGTGCCCACCAACAATGCAGTTTACAACCCATCCATACCTGCCCAAATCTTGTCCATGTCTTCCCATAAGTCTGTCACATGGGGTCCATTTAACTTGCTAGAGGCCTTCTTCACTTCTAACATTGCAAGGTTACCAGTGGAGTATTCTGGCAGTCCAGCAATCATCCCTAGCCCTTGCCTCATCACTACCCCATCTTCTCTAGCATACATTTTCTTGATAACACCTTTTATTTTTGTTCTTTTTCAAGGTTTTTCATTAGTCATATGTATTAGCCTATTTGTGCTCTCTATATGACTTTCTATCACCCTCTAGGTGATGTTCTTTTTTTTTTTAATTCTTTAGAGATGGTTATAATCATGTCTTGCTGCCATACAACAATGAATACCAATAGAATGTTGGCATTAAAAAGATGAACCTTTGTTTTTATATGAAGCTTGGAGTACTGAAGAGCTAACAACATCTACATATAAAGGCTATTATAGTTATCAGGTTAATCAGTCAGAAAGGAGCTTCTTATCCTGAGGTCTGTAAATATGGTTTTAAAATATATTTTGATAACTATCGCAATACAGTTGGTTTCCTCTGTAAAATTATATATTTTATTCTTTTGAAAACATTGTTCAGAGAAAGGGTCCATATGTTTCATCAGGGTGTTAAAGGGGCCCATGCTTCGTGCACACACACACAAGTTAAGAGCCCCTAATTTAAATAAGAATATAAAGGAATTTGGAGAAAAGAAAAGAGAGCAAAAGGATATTTCTATTACTACCAGGGTATTGCCTCTCTAAGAAAACCAGAAAAGCTGTACTTTAAGAAAAAGGTTAAGATTCTTAAAGATAATGTTTTAAGGGACATTTAAGGATTAGTCCAGTTGGAAAAAAAAAATTATATACTAATTAAAACAATCCTTTATTGGTCAACCAGTTAGCAAAAGTCCCAGGTTAGAAACATCCTCCACAGATGTTGCTCAGCAACTCATCTGTGCCTTTGCTAGGGCTTAGCACAGAAAGGAATATCAGAGGCTATTGATCCCAGACTCCTCATGTTACAAGTGAGAAAAACTATGGCCAAAGAGTTTAAGTGATTTGCCCAAGATCATGAACAGTAAGTAGCAAGCCAGATTCAAATCCTAGGCCTCTGATTCCAAATCTAGATCTAGTTCTACAGTGTCAGACTTAAAGATTTGGCTGTGTCATTGAATGATTGAGTAACATTTCCCATAGTCATCCAGTTAGTATGTATCAGAGGCAGAACTTGAACTCAGGGGTGGGGAGGTGGGGGAAGGGGGCGTGGTACTTCATGATCTTCAAGGCCCATTCTTGATGCACTGTACCATGCTGCCACTCAAATCTTTAAAGGGGGTATAGACTTGGTATCATTTTTTTGGTTATGTATCCAAGGGCATCTTGAGATTTAAAGCTATAAGCCTTTAGAGACGTAGTCCAAAACCCTCCCTCTGCTAATGAAAAAGCCAATGTCCAAAGAATTTAAGTCCCTTGCCCAAGGTCACAGAGATAGTGAGAGCAGAGCCAGGATCCCAAATCAGCTCTTCTGACTCCAAACATAAGACCCTTTCCATTTTTCCTCACTGGTAAGCAAGGAGTAAGCTCATCTTAGAATGACAGAAGTCCCTGAAATTTTAAGTGCAGACGGAACTTTTACAAGCAGCAGTAAAAAATTCTGAGCATCTAAGCATGCTGCTAAGGAATTAAAAATAAATCTCTGCAGATTTATATCCCCCAGGGATAAAAGAAAAAGAAAATATTAAAAAACCAATGCTTCTGGCAATGAAAAACTAATGGAGCATATTTTTCTCAGGGGAGGGGAGGACTCAACACTGATTTTTCTGTTTGATCATTAGGATTTGCCAAGCTTGGTGATGTGGAGAAGTGCTTGTCTCTAGTCATGTCATACTATAAAACCAACAACACAGAAACATACTTGGTATCATCTGACATATTTTTAGAATTACTTCAAAGTGCCTCTCAAATAGCCAATCTCTTGACATATATCCTCCTGTCCACTCTATATACATCTTCTCTCTTTTGGAGCACAACTTGAGGACTATCTTTCTCAGAATGCTTTCTCTGTGTTAATGAAATTTTAAAATAAACAAGCAATATGCATAAAGACAGTCGACTCATTGACTTATTTCCACCCTTCCTGCCACATGCCATCAGGTTTTTCCAGGATCTCAGTGATTTTTACACAAGCTCTTGGCTCTATAGATGGAGGGATGCAAACAGAATGAGGAGGTGGCTTGCCAAAAAGCCCTAGCTGTATGTCACACAGATAATCAAACCTGTCATCCTTGCTCCCAACAAGGCTGAAGCTGGTGGATATCTTCCAGAGTTCTCAGCTGCAGTAGGCTGAGCCAATCGAGTGTCTGCACTAAGCCCAATACTAAAACAGTAAGCCCCTGGGAGTCAAATCACCAGGTTACCTAAGAAGAAATAAACCAGCCCAGATCAGAAATGAAGCAGATCAAAACTCCCATGCAGATCAGTAATGGTATCAGGCCTGTGAGAGGCCCTGCACTTCCAGCCTGGGAGAAATAGAAAGAGTCAGTTTTAAAAAATAAAAGAACCACTGAGTCTCAGAACTAGACCTGAGAGCCAGGGTCCTAGATGTATGACCTTACGCTAACCACTCTTCAGTCATGTGGGCATCCTTACTCCATGCACTACTAACCTACCTGTGTAAAGACACCATGGAATTGTCCTTTACAGGCCATTGGCAGGACTAGTCCTCTCATCTTCCTTTCAGGTTTCTCCTTCCTTCAGCATTTTTCCTCCTGCCAGGCATTGTAATTAATCCTTCTTCATGAGCTTAATTGTAAATTTGTTTTGATTAATTAGCCTCAGAGCTGACTTGGCAGTTATTGAGACATTGGAAAGGATTCTGGGTTGATTCAGAATACTGGCTTTTATATCCTGTGGGAGTCTTCTCCCTGTCAGCAGGAAAAATTCAAGTGCAAAATCGTTTATGTTTGAAAATGCCTTTGACATAATTAACTGACAGGTCTAGATAAGTAGGAATGAGCAGACCATTCTCTCACCGGTGGCAGGTAGCACGGACACATTACATTGTTATGGACTAGAGAACTCAAGCAATTCCAGGGCCCAAAACCATAACAAGTATTAGCCTTAGAAACAATTTTAATAAAACACAAAACATATCAAATGTTTCCCTACTCTTATCCCACAACCACTGAAGTGTAACCGAATCCTTCTGACTCAGGTAACATTTAGTTCAGAACTATACACATAAAAGGACACAGAAAAGTCATAAGTTGGTGAAAATAGCACTGTACTTGCCAACAGGAGATCCAGGTTCTAGGCCAATCCTTATCATTAACTAGCAGCTATATGACTTTGGATGAATCTCAGCCTCCTCGGACTTGTTTTCTATCTATAATAAGATCGTAATAATATTCCATCTACAGGAGCGTGACATCATCAGTGTGGATATGCCTTCTGCTGTTAGAGTTTACAACCTTTCCATGTGTTCTATTATAATGTGCTTCTTATCCATATAGTTCCATAAATACTCCCTAAAGGGTCCATTTAACAGATTGAAGTCTATATTCTAATTCTTGATCTTGGAGGTCCCAGTAAAGGCATTGGGATAACCAGCTACTGTCTTTCATCCTCATAAGAGGGTATCACTCACTTTTCTAGTCATTTGTGTGCTTGATAAATGTTTATTAGGCCATATATGTACATGTCATCCCGGGTAATTCACTGACATCTACTTATACATTAGACATCTTTCTATGATTCACGGTGATACAGCATCATCAGATGAATACCAGTGTCACAAAAGATGGGCTTTTACAGCACTGAGCAAGTTAATATCACTAAAAATGATGTACATTTTTTCCAAATAAAATACAGGATGACTTTGTTCTCCTAAGTAATTCTAGGCCCCATTAGTTCATTGGCTATCAGCAACTTCTTTCTAAAATCCATGTATTGATGAACTAGATGAGTTTCCTGTTGAGCTGCATATCATATTCACTATCTTTGCTTTTCTAATATGAAGGGTTAGTTCAATATCATTCACATTGCTATGAATTTCATTGAGGAGGCTTTGTAGTACTCTGGGATTTGGTGCCATTCATGGAGTGCCATCTGTAAATAGATGCATTTCAGAGAATTTCATCATTGATCAAGAATGCTTCTTTTATCTGACCTTGCCTAGGATAACTTCCATAAATTCATAATCACTTTAAGTGAGCATATGTCTTTCTGTTTAACAGTTCATTCAATGTTACTACTCCATTCTGCAGGCATGTATTGTGAGAGCTAAGGGTTTAAATTTTCCGGAAAGTAGGAAAAATAACCCTGTTAGCTTCTGCTCCATCTTTAGGAAGGCAGAGCCTCATAATTCTTTTTTTTTTTTGGAGGGGGTGCAATGGGGTGAAGTGACTTGCCCAGGATCACACCGCTAGTAAGTGTTATGTGTCTGAGGCCGGATTTGAACTCAGGTTCTCCTGACTCCAGGGCTGGTGCTCTATCCGCCTAGCTGCCCCAAGAGCCTCATTATTCTTCACAATCATTTTTATCTCAATGAAGATAGAGGGACACAGCATAGAACTTTAAGGAGATGGGAAGATTCTACCAGACACCAAGAGGAAAGAGATAATCCATAAGAAAAGCTATGGGAATTCCAAAAGAGAGACTAGGTTAGGGGTACATAACCTTTTTTGAGTCATGGATTCCCTTTGGCAGTCTGATAAAGCCTCTGGACTCCTAAAAATGATGTTTTAAATGCCTAAAATAAATGCATAGTATTCCAAAGGAAACCAATTACATCAAAATATAGTTATTAAATAAAAATTTTAACAACTTCCTGAAATCCAGATTAAAAACCCCTGAACTAGGTCACAGTAACTTCAGGATAAATTGAATCACCAAAAAGCAAAGGCAATAGAACCATTAACAGTTCATATAAGTAGCCTCCAACCTTCTGGAGCTTGGGCAAGGGATATACAGGACTATGTCAATATATGCCAATGGCTTTATAATAAGGATAAACAGTAAAGGGACTTAGCACAGCTGTAATGGTTATTGATTGATGTTTTGAGTAGGATGAGAGAAGAGCAACATTTACAAGTATCATGCAGCAGAGAGGAAAGAGGTATGTGTCTTACTGCACATGAAGTCCTATATTCCTAGGGCAAATTGGAATTCAAGCTATGTTCACACAGAACATTTATTCCATATAACCACTATCTGGAGCTATGTGGATTCAGTATTATTAACCAAGGCTACAATGGAGGGAGAGAGTCGGAAAGCAATAGCATCTATCATAGGGGTTGATACTTAGTTATACACATAGGAGACCTGTTGGCTGAAGAGCCTTCAAGGCTGCATTTTGTTCAACTGAATCAGTTTGTTTGTTTGTTTGTTTTTAAATAAACACAGATCTTATAGTTTCTACCCATCTGTCAGCTGTGTGATTGGGAAGAAGTGGTCTGCTGCAGAAAATCATCTGCAAAAGCCTGTTAGTTCCTTCTTCATGTTTTCATGGAGGATTAAAAGGGAGAAAATACATAGATAATCCCCTTAAAAACTAGTTTAAAAATTGTTAGGAGGTCTCCTCAGTTCCATCTATACTTAGTCATGTTGTGGGTGGCAGCTGACACCTGGAGGCTACTCAAATGGGGGTGGAAGTATGGAAGAGTCTTCCCATATGCTGCTACTGAACCAGGTAACAGGATTAAGGGTGTGGTTTTCTCTCATGGATGTAAGGCAGGAATTCCTTGGCACAGGGATATGATGTCCCAGATGCCACATAGAACGAATTGAGGAAGACTGCTTTCTGTTCCAGTAAAGGACTCATATTCTCTTTGTTACAAACCAATTCTGACTCCCAGAGCTTGAAATGTAAAGTATTACCTCATCTTCTGAGATGGAGCCTTGTATCTGTGACTAGAAGGGTGTGACTGTATCTGACTGAAAGTTGTAGGCACAGTTTCACCCAGGGCTTCTGAGGTATTTGTCCTTAAGTTTTTCTTGTTCTCTTCCATTCAAATATCTAACCACTCCTTTTTAGTCTCTTTTACTGGTTTCTTATTCCAAGTCAAATTCCCTTAACTATGGGTATTCTCTGGGCTCTGTATTATGCCCCTTACTCGTATCTCTCTATACTCTCTTGGTGGCCTCATCAACTTCCTTGGGTTTGATTCTCATCTCTATACTAATAACTCCAAGATTTGTGTGTGTGTATACACACACACATATATTCAACCCCAGAGCCTCTCAATCCAGAGTTTCAATTTTGCATCACCGATTACCTTTTATATATGTCAAACTAGGTATCCCAGAAACATCTTAACCTTAACATGTCCAAAACAGAACTCATTATCTTTGTCTCTAAATACATCCCTCTTCCACACTTGTATTTTTCTGTCAAAGGTACCACCAGACTTCTAGTAATCCAGGTTCATAATCTAAATTTTATCCTTCACTCTCCACTTTCCCTTATGACATATATCCCATTTGTTGTCAAATCTTGTCATATCTATCTTCACACCTCTTGTTTGCAACCCCATTTTTCAACTTATAGAGCTACCACTTTAATTCAGACTCTTACCACCTTTCAGCTAGGTTATTCTGACACCTTCAGGTTGGTCTCCCCAACTTAAACCTTCCCCACTTCAATCTTCTATACTGCTGCCAAAGAGATGTTCTTCAAGAGAAGATCTGACCATATCATTCCCCTACTCAATAAACTCAAGTGGCTCCCCACATTGCCTCTAGGATCAATTATAAACTCCTTTGTTTAGCTTTTAAAGTTTTTCGCAACCTTGGCAACCTATCTTTATAGCTGCATTAAAACTGCACTAAATTTTTGGGGATACCCTGTATCTTGCTCCCCTTCCTGCATTCTGTGGTCTAGTCAAACTAACCCTCTCTCTGTTCTTCATACACAATGCATCTTATCACTTCTCTGTGCCTTCCCACAGATTATCTTCCACTAAGGTTATTTCCAATTATAAATGTCCATGAGTCTAAGTTTTAATAGATCATTAAGACCTTACACTAAAGGAATACCACTTTAATTCTTAAATTTTAGGCATCATCCAGCCAGTAGAAAAGGCACTGTGCTTTTCTTTTTGAGGAAGAGGCAACAGAACCTTCTCAGAGCCACTGAAATATCATAGGTAGTCATGCAAGTCGTACGTAGTAGATTTACAGTTTCATATGCAATCATCTTTTTAGTGTACTATGTTATAGAAATGCTTGTTTTATCACATACTTCTCCTTGTGGAGCTTCCTGCTTTCCTCCCACTAATGCTAATATTGGATGTTCTTGTTCCTTACTGAGGTCCAGTCCACAGCTGACACAGATCACAGCTCAGATCTCCATCCACAGTCTCTTTCCCAGAAGCATGCTGACTTCAGTAGATTGTCTAGCTATCATTTGTGCAAACTAAATGGGATTGGATGATATCTTTCCCCAAGTTCCAATACTCAGGCCCCAAATCTAAAGAAAGGCCCCTAAGACATGGGACCAAAGTGAAGGCCTACTAGAGCTTCCAGGAGAAATAAGTGCCTTGCCCCAGTCCTTAAAAAGTGGACTCAGGCCACACAGAGAGATGATACATCCCCCTGACTACTAGAGAAAAGGTCAATGCCCACCTATAGTTGTATTCCTCACAGTCTTCCTACTAACTTCCAGTTTGATTAAGGTTTCATATTCTTTTCTACATCAATAGTCATAGTCCCCATTACAGACATATGCAAACCAATGGGGTACCAAACTCCCTATAGTGTAAGGAGGACACAGAATTTCTGCCACCAAATTTCATCAGCTGGTCCAGCTGCCAGAGGGCAGATCACATAGAATTCAAAACATTGAGACTGAGGAATCAAACGAAGAGCTTCCATGTAGGGAGGCTTCCCTGGGGACATGAATCCCTCAACAATCTATTCTGACTTAATATACCTGCAGCTACAAACTCTAAGGTAATTGTTGGCATGCTCAGCAGGGCTAATGTAGATTACCAGTCCTAAATGGGGTTCCTGACAGTTCATTTCCCTAAGAATCACAATACTATCTTCAGCACTGAGGGAATTGTCCTTGTCAGCACCATGGCCAGTAGTATGTTCCAAAGCTTAACTGCCCATACATAGTTAGAAGTGGAAAAATCTTCATGTATAACGAATATAAAATAAGCCATAGTATATCTTCAGCTCTGGAGTCCTACATTAGTTAGACATTTTAGAAGGAAAAGAAAATGCATTGTCCCTCAATAGGAATATTATCAACATAAGAAAAAACAAGTTTTCCTCCACAGTCTTAGGCATAGAGACTTCCTTAATAGTTGCTGCATTGCAGTGAGCCCTTTCTGAAATGTTTGCTTAGAAGCCCAGAATTTAAACTTCAGTCACTGACAGCAACCTCATTTGTAGTCTCCATAAAGACTAGGAAGGTTTTTGTGGGGGGTTTTTTGTCTTGCATTCCTGCAAACACTGTTTCAACCAAAAAGAAAAATGGACCCAACCATAAACCAGCACATGTATAAATACACATCAATATCTATATACCTTCTATGCATTTCTTTTAAGTTCACTTAAATAAGATACAGAGCTGGCATCCTCTCCTTCTAAAACCTGATCAAATTGACCTCTAATTTATTCAAAGGGCTCCAGGAAATTAGACTGAATAAAAAATAAAACACTAAAGCAGGGGGAAATACACTCAGGAACCAAAGCTATATGCACAAGTGTAATATTACTTCAGGACATATGTTTTCCATATACTGTTTGTACTTATTAGGGTTGCATTATTTTGGTGGTGCTAGTAGTTTTTTCCTCCCCAGAGGCAACAAGAGTTCAGATCAGCAGAACACTAATCTTCTATTATAGAAGGCCCTTCTGTTATGGTGTCATTATCTGTAGGGGACTCAGTAAGAGAAACTGTGTCTTCTTTCTTGTATTAAAGTGCTTGCTCCTTGACTCAGTTATTAAAATGAGGGAGCAAATAGCTCCTTGTTCTAATTTCCCTTATCAGCCTCCACCGGGCCCATTTCAGGCTGCTGGTGGAGTGTTAGAATGCAATTGTATGCTTGAATAAAAAGGAGAAACTGAATTAGAGCCTCTTAAACCCATTATATTGTCCTCTTTAGTGACACCACTTGCCTCACTATTGCTGAGCACTGAGCTAAGTGTCCTTCCTGCACAAAGTGGAGCATTGAGACTCTTCCACTTCTGAAAAGGCACAAAGCTTCTCTCTAAGACCCTTTTTTGTGTTGAACGTCTTTGTGAAGGTCAGAATAGGAAGGCTTTCAATTTGCAACGGTTTTAGGAGGATAATACTAGCACTTATCAAACTGAAGTGTTGATAGAGTAGAGTTTTTAAGAGGCTTCCCCCCCAAAAAAAAATGGAACTTCTGTTTTGTACACATTTGCCTGTGTGATTTGAGTTTATCTTTTTAGTTAGGTTTACTTATAGAGAACTATCAGTATGACCTTTGCACACAAAGGTCTATGCCCTGGATGAGTCCGGGTATGTTTTCCTAAGAAATAATTTTTATTTTGCTTGGTCCCAGAGGGCAGAGCTAGAGATAATTGGTAAAAACTGAAAAGAAACAAATTTAAGCATAAAGTAAGGAAACACCTTCTAATAATTAGAATTATCTGAGGGTGGAAAAGGTCAAACTTTTGAAGCTGTGGCTTCCCCCTTACTGGAGTTCTTCAAGAAAAAAACCTGAATGAACACTTGACAGGCATGAGGTGTTGTGAAATAACTATGTTCCTTAAAAGTTACTTAGAAATCCAATTTCTTTCCAATTAGATTTTAAATGTATTGGGGGGGGGCAGAGAAAGAGTGTCATTATTTAAAAGAACCCTGGAGCCAGTCATTTTCTAAACAAAATTCCTCCTTTAATATAAATAATCACTCCTTAATTTATCTCCTCAGTTCAGATTTTAACAATCAGATTTTCTCAAAATAGAAAGTCCCCTGTATACATAAACAACTCCTTTGACTTTGTATCTCCAGTGCCCAACAGAGTGAATGTGCTTTCAATTTGATTGAATTCAACAAATGTTTATTGAGCACCTGCTAAGTGTCAAGTGGTGTGGTAGGTGTTAGAGAAATGAAGATAAAAACAGAAACATTCCCTTTCTTCAGTGAGTGGATGGGATAGGGAGGGGAAGGAAGCCATGTTCACAAATAAGCCAATGCACAATATACAGAGCCAGTGCAAGACCATTTGGGCAAAGGCACAAAGCAAGTAAGGGAGAATACTAACCACTGTTTGACCAGGAAAGACTATCTGTATAAAGCAGCACCTGAGCTAAGGATTCTGCTGGATGAAGGTAAGGATGGGGAACATACCAGGCACAGTGGACTGCCTATGCAAAAGCTTATAGAATGTCTTATACGGGAAACAAAATGTACAAGGGGGAGAAATATGACATCAGTCTAAAAAGAATAGGTTGGAACCAGATTGTGAATGGCTTCAAATATCAAACAGACGAGTATGCCTTTTTTTTTCCTAAAAGAAATAAGGAGCCACTGAACCTTAAGTTTTGTATTCAGCCACATGTTATTTAGTCACATGTTCAGAACTTATATTTAGGAACACCCGTTTTGCATCTGTACATAGGATGGATCAGAGATGGGAAAGACTTAAGGCAGCAATTAGGAAACTATTGTGGATAGAGTGCTGGACCTGAAGTCATGAAGACTCAAGTTCAGATTGGACCTAGACTATCTGTATTTCTGAACCATGGCAAGTCACGCAACCTCCGTTTGCTCTCTGTTTCCTTAATTGTAAAACGAGGATAAGAGTAGTACCTACTTTGAAATGCTGTTGTGAAGATCAAATAAGATAATATTTGTTAAAAAAAAAAAAAAGGGGGGGACAACTAGGTTGCGCAGTGGAAAGAGCACCGGCCCTGAAGTCAGCAGGACCTGAGTTCAAATCTGGCCTCAGACCAAACACTTGATACTTACTAGCTGTGTGACCCTGGGCAAGTCACTTAACCCCAATTGCCTAAAAAAAAAATTTTTTTAATTTAAAAAAAAAGATGATTGCAACTAAGTACATAGATATGGGTTGAAAATATTTATTTGAGAGCTACCTATACAGAGATGATGTTTACAACCTTGGCTTGATCCTTAATTCTTCATTCACCCTCACCTCCACCCTCTGTATGCCATTTCTTTTAAAGTAAACCTGAAAAGCAAATCCTTCAATACATACCTACAAAGTCCTGCAAAACAATTTCCATTTTAGCCATGTCCAAAAATGAATATTTCTTACCTTATTCTTTCTGCATTTTAAGTTTATCATCCTTCTGTCAAGGATTAGCATGTTTCATCCTAATGATTTGCGGCTGGTGGTTTGTCATTGCATTATCAGAGTTCTAAAGTTTTTCAAATGTGTCTTTCTCTATAATGTTATCATTGAAGAAACTGCCCCAGTTCTGCTCACTTCACTTTGCATCACTTCATAAGGATCCCCCCAATGTCCTCTGAAATCTACCATTTCATCTTTTCTTATGGCACAGTAATCTACTGCAGTCATATGCCGTCATTTGTTTAGCTATTCCCCAATAGGAGGACAACACTTACTTTCCACTTTTGACTACTACAAAAAGAGTTGCAATAAATACTTTTGTATGTATAGGTATTTTTTCTCTTTCTTTGATTTTTTTGTGATAAAGGCCTAGTAGAAGAATAGCAAGGTCAAAGAGTATGCACAATTTGGTAACATCCTGGGAATAGTGGGACCAATTCACAGCTTCACCAACAGCAAATCATTAACATTTGCCTCTTTTGTCATCTTTGCCAGCCTGATTAGGTAAGAGATAGAACCTCAGGGTTGCTTTAATTTTAATTTAATTTAATCTAATTATTAATGATTTAGAGATTTTTTCTTATGATTGTTAATAGCTCATATTTCTTCCCTTGAAGGCTGCCTGTTCATATCCTTTGACCACTTATCTAAGGGGGAAATGGCTTTTAGCCTTACAAATTTGAATTAGTGCCTTACGGATCTTGGAAAGACATGGACACAAGTCACACAGGTTGTATTGTGGATGTATTCAAGCCATGCTATTGGATAATATACCCATTTCAACAATATAGGTCACTGAAATATTAGTGTATAAGTGAAAGCTGGGAAAGTGAAAGTTTTTGCAAAATGCTTGCAAACTATGCTGGTCCATGAGAACAACAATGACAAAAATTGAATCAACTAGATCATATCCTCATCAGAACCAAACGAATGCAAAATAGTCAGAAATATAGAATACAGATGATATTAGTATCCAGCTGCACTGGTGTACCTACCTACTGTTCCTCAAACACAGCACTCCTATCTGTGCCTTGCAATTGGCTGTCCCCAGTGCCTGGAACACTCTCCCTCCTCAACTCAGCCACTTAGCTTCCCTGGCTTCCTTCAAGATCCAGCTCAAATCCCACTTTCTCCCATGCCTTCCCTCTGAGTTTATCTTCCATTTCATTGTATGTGCTTTGTAAGTAGATAATTATTTACAGGCCTTCTCTCCCATTAGAATGAGAGACCCTTGAGTGCAGGGACAGTGTTTTTGCTCTTCTTTATATTCCTGGTGCTTAGCACAGTGACTGGCACATCGTAAACATCAAATAAATTTTTGTTGACTGACTGTATTATTGGAGAGGAGCAACATGAAGGAAGTGGGCTAAGAGACAAACACCTAGGTTCTAAACACAGCTTTACCACTAGTTACAGCTTAGACCAGCCAATTTACCTCTGTGAGCTTCAGTTTGTTCATCTGTAAAATGAAGATAAAAATCCTTGACCAGTTTATTTCACAGATTATCTTGACAATCAAATAAAATAACCAGTGTGCCAACACTTTGCACCTCAAAGTTTTATACAATTTTAAGATTATAATTTTGAAGTTTTGAAGTTAAAATACATTTATCTTTTCTGATCCTTAAGATCAGGTGTATAGGAGGAGAAGATGGATAAGATATTAAGAGAGAGAGGCAGCCCTTACACATTTATACTGAATAGAACCAAAGAAATGACTCTTGGGCCTGGCTAGGGACCTTTAGAAGTCTATATTGAGCCCAGAAAAAGTGATTAGTATCCAGCAACACTAGGCCTTGGGACAGATAGGTGGTCAAAAATCCAGGACTGCCCTATGTAATGGAAATCACAGTGGCAGAATGTCAGAGCTGGAAGAGACCTCACTCACATAGTCAACTTTCTCAAATATTAATCTGTCTCTATGCTGTTATATATGTATATTATGTATAGTACATATGTACATTTATATTATGGCATACAAGACGAAAGTGAAACTTATTTTCTTTGTTTCTCCATCACCACTATCAATTGTTGGTCTCTTTCATTTTGGAATCTCTCCTGCCAGGTACATGCCCTTGATTACTCTTCGCCTCCTTACTTAAGTGAGTCTGCCTTACTTAACACAATATAAGCTCCCTTGACCCTATTTCCCACCAAAATGTCTCTGCCATTTTTTCCTCTCCCCCCCCCACCTCCAGCTAGCTCTGATAAATGAATTCTCAATGAAGTGTTGTTAATGGGTAGCGTAATGTGCCAACGCTCACAGATAATTTATTTGCTTATTACTGGTATATTACTTATTAATGGGTATATACCTTAACTTGAATGCTGGGAAGTTGAAAGCATTCTAACCTGAGAGTCAGGAGACTTAGGGTTCCAGTTAATCCTGTCACAAACACAAATCACAAATCTCTTGAGCATCATTTTCTCCAACTACAAAAGAAGGGATTTGGATTCACTAATCCCTAAGGCTGCTTCCATCTCTTAAAATCTATGAATTTTAGGCAATACGGTGGGCCTCTAAAGAACATATGCTTTGATAGCACAGGCCTTTCCGGCCCTGGGATCATACCACGTCATAGATGTTCACTCCAGTACCAAAAGCTAACCTCTGCTACCTCAACTTGCTCCTCCTAAATTAAAGACCTCGAATTTTCAATGCTTCAGAAAATACCAAGATTTAATTTAAAGTGAATTAGAATCAATTTTGTATTGAAAATTTATCTCCCTTAAAATCACTGGTGACACCATGAGATGCCCCCAAACCATGGGATGAGAACCACGATGCTAATAGTCAGTAATTTCCCTCTCATTCCTGCCGGAAGAAAGTTGCAAAGCCAGGAAGACCCCAAATCCTCTCTCCCAAGGTCATTCCTAATGATCAAATCGGTCCGTTTCTCTTGCATCTGATTCACTCATGACAATTGAGTTATAATTCCTAAGTGGAACAATAAGCTAGATGTAGTTTTGTGCCTTTACCTTTTAAAAAGTTAAGATTCTCCTGTTACATTTATTTTTTCTGTTTAAATAGATTGAAGGACTCAGAGCTCCACCTACTGGTTGAAGTGTAAGAGTGTTTAACAAGTTCCCAGAAAACCATTGTCAGGTTTCCAAAACCGAAAGGAGATTAGACTCCACAGGGTGGCACGCCCTGGATAACTGAGGTAAAACCAGAAAAAAACAAATAAAATGGTTTGTGTTTTTTCCTAGATAAAATGCTTAACTGATACCCCTAGAAAGATCCCAAAGCTTTCTTTGCTTAAAGGTAAGGAAAATGAGGAAATCAGACACAGATAGAAACGGGAATATTGTATGGGAATAACAATAACTTACCTTTCTAATGTCACTTTAAGGTTCCCAAAATTATTTCCTTATAACATTCTTATGAGGTAGATAATGATAATGCTACCGATTCATTTTTATAGATTAAAACAGTCTCAGAGAGGTTAAGTGACCCTGTCCAATAAAAGTAAGTGATTGTCTTCTTTAAAAAGCCCACTGCCCTTTCTGCTGTGGTCCTGTACCATACCGCTCACAATAAAATGAATGCAAGATAAAGTCAAATATCATGCTCCACATTCAATGATAATAATATATGTACATACATATGTCCCAGATTCAAATAAAGTTGTGTGGATTTTTAACATCAACTAATATCTCAACCTTGTCCTCTGCCATGAAAAAGAGATACTGAGAGGAAGTTTAGCTCAGTGAATAAAGCATGGAACATGGAGTCAAGAAAGCTGAATTTGAATCCTGCCTCATTTACCTCACTTACCTGTGTTACCTTAAATAAGTCACTTAACATTTCTGGGCCTCAGTTTCCTAATCTGTAAAATGAGAGGGTTGACCTTGATGATTTTTATGATCCCTTCCAGTTCTAAATCAATAATCTTGTGATCTCAGTTTCAGGGCCAGCTAAAACCCATACAAGAGAATTATATGGCATGACAAATATAGTCAGCACTCTAAACTTTGGTTTTCCCGTTAGCAACATGGAAATACCACTAGCTCCCCTGCCTGCCTTACAAGATATAATATGTATCACTGATAATATTTAAAGGGGGCAGCTAGGTGGTGCAGTGGAAGGAACACTGGCCCTGAAGTCAGGAGGACCTGAGTTCAAATCTGGCCTCAGACCAACACTTGACACTACTAGCTGTATGACTCTGGGCAAGTCATTTAACCCCAATTGCCTAAAAAATAATAATAATGGTAATATTTAAAGTTCTTTTTAAACATAAAATGTTACACTTTTCATAACAGTGAAAAGTTAACACATGCAACTACAGAAAAATTTAGCTATTTTTACCAAAAGTCTAAAAAGCATAAGTTATCCTAACTAGCAATAAGAAAATGCCCTATTGCCCTCTGTAGTAAGAGCTCTCTTCCACTTTTCATCCCTGAAGTAATAAAAACTCTGTCATAACTTGATTTTTCAATATCTCTTCTTCCCACTAAAGGTGCAACATGACATGCTTCTATACTGAACCTGTGATTTCATCATTGTAAGACCTCCAAGTGAGCATGGTATATATTTATATCATTTGTGCTTTTTAAAAAGTAATTTTAATAAATATAATTTGAGGCAACTAGGTGGTTCAGTTGATAAATCACTGGACACGGAGTCAGAAAAATGGGCATTCAAATCAGCCTCAGGCACTTACTTGACTGTGATCCTGAGTAAGTCATTTAATTTCCTCTACTCTGTTTCTTCATTTATAAAAGGGAGATAATAGCACTTATCTCCCAAGGCTGTCTTAAGGGCAAAACAAAATATTTGTAAAGTGCTTTGTAAACCTTAAAGTACTATGCAAATGATAGTTCTCATTATTATTTACTTCTATCAACCATTATAACATTTCAAGTATATGACCAACAAGAAAATATAAAACTCCCAAACAAGGCAGAACAGCTATTGCAAATGATTATACAAGAACATTTCTGGAAGCAGAGCCAAGATGACAGAGTAAAGGCAGGGACTCACCTGAGCTCTCCCACAAACCCTTCCAAATACCTTTAAATAATGACTCTAGGGGCAGCTAGGTGGCACAGTAGATAGAGTACTGGCCCTGGATTCAGGAGGACCTGAGTTCAAATCCGATCTCAGTCATGTAACACTTACTAGCTGTGTGACCCTGGGCAAGTCACTTAACCCCATTGCCTAAGCAAAAAAAAAAAAAAAGATGATTGTAATCAAATCCTAGAGCAACAGAACCCACAAAAAGATGAAACGAAACAATTTCCCAGCCCAAGACAACCTAGAAGGTCAGCAGGAAAGTCTGTTGCACCAGGCTGAGAGTGGGGCACTGTCTATCACAGGCTACACCAGCACAGAATGGGCCCCAGCAAACTGGGAGCAGGCCTTAGGGACAACTGAATCAGTGGCAGCACTGGTGGTTTCCAGACTTCTCAGGCAATAGAAGGTAAGGGGGTTGGACAACTGGTCAGAAGGAGACTTACAGGAGTCCCTTTGCTGGCACCAGGAGTAGGGCTCTGTTGCATTGCCTATACTTGAAACTGGGTTTCAGTCCCACAGTGTACTAGCACACCAGAGCTTGCAACTGTAGGAAAGCAGGGGTCACTGTTCCAGACTAAAAAAGAGTGCTTGTGGTCACTCACAGACTAGTACACGGTACAGAAGAGTAGTAAACACACCTCTCCCTAGATCATATTACCTTGGAAGAGCTGAAAATGTACAGGTCCCCAAAATAACTCTGAAAAAATGGCACAAAAAAACCTGAAGCCAGGGAATGGCGACCCCTTCACTCTGGAAAAAGATCCTTACTACAGAAAGTCACTATTGTGACAGGGAAGATCAAAACACAAACTCAGAAGAAGACAACAAAGTCAAAACTCCTATATCAAAAGTCTCAAAGAAAAATATGAATTGGCCCCAGGCTATGAGCTCAAAAAGGATTTTAAAAATCAAGTAAGAGAGGTAGAGGAAAATTTGGGAAGAGAAATGAGAGTGATGAGAAAAAAATCATGAAAAAAGTCAACATCTTGGTAAAGGAAACATACACACACACAAATACTGAAGAAAATTATGCCATAAAAAATAGAATAGGCCAAATGGTAAAAGAGGCAGAAAAAAAAAACCAGTGAAGAAAAGAAGGCCTTAAAAAGCAGAACTGGCCAAATGGTAAAAGATAAACAAAAATTCACTGAAGAAAAGAATTCCTTAAAAATTAGAATGGAGCAACTGGAAGGTAATGACTTTATGAGACACCAAGAAACAAACAAAATCAAAAGAATGAAAAATATAAGAAAATGCAAAATATCTCATCAGAAAAACAACTGACCTGGAAAACAGATCCAAGAGTGATAATTTAAGAATCGTTGAGGGGGCAGTGAGGTGGATAGAGCTCAGGCCTCGGAGTCAGGAGGACCTGAGTTCAAATCTGGCCTCAGACATTTTACACTTACTAGCTGTGTGACCCTGGGGAAGTCACTTAATCTCAATTGCCTCACTAAAAAAAAAAAAAGAAAGAAAGAAAAGAAAAATTATTGGGCTACCTGAAATCCATGATCAAAAAAAGAACCTAAACATCACCTTTCAAAAAATTATCAGGCAAAAAGCCCTAATAGGTTAAAGGGTAAAATAGAAATGGCAAGAATTCATCAATTACCTCCTGAAAGACATCCCAAAATGAAAACTCCCAAGAATATTATAGCCACAGAGCTCCCATGTCAGGGAGAAACTACTGCAACCAGCCAAAAAGAAATAATTCAAATATCATGGAGCCACAGTCAGAATAACACAAGATTTAGCAATTTCTATATTAAAGAATCAGAGGGCTTAGAATATGATATTCCAGAAGACAAAGAGCTGGGATTATGACCAAGAATCACCTACCCAGCAGAACTGAATATAATCCTTCAGGGGGTGGAAATGGATAGTCTATGAGATAGAGGACTTTCAAGCATTCATGAAGAAAAGACCAGAGCTGAAAAGTTTACTTTCAAATACAAAACTCAAAAGAAGCATGAAAAGGTAAACAGAAAAGAGAAATCATAATGGATTCAATAAGGCTAAACTGTTTACATTACTACATGGGAAAATAATATTTGTAACTCCTAAAAACTTTCTCATTATTAGGGCAGTTAGAAAGAAAATACATAGACAGAAAGCACAGGTGTGAGTTGAATATGATGGTATGATTATCTAAAACAATAAAACTAAGAGATGAGAGAGAGGAATGCACTGGGAGAAGGGGAGAGAGGTAGAATGGGGTAAATTATCTGTCATAGAAGAGGCCCTAAAAAGATTTTAATTGTGGAGGGGTAAATGAGGGAGGGGTAAATGAGGGAGGGGAGAGGGTAGTATGTGAACCTTACTCTCATCAGAATTTGTTCAAAGAGGGAATAACATACACCCTCAGTTGGGTGTAGAAATCTCTCTTACCATACAGCAAAGTAGGAGGAGAAGGGGATAAGAGAAGGGGGAGGGGGGCTGATAGAAGGGAGGGCAGTTTGGGAGAGATAAAAGTCAGAAGCAAAACACTTTTGAGAATGGACAGGGTAAAAGGAGAGAAAGAGTAGGATAAACAGGGGAAAATAGGATGGAGGGAAATACATAGTTGGTAAATATTACTGTGAAAAAAAATTTTACACCAAATTTCTCTGACAAAGACTTCATTTCTCAAACATATAGAAAACTGAGTCAAATTTATAGAAATAAGAGCCATTCCTTTTATTGATAAATGGTCAAAAGAGATGAACAGGCAGTTTTCATACAAAGTAATCAAAGTCTAATTAAAGTAATCAAAGCATATGAAAAAATGCTCTAAATCACTATTGACTATAGAATTGCAAATTAAAACAACTCTGAGCTACCACGACACACCTATCAGACTAGCTAATATGACAGAAAAGGAAAATGACAAATGTTGGAGGGGACATGGGAAAATTAAAACACTTAATGTACTATTGGTGAAGTTGTATGCTGATTCAACCATTCTGAAGAGCAATTTGGAACTATGCCCAAAGGACTATAAAACCATACATACACTTTGACTAAGTAATATGACTACTAGGTCTGTATCCCAAAGAAATAAAAATCAAAACAGAAAAAGACCTATGTATACAAAAATATTTACAGCAGCCCTTTTAGTAGTGGCAAAGAACTGGAAATTGAGAGGAGGACCATCAATTGGGGAATGTCTGAACAAGTTGTTTCATATGATTGTGATTGAATACTATCGTGCTATAAGAAATATTGAGCAGGATGCTCTCAAAAAACCCTGAAAAGACTTACATAAACTGATGCATAATCCAATAAGCAGAACCAGGAGAACACCGCACACAGTAACAGCAATATTGTATGAGGATCATCAGTGAATGACTTAGCTATTCTCAGCAATACAATGATCCAAGACAATTCTGAAAGATTTATGATGAACAAATGATATCCATCTCCAGAGAAATAACTGTTAGAGCTTGAATTCAGGTAGAAAATATTTTTTACTCTTTATTTTTCTTGGGGTTTTATCTCTGTGTTTTCTTTCATACCATGACTTACATGGAAATGTGTTTTGCATAACTATACATATATAACTTATGTTAAATTGATTGCTTTTTCAATGAGGGGGAAGGGGAAGGAGGGAAAGAATTTGGAACTCGTATTTGAAAAAAAGAATGCTAAATTTGCTTTTACATGTAATTGAAAAAAATAAAATATTAAATTACCAAAAAAAAAAAAAGAATATTAATAACCAAGAAAGGAAAGTGAGTTGGTGAGAGACCAGAGAGATGAACAAACCAAGTAATTTACTGGTTCTCCTTGGAATGTTCAAATAACAAGAGCAAGGTCTCTGGTGCAGTGGGTGGATCTGCTATAGAGAATTTATAATAAACTAAATAAGACTTATTCAGGATGAGAATATATGGATAGGTTACTAGTGTACTAGCAGTGAATAAACCAATATGGAACCATGAAATTATGGCTTTCTCAGTTTTGAGAGTACTAGAAGTCAAGTTAACAAGTCACTCTGAAAAAGAAAAATAAAGCAAAACAAAAAAAAACAAGAAAACAAGTTATTCTGTCATTTCTTTTTCCACAGTTTAAAAAAGAATTACAGTTGCCACAATACTAAACATATCTTTGATTCAGAGAGAGAGAGAGAAATAGAGAACATTTCCCTCCAATGCTTCATCATAACATGATCCTGGATTCTTGAAAGCTATGCCAATAGATATAAGCTGTGTTAGACGCAGAATAGAAAAGAGAAAAATTAGAATTCAGAAGATCAATCAGAAAACTAGCTGGTGAAGAAGATGTAAACCAAAGTGGGGTGTGTGTGTGTGTGTGTGTGTGTGTGTGTGTGTGTGTAGAGAAGGGGATGGATGTCATAGATAGAATCAAGGAAACAGCAATTAATTGAGTATGGGGTGGGTCTAAGGGAGAATTAAGAGTCAAAAGTAGCTGAGGTGGTAAACTTAGAAGATTGTAAAGATGATGGAACTATCAAAAGAAATAAGGAAGGGAGAAGAAAGGGATGGTTTAGGGGTCAAAATATGATGCTTATTTTGGATATGTTGAGCTTGCCTATGGAATATCCAGGTGGAACTGTCCAGTAAGGCAGTTAGTGATAGAACTCATAATTTCTAAGTAAATTATCAATAGATACCTTTTTACCTGTCACCAGGATAATTTCAACAGCCTTCTAATTAGTTTCTCTGCCTCCCTCTCCAGTCTATCCTCCACACAGTGATTTTCTTAGAGAACAAGTCTAACCATGTCACTCCACTACTCCAACTTCAGCAGTCCCATATTATCTCTAGGTTCAATCTCTTCTTTCTATGTGAACAAACTGACCTCTGCCTATCTTTCTCACTTTATTTCACATTACTTCCCTCCACAAACTCTGTAGTCCAGTTTAATTGTCTTCCTAATATTCTTCACATTCCATCAACATTCCATCTCTCATCTCTATGCCTTTGCAATCTCCACATCCCTGAAATGTTCTCCCTCCTCATCTCTGAATATTAGAATACTTTTGATCACATTCCATTTTCTATATGAAGGTTTTTCTGATCTCTTCCCCATTGCTGCATTTATTTTGTATTTATTTTGTAGAGATAGAGAGATAGATTAGATAGATAGATAGATAGATAGATAGATAGATAGATAGATGGATAGATGGATGTTGCTCTTCTCATCCCTCTCCCCCCATAAGATGTAAGGTACTTGTAGGCAAGGATTATTTCACTTATCTTTAGCACCTAGCACTGTGCCTAGCCCACAGTAGGCCCTTAATAAATATTTGCTGCTTGATTTATTAATCTTTTAGTTTCTTCTTTATAAACATTTCTTTATTTTCATTTTCTTGTCTTGACCTATATTTAATAGTGATGGTGAATATGGGCTTTCTTTACTCTTGTCCCTAATTTCAGACAAATGCCTTTTATCTTGACAATAAAAAAAATCCTGCTGTACATATGCATTAGAGTACTTTTTACATATGAGTGAAAGGCTTATTTTATATATTAGTATAATTATATTCTTGTTCTTATTGATATGATGTATTATCCTAATCATTTTCCTAATGTTGAGCCATCTATTAGTTTTTTGTGTCAATATTAATTTATCATAATGAAATATGTCTATCCATTTAGATAAAATATGCATTTTTTTAGGGATAGGAATTGGCCCTGTGATTTCAGTAGCATAGGGTCAACCCAAAAAAACAAAATCTTTCTGCCACTATCGTTTGACGCCTTTTATGTAGTCCAGAGCCTTATAAAGTTGCCTAGAACACCGAGGGATTACGACTTGTCCTGAGGCGCATACCTAGTCTGTCAAAGTTGGAATTCGTACTCAGGTCTTCCTGGCTCCATGGCAAGTTCTCTATCCACTATTTACCAATATTGTATTTAATATCTTGTCCAAATATTCATTAGTGACACTAATCTTAAATTCCTTTTCTCCTATTTTTCTCAAGATTTTGCCATCAGGCCATATCTGGTGCATAGAAAGAGCTGTAGAATCACAGAATCTTAGTTACAAGACCAATTCACCTAGCCCAACTCATGCCTAAAAAAGACTATCCAAGAAATAATCATCCAAACTCCACTTAAGGATATTCAGTGAAGGGGAAGCTACCACTACCCATTTCATTTGGGGTAGCTCTAAGTTATTCCTCACATCAAGCCTGAAATTCCTTCTTTGCACATAATTCTGCCTTCTGGGACCAAGCAGAAAAAATATCATTCCTCTTCCATATGAAAACCTAGGTAGCAAATACTTGAATATGGCTATCATGTCCCACTAAATCACCTCTTCTGCAGGCTAAACAGGTCTTTCAATTGATCTATTTACTACATGACCTCAAAGCCCTTTACCATGCTGGTTGCTATTTTCTGTATGGTACCCAGTTTATCAGTAACTAAGTTGTTTTCCTAATGTTGAATCATCCTCGTATCCCTGGCAGTTAGTGATAGAACTCATAATTTCTAAGTAAATTATCAATAGATACCTTTTTACCTGTCACCAGGATAATTTCAACAGCCTCTTAATTAGTTTCTCTGCCTCCCTCTCCAGTCAAATCCAATTTGGTCATAATTAGTCAACATGCATTTATAAAGTACCTATTATGTTCCAGTCATTGTGCTAAATGCTAGAAGTTTTTTTTTATATATTACTATCATTTTGTTGTTATTGTTTGGCTAGAATTTTATTTAACATTTTTGCATCAATATATGTTAGTAAAGTCTTGGTCTGTAGTTCATTTTATTTACTTTGCCCTTTCCTGGACTATATTTATCTCATAAAAAGAATTAGGGGAAAGTGATTTTTGAGATAACACCTCCTTTTCCCCAGTATGATAATGAGGTAGACCTTCTCCTTACCAATCATTCTACATGTGCCTTCTATCCCCGTCCTTCCAACTTTTTTCAACATATTGCAAAATCAATCATTCCTCTCATTGTTATCATCTTATTATCTACTGCCTTCAAATATACCAAAATCTCCTCCATCATTAAAAAAAAAATTCACTATACTCTGCTCTCCCCTCAAGCCATCATCCTAGATATCTTCTCTGTTTCTCGAACTCCTTATAAAAATTGTCTACACTTATTTACTTCACTTCTTAACTTTCTCAACCCTTTGCAATCCTGCTTCTGACCTCATTCAACTGAAACAGTTCTCTTCCAAGTCATTAACAATGATCTCAATTGTCAACACTGATGGTCTTTTTTCAGTCTGAATCCTTCTCAACCTGTCTGTTGCATTTGACAGTTAATAACTTTCTCTTCCTGGGATAACTTCTCCTCTCTAGGTTTTTAATCACACTCCTTTCTCCTGGTTTTCATATCAGACTGACCATTGCCCATTCTCCTTTTTCTGGCAGGTCATCCATGTCACATCCACCCTAAAGCTTTGTGTTGGGTCCTTTCCACTCTCTACATGCTGTTTCTTGGTGACCTCATCAGCTTTCACAAATTTGTTGTCTCTATACTAATGATTCACAAATCTAAACATCTAGTCCCAGGCTCTGACCATCATCAACTGCTAACTGGATATTTCAAATTGGATATCCAGGAAATATCTGAAACTCAACATATCCAAAACAGAACTAATTATCTTTCACCAAAAACCAGTCTTCTTTCAAATTTCCCTACTCCTTTGGAAGGCGCCACCATTCTTCCAGTTTTCCATGGTCATAATCTCCATGTTATTCTTGACTTCTTAACCTCCTTGGCCCCATCTAACCAATCCCTTGCCAGAACTTGCTGTTTCTTCCTCTGCAACATCTCACTGCTGACCTTTTTTCTCTCCTCAAATAGATACCACCTTAATTCAAGGCCTTATGACCTCAGAATTAGATTATTTTAATAGCCCCCTAATAGGTCTCTTTACCTATCCCCCTCCACCTCAATCCATTCTCCACAATGCTTCCAAAAAGATTTTCCTTAAGCACAGATCTGATCATATTACTTCCCTACCCAACAAACTCCATTGATTCCTCATTGCCTCTAGGACCAAATATAAAATCCTCTTCTTAGCTTTTAAAGCTCTTCATAACCTGGCCCCAACCTACCTTTCAATGTCATTGTACATGACTTCTCCCACCTTCTGCAATCCAGCTGAATTGGCCTTTTAACAAAAGACATTCCATATCCCATCTCCATGTTTTTGTACTGGCTGATGTTTCCTCAATGCCTAAAATCCATTCTGTTTTCATCTCAGCCTCAAAGAATCCCAATGTTCCTTCAAGAAAAATTCAGGCACCACACTACACACAAAGCTGTTCCTGATCCCCTTTAACTACTAGTACCCTCCCTTCCAAACTACTTCGTATTTAACTACTTTTGTACTTCTCTTTCTCTCTCTCTTTCTTCATACATATGTCTGTATACAAATATACATACACTCATATACATGCATATATATATATTATAAAACAAGGAGATAAAAAGTATGTATATGTATATGTATATGCATATGCATATACTTATTACTCCTTATTAAAATGTAAATTCTTTGTGAATAGGAATTGTTTCACTCATTTTCATTGACCCAGTGCCTAGAATAGTGCCCTCCCCACTTAATCATTGTTTGTTAAGTGCTTTTTAAATGTTTTTATTGAACTGAACTTCTAATCTGTCTGGACCAGCATTTTTCTTCCCTTTGGTGGAACAAGCTGTTAGGGCTCATTCAATTTCATTTTCTGAGATTCGATTAAGAGCTCCATATCCTGTTTTAATTTGAGTATTTTATATTGTCCTAGGTAATCTCCATTTTACTTCTTAGTTTTGCTAGCATGTAATTATGTGTAACAGATTCTGATAATTCTTTTTCTGATGTGTTTTCATTATTCGTTTTTTTATAATTAAATTTGCCTACCTCTTTTTCATCAGACTAGCTTAAAGGATTTTTATTTTGTCTTTTCAAATAATAAGCATTTAGTTTTAACATTAATACAGTCTTTGTTTTCCATTTTATCTATTTCTCTTTTAATTTTTAAGACTTCATTTTTCTCTGCTTGTTTGTATTTGGTGGTTTGTTAAATTTTTGTTTTAATTATATGTTCCTCTTTTAAAAATCATATGCTAATCTTTTTTCTATTTTATTCATTTATGTTTTCAGAGCTATTTCTTTCCCTCCAAGATTTTCATTTGTTTCAGTCAATAAACTTTGGGGTGTTGCCTCTTCATTGTCAAAAGGGAAAGGAAGGAGAGGGAAGGGGAACAGAAGGGAAAGGGAAAGGGAAAGAAAACAAAACAAAAAAAACAAAAGAAAGCTGACCATTCAATTTATACTAAGCAATCTTGGCCCCAGAAAAGCTTTGAGAAAATACACCTTTCTCATTTCATTTAAGCATTTTGGAAGTAGGGAGGGACATGCTATTGTTGTCAAATGCTGCAGACAGAATGTATTTGTTTCCAATTGAAAAAAAAAAAGTATTCAAGAAAGTGGCCCAGAACCTAACCACAAAAAAGGGTTTGTCAGTTAGGTGATCAACAATATATGAGCTATGAATTAGTCCCTGCAGTGATTCAAAAAGCCATCAACAGATAGGATAAAGACTGAAGCCACACACCCTGGCAACTTTAAAAGTCAATTCACAAGTCCCAGTCTTGGAGAATAGGAAGTTTTAAGAGATAGCTGCAGGCAAAGACAATCACCAAAAAGAAAGGTCAATACTCAGATGGAGGCTGCTTGGGCACTGGAATGTGTCAGGACACAGGCTAAACTGCTGGTACTATGGAGCTCCAGGAACTAATCCTATATCTCCTTTCTTACCTTGAATTCCTCCATGGGAAGCTGAAGCTTTTTGATCTGGGCAAGGGGAAAATTTGTCTATCTTTCTCCGATTCAATTCTTTACTTTTCCTTTATAAACAGAGTGGGCATTTATTTTTATATGGGATGTACTTTTAGGGAAGTCACGATGATGCAGATGAGGGGGAAATTTCCTCAAAGAGACAGACTCTTTTGCCAGTTCTATTTCTGGGGGCAGCTAGGTGGTACAGTGGATTGAGTGATGGCCCTGGAGTCAGGAGGACCTGAGATCAAATCTGGCCTCAGATACATAACACTTACTAGCTGTATGACTCTGGGCAAGTCACTTAACCCCAATTGCCTGGCCAAAAACAAACAAAAAACCTACCAGAAGTTCTATTTCTTCTGGGAGCTCTTAGCTAAAAATAAGATAAAATGTTAGAGATTATTTGACACTCCATCTTACAAACACAAAATGTGGTTAAAGCCCATAATAAATCTCTCCCCAAGAAGTTTTAAACACCACGGTTACATGCACTCATAGTTGCTAGAGAGTCAAGCAACCCACTCCTCTAATGAGCTCCCCCTCTCCCAAGACCTATATAACTCTCGGGTTATGTTACCCAGATGTAGGCTCTCCCCAAAACATAAAAATACATAGAGCAACACACAGAGTTGGTTACAAACATGTTATTCAATATGGGAAAAGGAGGGAAAGGAAAGAAGGGAATAGGAAGGAATTAATCCTAAGAAAAACAAACTCTAAGGATATTTATAGTTCTTTCTGAAGTATCAAAGAATGGAAATATGAGGGGGTGCCCATAAATTGGAGAATATGATAAAGGGCATGCTGCATATTTCCTGATAGGGAGGTGAAGAACTCAGACTATAGAATGAGACAATTTTTACTTTTGACATGGTGAGTACAGAAATTCATTTTGCTTGAGTATACATGTTTCTAACAGAGATTTTATTTTTCTTTCATTCTGAATGAGGGGAGTGGATATCAACAGAAGATGACCCCAGCTGGGCCAACAAATAGGCACATAGAATTTGTTTACCCTATACCTTTCACCTAGCTTTCTTCATGCTGTGAATATGCTTTGGGTTATACAGCTTCCCAGTGTCTCACATATTCTCCTCTCAGCACCCCCTAGCAACTTCCAGGGTTCCTTGAGTACCCAGGGAGATGAAATGGCATTGAAGAAATACCCACTACACATGTGTGTATCTTTTCTTATTTATTATCTGAATCATTTAATAAGGTGGACCCCTTGGAAAAATTTCACAGTCCCTCTAGTTATATGATTCACACGACTTTCTCCTTTGATCTTCAATTATGTCTTTTTTTCTCCATCTTTAGAATGTCAAAACTGCCTTATATTTTAATGATCTGGCATTCAATTTTAAAAACCTGTTGGAGAAATTAAACTGAATGGACACTAAAAATTAGGACAGGGTGACTCTAAGAAAAAAAAGTTGATTCATTTTAGAGTAAATCCTCATTCTTCTCATCTGTAAATTAATAGTAACATTGTCCTAATAAGAAAGTACATGATTTGTAATTCACTTTTAAATCACATCATTGATTTGATTTGAGAGCATTCCACACATGGCTTAGGACCATAGCAAGCCCTAGTTGGAAAAGTTGGAAGCTGCCTACATGGTGCATTTGTTGATACACAGAACAAATCCTGGGATAAAACAAATATTCATTGACTTCTTTAAGTTAGGGCCTTAAGCCTTCCCCATCTCCCTTCATTTCATGAGGAAGCAGACAGGGGTGCAGTGGATAGAGAACTGGGCTTGGAATCAGGAAGACTCATATTCACGAGTTTAAATCTGGACTTAGACACTTACTAGCTATCTGACAAGTCACTTAACCCTGTTTGTCCCAGTTCCTCATCTGTAAAATAAGTTGGAGGAAATGGCAAACCACTCCAGTAGCCAAGTAGCCAAGAAAATCCCAAATGGGGTCATGAAGAGTCAGACACAACTGAACAACTAAACTTTGTCACTGTTTACCAAAACTATTTCCCTCACCATTTTGTCATTTCTGCTCCTCTAGATTGAGACATTAATCTCTTAAAAGGCACACACCAAGCATTGCCTAGGATTTGTAATGTGTTGACTCAGATTTGTTTTCAGATTATCTAGTAGAGAGCAGAGCTCTTGGAGAATGGAACATGAGGCTAAAAGATTTTAATGAGAATTCTGGTAAGACATAGAGCTATGAGAGCCCTTTTACAGTCAAGAGAAAAATTGGGTCACTGAACACCTGATGACCATAAGGGAAAGGGGACAGCATAAAAAATTTAAAAAAAAACCACTCTTTGCCCTTAGTGGGGAAAAGCATTCACTGATGCTGAGTGAAGTGAGCAGAACCAGGAGAACGTTGTACACAGTAACAGTCATGTTGTGTAATGACTAACATTGATAGACTTAGCCCTTCTCAGCAATGCAAAGATCTAAGACATCTCCAAAGGTCTCATGATGGAAAATGCTATCCACATCCAAAGGAAGAACTATGGAGTTTGAATGCAGATCGAAGCACACTATTTGCTATTTTTTTCTTCTGTTGTGTTTTGTTTCCTCTTTCTGGTGGTTCCTCCTACTGCTTTTAATTCTTCCTTACAACATCATTAATGTGAAAATATGTTTAATAGGAATGTATATGCATAGCCTATATCAGACTGCATACCATCTTAAGGAGAGAGGCAGGGAGGGACGGAGAGAAAAATTTAAAACTCAAAAGCTTATGGAAGTGATTGTTGATAAAATAAATTAATTAAAAAAAAGAAAAAAGCATTAAACTATTTCCATTTTTATCTTTATAAATTTTTAAACTCCCCCATATCACAAAAAAAAATGCCTCTCCTCCTTTAAACATTTTATTTCCTCAATTGTGAATCTAGAATGGAAACTTCTAAATTGTCAAAAGTTACACTTCTACCAATAGGTTAAATTTGGCTGCTACTGATAAAACTCCAACAACTCAAAATAATTCAACATCACAAGTATTTAGACTATTCACAAACTTTAATATCTAATTTTCTATGCACACTATCCCCAATGTGACTTTTAGAAAGTCAGTTTTCCTGGGAGCTAACAGAATGAGGTTTTCTGATGGTGTCTCTGTGTGTAAATCTTCAGACTCCCATTCATCAACTCATACCCACAACCATTAATGCAAAGGAGGAAACCTTTCTGAGCAGATGTTGCCTACTGTGGAATACAAACTTTTTTTTTTCAGTATTTGCTTCCTTAAAATTTGGTCAGAAATACTCATGAAGTTCATGACCTTCCTTGATGAGCTCATTATTATACTCATTATTCAGGCGTTATTAGACAGGTACTTAGTGCTTGTTAAGCTTCTTGGTAAAGTAAAAAGAGGGAGAATATATTAGACTTCCTTAGACACCCTAGCCTTGTGTCCTTTTACAGAAAGCATCCAGACACAATTGTATCTAGGTTGGTACTCTGTCTTGCCCAAGCAATGAAGTCTAAGATTCCTTATAACTTTAAGTCTATGATGCTATGAGATCCATTCAGTCAATGGAAAGACAGAATTGTTTCCCCAGGGTGTTATTCAATAAATATTTGCTGTGTGAAATACAAGATACTAAGCAATTTTCATAGTAGCATTCCTGGGCTTACCATAATGTGCTGTTATTAAGTACAGATGACAAATAATATTTCAACAAAAATAATTTTCAAAGAATCTTATATGCTAAATTGCCTCTTTCTGGCCACTAAATTCTACAGTGCCTTGAAAGTCTTGTTTTGCTTCATATGGATAAGCACTTGTTTTCTAGAAAGATTTCCATTTGGCTCATCAGGCAATGTTAATATCCAGTGTGAAAAATTATTTCTCTTGGTAATCTGTGTCCAGGAGACTCAAAGCTCCACCCCACAGCCTTCTGCTTCAAAGTTCTTCAGAAGGACATTACTGATAAGATTGCATTGAATCTTCCTATCCTGGTCAAACCCTACCCAACCCTGAATTGATTTTTATCCCACTCAGACTTGGGTGGAGACAGATCTTCCGGTCAAGATAGACCAAGGCTGGGAGTGGTCTGGAATGATGGCAAGTTGATATGAGCCCCTGTTGAAAAGGTATATAACCCTGTACCCCCAAATCCCAATTAGAGCCAGTTCTGAACTGGCCCCCTTAGGGGGGCCCAATTTTGGACTGAACTCCCACGCAATGCATATCAAGCCAGGTTGACAGAAATTAAACCATGGACACACACACCCTAATTTCATTTGTCTCTTTCTTAGAAGAGACTCTGTAATTTATTGGGTTTCAACATTAAATGGTACTATGACTCAGATTTGGACTGAGATTTTGGGAGGAAACTTTCACCTCAACAGCTGAGACTGGTCACCCATAGGACTTTCTCCTGAAGTCCCAGCCCTGAAGGGGGTGAGTTTTATCCCCAAATTCCTGCTCCTTATCTATCAGACTTCCTATATTAGGTTGCAGTCCGCTTTTCTACAAGTGGCTCTGGGGACAGAGATCTAGACAGGTCTCCTGGAAGGAAAGGATATCCTCCATAATTTGCTATGGGTCAGTCAGAGTAAATTGGCATATGAAATGGTATTGTAATCTGAATTGGTTGCTTTTAGAAGGATGTAGAACTAAAAGATAACTCTGAATTTTGACCAGTCTAATTCTAATTCTAAACTGGTTTATCTTAAAAACAAACTAAGCCTAAAAAGCCACAAGAAAATTAGATTCATGTGAACTTTGTCGCGTCAAGTTGTTTCTGTCTCTGTGTGTAAAATGTTTCATGCTCATGGTGAAAGATTTAAAATGCAGCCAGAAAAACTTATAAGGTCTGTAATTAGAACACTGAAAAAGAACTCCCACCTTAGGCTTTCAGTAGGAGATTAAGACTTTTTGGGGGGTGCCCAACACTGGCCAAATTGGAATACCAAAATAAAGTTAGATAATGAGTAATGGATTAAAAGGCAGAATAAGACTCTCCCAAGTTGGGAGGTGGAATCAGTTAGCAAGCAGCTTTTAGACTGATAAGAATCTAAACCAGGCAAGAGCTGAGCATTTGAATTCGGTTTTAATCACATCCCAAAGCTAAAGTTTGTGCTTTATGTTTAAATTAAATCTAAAGAACTGTCTGCACCCCTCCTGACAATATATCTAATATCACGGCAATGTGTTTAAAACCGCAAAAATAAGGATTTTTCTTTTAGAATGCATATTAACATTATAAAAGCTGTTTGTGAAAAGAAATACAGCTCTCTCGATTTAGGTGTTAATTCCCTCCAGATTCTAAAAGGTGAAAGAAAACAAGCAGGACAAATTGGGGTAAGTAGAATTTTAAATTTTGAATGTAAAGTGGAGGTAGTCTGAGTAATGGGTTTGAAAGATTAGGAAAAAGAAGTAAAGGTTTGAGCAAAAATATGAAGGGCAGAAAAAATGGTTTAGAGACAAATGGGTGTGGTCAGCAGCAAGCCCATGTGCTTTAACCTCACCCCCCACCCCATCCTTGGATGGTTGTTCTGGGTGCCTTTGTGCCAAATTCCGATGGTTTAAGCATGTTGAAAGGGTGTGAGGAAATTTGATTTTGTTTTAAATAGAAAGATTGAAGATGAAAATTCTGTGGCTTGATTTGAAAACCAATGGATAAAGTTATAGAGGGTTAAAAGGAATTCTCTCTACCTGCCTTTTAGGATAAATCCGCAGGAAAGCCGAATTAAATCTAACATTATATAAATACTGACTATGATAAAGATACTGGTTATTATGGTTTGAGATTATCATATAAAATCTTGAGATGTTTCCTGGTACTGTTCATTTTAACTATTGGAGGCTCTGGAGGCTTACATCTGGGGAAACTAGCCACACCCTGTCACTAAATCAAATTCCTTAGATCTCTTTTTGCCTGGGCCAAAAGCAGCAGTTAGAAAGCACATTTTAAACTAACCTGATGATTACAGGTGATTTCAAACTGTTTGTAAAACTTGTATGCATCAGCCTGAAACTTCCAGGAGGATGGAATGCTTAGGGTAGTTTTTCAAGCCTCAAAAAGGAGACAGGACCTTCAGCTTTCTTAAGGAAGTAGAGAAAAAAGAAAAGTCATTCAGAGCTGGGAATTGTCATTACGTGTCTTTTTAAGGGAATACGGGAATTTGTACATATTTCCCTTTAAAGTGCCAATAATACTGGACTTTTAAAAAAATTAAAATGTTTATCATTAGCAATTATAAACCCAGATTTAAGTCAAAATTCTGTCCTGAAGGAATAAGAACAGCATCTGAGAGTGCTCTTCGATTAAGCACAAAAAAAGTTATTTGGCATTAAGAAATTTATTAACTGTATGGCCCTGAGAAAGCTCTATTTACCTCAGTTTACTGTTCTGTAAGGGGATAATAGTGGAAACCACTTCACAGGGATATTGTAAGGATCACATGATCATAAAATGCTTGGCACAGTTTGGTGTAGGACAAATGCTATCTGAATGTTAACTGCATAAATGTAATTGTTTAAATTAAGGTCACCTATTTGGTAATTAATTGGTTTCAGTTTAACTACATTATCATTGTTTATGGTATTGTTATATTTTTTTTTGCATTTCTAATTAATTTATTTTGAATTATCAACAATCAGTTCCATAAGCTTTTGAGTTTTAAATTTTTCTTCCCCTCTCTCCACCTCCCTCCCCAAGATGGCACACAATCTGATTTGGTTATACATATATATTCCTATTAAACACATTTTCACATTAGTAATGTAGGTAAGAATTAGAATCAATAGGAGGAACCACCAGAAAGAGGAAACAAAACACAACAGAAGAAAAAAAAATAGCAAATAGCATGCTTCGATCTGCATTCAACCTTCATAGTTCTTTCTTTGGATGTGGATAGCATTCTCCATCATGAAGCCTTTGGAGATGTCTTAGATCCTTGTATTACTGAGAAGGGTTAAGTCTATCAATACTAGTCATAGCACGTGGCTGTTACTGTGTACATTGTTCTCCTGGTTTTGCTCACTTCACTCAGCATCAGTCCATACAAGTCTTTCCAGGTTTTTCTGAAGTCAGCCTGTTCATCATTTCTTATAGCACAATAGTATTCCATTACATTCCCCAATTGATGGGCATCATCTTAATTTCCAATTCTTTGCTACCACAAAAAGAACTGCTATAAATATTTTTGTACATGTGGGTCCTTTTCCCATTTGTATGATCTCTTTGGAATATAGTCCTAGAAGTGCTATTGCCAGGTCAAAGGGTAGGCACATTTTTATAGCCCTTTGGGTATAGTTCCAAATTGCTCTCCAAAATGGTTGGATCATTTCACAACTCCACCAACAATGCATTAGTGTTCCAATTTTCCCACATCTTCTCCAACATTTATCATTTTCCTGTTTTGTCATGTTGGCCAATCTGATAGGTATGATATGGTACCTCAGAGTTGCTTTTTGGGGTTTTTTTGGTTGGGTTTTTTTTTTTTTTTTGGCTAGGCAATGGGGTTAAGTGACTTGCCCACAGTCACACAGCTAGTGTTATGTGTCTGAGGCTGGATTTGAACTCAGGTTCTCCTGAATCCAGGGCTGGCGCTCTATCCTCTGTACCACCTAGCTGCCCCCTCAGAGTTATTTTGATTTGCATTTCTCTAATCAATAGTGATTTAGAGCATTTTTTCATATGATGATAGATGGCTTTAATTTCTTCACCTGGGAACTGCTGGTTCATATCCTTTGACCACTTATCAACTGGGAAATATTATTATATTTCTAAAAATTCCTCATATTGTACAATTTGTTAAGAATTGTACCACCTATGTTGTTAGAAAAGCAATTTCTCTATTAGATTAGAATTGTACAGTCAAGGGGGAAAAATGAATGAATGGGTTAGGAAGCTCTTAGGTAATTCTACCTGATCATGTGTTGTAATGTTCTGAAGTACTGTAATTTAAGAAATCACAACAAACTTCCAGGTTTTGTCTATATTTAAAAGGAAGTTTCCGTGAAAATTATTTGGTTTTCATTTATGAAAATTAAGATTGTTAACTAAGCTATTCGGAGCTACTGTTTAAATCAAGTATTTACAAAAGTATTTTTGTGAAAGGAAACAGTAATTATGCAAAGAAAGGACCTTGTAATTAATTTAGTTTACTATAGTAAAAGGTAACTTAAGAAAGGGAAATACTATTATGAAGAAATGTTTTCCAAAATCTTTTGTGTAATTTTTTTGAAGGCCTACTAAATTTCCATTTGCAAGCTAATTCATTGCAGTAATAATTTTATATTAATGACAATTATGTCTAAATCTACTTTGAATTTCAAGTTTCATTCCTAGGTTGTTGTGTCCTTGGACTAGCCTTAAATGGGCGCTTTCTGAGAAACAGAGTCAGCAGCAGCTCAGTGGGAGCAGCATCAGAGGTCTAAAGCTAGTGATTAATACTAAAGCAATTACTGCAATGAGCAGTTAGTGCGAAAGATCTTGCTGTTCTGATCTGAATTCGTTCCATGGCCTAGCAAGGGTTAAAATTAGTGTTAGAACTTATTATGTGTATAAGATTAAATTTCTGAAGTGTCATGTTCTTTCAGATTAAGTACAGTGAGAGAAGGACAAACAAGCTCAAGAAACAGAAATGCAAGGGGCACTGGATAGAGCACCAGCCCTGAATTCAGGAGTACCTGAGTTCAAATCCAGCCTCAGACACATAACACTTACTAGCTGTGTGACCCTGGGCAAGTCACTTAACCCCATTGCCTAGCCAAAAATAAATAAATAAATAAAATGATTTTAAAAAAAGAAACAGAGATGCAAATCTATTAGAGTAGCAACTTATGATCTTAATGGAAATTTGATTTTACTTATGATGTTATTTGATCAGGAATTAGTACATGTGTAGGAATGCATACACACTACTTAAGGCTCTGATTATTGGAACTTGCTATTCAACACCTTATGGGACTGCTAACTGACTGTTATTCTGAGTCTGACTCCAGGTATGGTTATCAAGGAACGTTACTGAGCCACTGATCCATGCTAGCAATCCTGTGGGGGTCTATGAACTGCCTCTATGAACTACAGAGGGTGTTCTAATGGGAAAGGTTGGAAGAATGACTTCTGCATGAGCTGAGGTAGAACTCTCCTGACTCAATTTCCCCAACATGACTATCCCACCCCCGGCAGACTTTAAGCCTGGTCCAATGCAATTAGCCACCTTACATAACCTCTGCCTGGAACTGGCATGAAGTTAGGGAACATTATTTCCTTACTATTGTTATGTCCCTATTCTCTTACGGCAAATTTCTGTAATCAAAAAGTTTTACAAGCACAATATTAAACCTATTAAGACTGATGCTGGAATATCTGAGGTTATTATAGTAAAATTCAAGTATAAGATTGAGCTATTTGGCCTAGAACTCTGGAATTAAGTATTTAGCTTTGACATCTGTTACTACTATATTCTTGTATAAGTTAGGGTCCTTTAATTCCTCATAATGGTATGGGGATAATTAAGTTGAGAACTTGTGAAATCAGGATATTATTCTGTTATTCAGTTAATATCAGACCTGTCTCAGTTTTGTTATAATTAGTTGTTAAAAGAATGGCTGGTGGTCTATCTTGTAAATGCCTTAAAAGAAGCATCCACTTTAATTAGGGGTTATTTGAACATGACCAGAAGTTGGAATTGTTTTATTACTTGATATGTACTGTCTTTAAAATTGATCATTCAATGTATTATGTATGTATTGGAGTCATCTTTTTATAAAAACTGTTCTGTTATTAGTTCCTTAGTGGAATCTCATCCTCCTGATGGGAAATGAATGTGAAGTACAAAAACTGGGTTCTAATTTTCCTGTTTTTGAGTTTCTTATTAACATGACTATTGGCCAAGGTTCCAATTCTGATTTTGTAATAATAGAGACATAAGGGCTGAGTTAACTTTCATTATTTGACCTGGTTATTGGCAAGGTAATTTGAAACTGTGTTAAGATCACTTTTGTAGGAGATTTCAACAAAGAAAGAGGACTTTGCTCTACAAGGAGTCTTTAATACAGTGTGCTGGAGACTGCTTAAACAACACTGACCAGAAAACTTCATCAGATGATGCCCTCCCAGACAGCTGTATGAGACTTCTGAGCCTTAATGGACAATTTATTTATGTGTACTTTTTCCCTTTGCTATTTACTTAGGGGACTGCCCCCTTGATTTGTCAACGTGATCAATTTCTCCTTCCCCTCTCCCATATTGTTGTTAAGTCCCCAAAACCCCTTGAAGTGTTGACCATATCAGTGATTCATTGAGAAGGCTACACTTCTCATTAGAATCAGATGGAGGAATGTGAAAAACGATTTCTCTTGGTAATCTGTCTTGGGGACTCAGAGCTCCACCCTACAGCCTTCTGCTTCAAAGTTCTTCAGAAGGACATTACTGATGAGATTGCTTTGAATCTTCTTATCCTGGTCAAACCCTACCCAACCCTGAATTGATTTTATCCTACTCAAGGCTTGAGAGGAGACAGATTTTCCTGTCAAGACAGATCACGGCTGGGATGGTCTGGAATGATGGCAAGTTGATATGAGCCCTTGTTGAAAAGGTATTTAACCTTGTACCTCCAAATTCCAAATAGAACCAGTTCTGAACTGGCCCCCCTTAGCTGTGCCCACTTGTGGACTGAACTCTCATGCAATGCATATAAAGCCAGCTTGAGATAAATTAAACCATGAACATATACAACCTGATTCCGTTTGTCTCTTTCACAGAACAGACTAAATTATTGGGGTTCAACACCAGGTTGTGTGAATAGTGGCAGAAAAACAAACATCTGAAACTAGTTTATTAAATTATTTGCATTTTCCAACTCTATTATTTGTGTTTTCCTTCTGGCACAAATAAAATTCTTTTTTAAAAATTGTGCTCTCCTTAATTACCCACAACAGAATCAACAGAATCTGTATTACCAAGGTGTGAAAGTTGATCAAGCTGTGAGAAAGCTTATTCAAACTAACAACTGTTGCTTGCTAATCCAAGGAGGTCACCAGAGGAAGGAAGCCCTAAAGAAATGAACAAACAAAAAAAACTGGAAGAAATCAATTATGTAAAGTGAATCCTTCATGTAAATAATACACTAGTGGCTCAAATTAGGAGGGATTCTGACAATGACTTCGAGGTTTGTTTGCTTTTTATCTTTATTCTCCCCAGCCAAAAGATACCATATTTCCCCCTTATTTCAATGGCATCGTTTTAAAAAACATTTGTGTTGGTTAATAAAGTAGCTATGATTCCTGAAATTCCTTTCCAGTTTGTAGTCTACAATCTAGAGTGTTGTTTTTCCCTCCCTAGAAGCCATACAGTAGCTGCCATCAAGTTAGTAGTGGAGACCCAAACAGCTAGATTTCCCAAGGTGTGATTAACTAACAAATATAATTTACTTAACACTATTGCTCACTCAATTATACTTTCCTAGTTTTCAAATTGTTAAAGACAATAAACAAATATTTAGTAAGTACCTACTATGTATAAGACACTTAGCTACCAGAAGACTTACAAAGAATTACAAAACTTTTCAAAACCCTCCTTGAATAGATTCCTGGATCTCAAGGAGCTTACAACCTAGTCACAGTGGACAAAGCTCTGGCCTTGGAGTCAGGAGGTCCTGAGTTCAAATCCGGCCCCAGACACTTGACCCTTACTAGCTGTGTGACCCTGGGCAAGTCACTTAACCCTAACTGCCTCACCAAAAAGAAAAAAAAAAGTCACTAGATCTTCCTTTTAAAAAAAAAGCTTTTTAAAAGATAAAACGCAATTTAGCTATAATCTTAAACGATAACTTCAGGATCATAGACTTGAGAGCTAGAAGGCACCTCAGAGATCATCTGATCCAAACCCTTCGCTTTATATATGAGCAAACTAAAAACCAGAGAGAAAGGTGATTTGCGCAGAGTCATGCAGGCAAAAAGTGGCAGAGACAGGATTTGATCCCAGGTCCTGATTCCGAATTCAGTGCTCTTTGCACTGCACTATGATCTCTTGAAGGTTGTTACTAAATAGTTATTGCATATCAATTTTGGTGGCTAATAATTCATTTTAAAGAAGTGAAGAGTAAAAAATTTTCTACGTTTATCCAATTAAGAAAGAGACATCATCTATATGGACTGGAACTTCAAGCTCTCAGGGAAAGGATCGCGCTTTGTAACTTTTTTTTAACTCCATATCTCCACTCTATCCAAAACAATGTTAAGTACATGATAGGTACTTAATATTAACATTCCCAAAGGGAACAAATAAGAGTTAGAGGGCAAAAGGAGGTACAAAAGCTCAAATTATACAGCTCCAATCATAGTAATGAAGGCACTATCATTTGAAGAAAGTGAAACTGTGGGGAATTCAATAAAGTCAACATCAGTCATCAATCAATTTCAGTGCCCTTCTACACATCTGATGGTACAGACAAAACCTTCAGCTTATTTGTTCAACAATTTAATGTTGGTTTTTGTATCCCTAGGAAAAGGAAGTTAACTTGCTCATAAACTTAAGTCTCAATTTTAATTATTGTTATTGGTACCTGAGATTTTCCTAGTAATAGACTAACAATTTATTTCAGCTACATGCCACTGAAGTGCTGAAGGATCCATCACAAACACCTCAAGTCAAGCTCCAAAAGAGAACTGAACAGAAACTGATGTAAGCTCCTGCATCCAGTTCAAGAAACAGTGCAAACCCAAAGCTGGACCACTGCAAAGACAGGGCTAGACCAACACTCAGCAACACTGAAGCAATCCTCCTGAGCCACACCAAGAGACAAGGTCAGGGAAGTACCCAGAGAGACACTCAAGGAAGCACTTGCCTAAAGCTCAGTTCAGGAAAAGTCCAGGAAGAATTATGCCCAGCAGCCTAACAAAAGGCATAACCTGCCACACAGCCAGAGCAGCACCTAAGAACAACCTAATTGCCAAATTGAATATAATCCCACAGGGGGAAAAATGGATCTTTAATGAAATAGAGGCCTTTGAAGCATTCCTGATTTAAAAAAAAAAAACAAGGTCACAATGGGGTTAAGAACTTTGAAATGAAATTCCAGAGTCAAGAGAAATATAGAAAACCTAACATAAATATTTGATCAACTGGAAAAGACTAGAAGATGAATGTTTACAATCTAATGGGCAAGAAAAGTCAACATAATAAAATTTGTGGGATACAAATTTTAAGCCTTAGAGGAAAACTTGTATAATACTTTCTTCTAAATATTTTCTTCAATAAGAGATAGGCACGAGCTTTAAAAAACTAAAAAAGCAATTAATCAAAAAAAAAGTTAGTAGAAATTCAAAAAATCAAAAGACATTAACAAAAGTAAAAGCAAAACCTTATTAAATTGATAAATAAAACTAGTAAATATTTTTAATAGTCCATTTTGTATAAAAAGAAAACCAAATTATAGGAAAGATGAAAAATAAGAATTCACAACAACCTAAGACGAAATAAAGTAAAATATGAGAAACTATTTTGCCAAATTATATACCAACAAAATGGATAACTTAGGTGAAATTGATGACTATTTTCAAAAAACAAATTACCCAGATTAACAATACAAGAAATAGAAAAGGCAATTAAGTGAGCCACAGATACACTTTCAAATAAAACAACTTCTTAATTGGTTGAATTTACAAGTTAAATCTATCAAACTTTTAAAGACTATTTAAATATTAGATGAACTATTTGAAAAATGGGGAAAAGTTATCCTTATGACTTTCTCTGATATGGCCTTGATACCAAAATGAAGGAAATCATAGACCAATATCCCCAATGACATCAATTAAAAAAAACCAATATTTTCAAAAAGGCTAGTATAATAACATCGTAAAAAGTATATACATTATTACCATGTTGGACTTACACTAGGAATATAGGATTGGTTCAATATAATAAAAATAGAAAAATGATAAAAATTAAACTCACATAATTACATCAATAAATACCAGAAACTTTTTTTTTAATCCAAGAAACATTCTCTTAAAACACTAAAAAGCTAGGAATAAACCTTTCCCTAACATAGTAAATAGTATCTAGCTAAAAACCAAGACTTAATATTATACATAATGAAAAAAGGCTAGAGATCTTTCTAATAAAGGGTAAAGCAAGTGACAATTATCATCACTATAATAACATAATGCTAGGAATGCTACCTATAAGACCTGAAAAGGATATTCAGGGAATAGGCATATATGAAGAGGAAACAACTTTTACTTTTTTGCAGATAAAATGATGGTCTAGAGAACTCCAAAGAATCAACTAAAAATTTAATCAAAACAATTCACTTCAGCACAGTTGCATGATAGAAGTTATTCTACATAAATTATAAGCATTTTGGCGCTGCAAATAAAATTCATCAAAATTACCAAAAAATGCATTATAAAAATATCAAAAGAGAAAGTCCTTTCAAAATAACTACAGAATTTATAAAATATTTTGGAGTATATCTACCAAGACCTACCCAATTACATGAATACAACTATAAAACACTCTTTACATAAAAAATGACAAACCTAAATAACTGGAGAAATACTGATTTTTCATGGGTAAGCAATGATAATATAATAAAAATGACAATAATAATTAAATTCACTTATTTATTAAGTGCTATACCAAATTAATAGTGTTCCTTTATTGAGCTGGGAAAAAATAATGAAATTATGCCTGCAAGTAATGATGAAAGGGATGGTTTAAAAGAAACTGGGAAAAATTTATATAAAATGATATAGAATGAACAAAAGCAGAACAATTCATACAGCAACATTGTAAAGAAAAACAATTTTGAAAAACACAGAAACTGATCAAAGCAATGACTGATCACAATTTCATAGGACAGATGATGAAGCAAGTAAACTACCTCCTGAAAGAGTTGATGAATTTAATGTATAGAATTAGATATACATTTTTGGAGAGGGCTAATATAAGAATTTGTTTTGCTTGATTACACATTTGTAAGAGGTATTTGTTTTTCCTATACTTTTTCTCCATAACTGGGGGTGGGAAGGAGGAGATAGGCAGTGAGCTTATCAATAGCTTCCCTACTACCCCCACAAAAATAGGGGAAATTGAAGCATTTATAAATGCACAGAAAAGGCTAAAAAACCAAAATCACATGATAAGCAAGACACTTTGATATTTTTAATGCATATGTGGGTGTCCTGTGTGTAATGCAAATTGTACATAATAGATTTGATTTCAGGATTAATCTTTTTCTGTTTTATGTATGTAGCAATGCTCATTTTATGTGACATTTGCCAAGTTCATAATTTTCAAAAATGAATTTTACAAAAAAAGATATTTTCCTAACATCATAGACATAGAATTATATCTTCTCTATTACACAGCCACCATCCTAGTTCAAGTCCTCTGAATCTCTTGCCTGTAATATTGCAATAGCCACCCATTTGCTTTCCCTGCCTCCTCCTACTATTCTAATCCATTCTTCATTCAACTGCCAAAGTGTTTTCCTAAAGTATATACGTGAAGTCACACTCAATAAACTCCATTGGCTCCCTATTACCTCACAGATTAAATATAAACTCTTTTGTCTGGCATTTAAAGCTCCTTACCTTTCCATTCTCGTTAATAGTTTACTATTTTCTACAATTGGCTTTCCTTTCATACAACACTTCATCTTTTGTCTCACTGCTTTTGCATTTGCTGTTTTCCATACCTGGAATGCTTTTCCCTAGGCAGTGATGTGGCCAAGGGGAATAGAACACTGGGCCTGGAGTGAGGAAGATCTGAGTTCAAATCTAGCCTCAGACTTAGTAGATGTGACCCTAGGCAAATCACTTAACCTGCCTGACTCAGTTTCCCTAGCTTTAAAATGGGGATAATAATGCCTACTTCACAGGATTGTTATATGGATCAAATGTGGTACTTGTGAAGTGCTTAGCACAGTGCCCAACACATAGTAGGTGCTTAATAAATACTTGTTTCCCTTATTCAAGTAATGCATGACCTTACATTACTGTACAACCCTGAAGACTAATCTGCAATTAATCCATCTGTATTTTATCTTTTGTGTTGACTTTAAGAGCTACTGGTAATACATCAGTCCCTGGATTACTACTTGTTGATATTGTTGTACTCTGAAATCATGGAGCATAATAGCTGTGTGACTTTAGACTGGTTACTTAAAATCCCTGAACCTCAGTTTCCTCAGTTGTAAAATAAGGATAATAATGTTTGCATTATGTATCTCATAAGGTTTTTGTGAGTCACAAATCACGTAATGGATATAAGGTACTGTTAACCATTAAGCATTATGTGTATTTATAAAAAATAAATACTTGTTTCCTCTCAACTTACTATTCCTCTCAACAAGGATTAGAATGGTTGACTTCCTTCAAAACTCAGCTCAAATACCAACTCCTCCAGAAAGACTTTCCTGGTCCCCCCAGCTAGTGCTATCTCCTTTAAATTACCCTTTATTGCTTAATCTCTTAAGTACTGACATATACGTATATATTTAAATATGCATATTTTCTTCCCCATTACAATGTTAGGTTCTTGGGGACAAAGACTATTTTTCTAACTCCAGAACAGAACATTCCTGACATAGTATTTAATAAATGCTTAATGATTAATAATAAATGCTTAAATTCTTACATGACATTCCATCTTTCTGTCTTTGTGCCCCATACCTGTAATGTACTCCCCCCTCACTTATTCCTCTTAGAATCTCTTATTTCATTCAAGATTTAGTTTAATCACCACTTTCTCCATAAAGTTTTTCCTAAGCATTCAAGTTGCTAGCACCTACCCTTGCCAAAGTACTTTGTATTTAGTCTGTGTATACATATAGGTGAACACACTGCCTCCCTAGACTTTAAGCTCTTTGAAGGGCCTATTCAGTTTGATTCCCTAAGACCTGAAATATAGTGGGTAACCAATAAATGCTGATGGATTTCTAAGTTTATTCCATACTATGCCCCTTGCATCTGTACTTTTGAATTATATTAGACTACCAAATAATTTTAAACCGAGTACTCCTTCAGGGCAGGAACTGTTTTTTTACCTTTCTTTACATTCCTAAGAGCTTTGCACAGTTCCTACTATGTAATAAGCATTAGATGAAAAGCCTGTCTACTGACTGAATGAACAAGACCTTTTTCATACTTGGAATGTACTTTGTTAATGAAAACTTTCTCTACTCTTCCCCCTTCCAGTTACTGACTCTCTTACTCCTGAATTTTATTTGTGTGTGTATTATATCTTCCTCAAAAGAATCTAAATTCCACCAAAAGGGGGGCTATTTCATCTTTATTTTTTAATCATCATTATCTAGCACAATGCTTTGCACATAATTAGTATTTATTTAATTTAAATGGAACTGAATGGTATTAACATATTCCGAAACAAAAAAAACTCTACCATTTCAATCTTCAATTAAAGAAAATAACTTTTTTCATTATCTAGACTTGATTTTTTAAAAAAATCTAGCCAAAAATTCCAGTTACCTTTAGAATACTTTTCAGATTAAAACCACAGCTCTTACATTTCAGTCATTACAAAAACATATCTTCTTAAAACTTATGTACATATGACAGTTTGCAAGCAGCATTTTAAAACCATATTCATTATGATATAACAGCACTCTGTAACTCAGAAACTATTGAAAGCATGATACCTAGCATAATCCTGTTATTTTAGGGTAAAATATAAGTTGAAATACAGACAACCAAGGCAAATGTAGCATTGCCTCAAGTGCTGTGTACTGGGAAGAAGGTACAAAAATGAGGTGGGCAGTTGCTTTGTTGTTTTTTCCCCCAAAAAAAGTTGCTTTTTCCAAAACAGTACACATTTCAATTCACTATTGTTAGATTACTCAACCAATAACAATTTAAAGAAAAGGGGAAAAAGTGTATGATTAGATCAACTACTTTCCCTCTGACAAAAACAAATGTCCTTCATCTCATTAACAATTTTGTTGTTCTATCCATGTTACTAAAGACCATGCCGTGTATATTAAGAGGAAAAAAAAAACAACACGCATGAGGGAAGTTTGAAAATATTTATAATATTATTTATGTACACAAAACAGGATGTTTATAATTCCAAACACACAAAAAAAATGACTCCCAGGGAAAACGGTACAACAATGTTATGTATGCACATGCAGTTTTTTACTTTTCTGGTCTTTCACTTTTTATCTGAGTGAAAAGAAGAATGCTTCTCTCATTCAGGAGATTTTTTATGTTGTAAAAATTACCTAGAAGTAAAATACGGAAAATATGGTAATATTATGAAATTTCCTTCATATTAAATTTAATAAAGCCTCATCTCATTTTGATTAGCCTTTTTATATACTTAAGAATATATGCCAATAAATAACTTTAATTTACTTAATTCCAATAAACAGGATCTCAATTTTTTTTTAAAGTAGATCAAAGGATCATAATGAAGGGGAACTTAGCAGCTATCAGGTGAAAGCCCCTCATTTTCAGGTGTAACTTGAGACAGAGAGAAGTGACTTGACCAAAGTTAGCCAGTAAGTATCTGAAGCAAAATTTGAACCTAAGTCTTCCTAACTCCAAGTCCAATGCCCTATCTATTGAACCATATTGCCTCTCAAAAGCAAAAACTCCTAGTACCCAGTCATTCCTCCATAGTCTCCCATACAAGTAATAGTCAGGCCTAACCCTGCTTAGTCTCTGAGATCAGCCAAAACGGAGTGCACTCAAGTTGACATGGCCTTAGAAAAGGAAAGCCCTTTGAAATTCATAGACTTAACTAACAGTCCTAGGACAGCAAAGGTCACATTGGACTGACAAATACTTTTTGGATTGCTCATGCAAGTAGATAATCCTAAATTAGCCTGGATAAGGGAAAATAACAAAAATCATGTTCATGCTGAGCGCGTTATATAATACCAGAGCAGGAGCCCTGTATTATATACATACTGGGGTAATTTACACATTACAAAATAAAATGTTGTTTTTAATAGTATATACATATATATTTATATGTACACATATATAAAATTATATATAAATATATATATATTTGAGGCAGAGTAACAAAAAGGTAAAAATGAAGCATGAAAACCAATTAAGTATGACCGTATCAGTTCTTCATAAGTTACTAAAAGCTATTATAGTACTCCTTCTATTTGAGGACTCCTCTAACTTTTTTCATGCTCAATGTTCATTAACAAATCATTTTCTCCGTGCATCTTCAATATATACCAGGCTATTTAGTTCCTATTTAGTATGGCTTTTAACTCTATTGTGCTCTTATATAAACTCTAAAAGTGATGGCAAATGTTATAATTGCTTTGAAATCAATTCTCTTTAAATCTTACCTGAAGGAACATAGAATATATCTCCAGTAGTTAAATTGTAAGATGTCTCATGTAAAGTACATATAAGATCACCACAGACAATAAAGAATACCTGTAAAACATAAAATCAAATCTTTTAATTAGGATTTTTAAAAATATACCAGTTTGGTTTGTTGTTGTTGGGTTTTTTTTGGCTAGGCAGTGGGGTTAAGTGAGTTGCCCAGGGTCATACAGCTAGCATGTATCAAGTGTCTGAGGCTGGATTTAAACTCAGGTCCTCCTGACTCCAGGGCCAGTGCTCTATCCTCTGTGCGCCCTAGATGCCCCAAAATACTGTTCTTACAGTAAACATATATAGTAAAAATTTTCTTCTTAAATTTGACCTTACTGATTTGCTCAATTGTTCTTTTTCAAGATATCATTTTATCATAATGTTAACTTTATGCACTTCTGTTCAGTCATAATAAGAGAACTAATAATACAGAATTATTACATTTAAGAAAGTGCTAAGACCCTGATACAGCACCACCATCAAATTAATCAAAACATTATTCACAATGAATTCCATACAAAGGCACACAGAACTCCATACAAAACCTAGAAACACGTGGTATTTGGATGGCATCTTGTTAATTTAAATTAAGCCCTGTCTTATGCAAGGAACCAATAGCTACATTAAAAAAACCTCAACAAAATATATCTGTTTAAAATTTTAAGCTAAAGGCATCAAAAGCTTTTATATGCTAGAACAATTATATAAATGATTCTGAAAGGATCAGAAGGTTGGCTAAGGTGTTATTTTTCACACTGCATCTGAAAAGAAATTTGCCTTTAAAAAGCATACATTTCTTTATTGTTTTTCATGTCCAAAAAAAAATGAGAACTCTAACACTTCTACATATGTTTGTAGCCATTATCATGGTAGATTCATTTAAGTTTAAATGTCATTTATGGCTGGCCTACGCAATTATTAGACTGAAATGCTGCTGACTTTACAAAGAAAATAGCATTATATTTAATACAGACCCTGATGTAGATTTAATACTCTTAAAAGAATGTTTTTTAAATAATCCACACATTCTTTTATTAAGAGGATCTGCTCTGTGAAGTTTGGATTCAATCAAAGAGCTACACTTGGGGACCTAGAGGACCATACATGGCCTCAAGGGCTCAGGTTTCCCCACCCCTGATCTCGATAAACCACATCTTACAGAAATCCCTTGATCCATCATTCTATTAAGCCTTTCAAAAAGGAAAAAGAAAAAATTCATTTGACATGACCTATCTTTTGAAAAAAAGAAAATTTTACTTCACCTTCATTTACAAATAAATCCCATCTCTACTACTCTCCTTCCCCTTTTTGCAAAGAAAAAACAAGGAAAAAAGCACCTTAGCCCTTGCCTAACCAGATCTGCCATATTTATGAGATGATAATGTATTTAATGCGTCACATCCATAGTCCTCAAGTTCTACAAAGAAAGGAGAAGCATTTTTCTCATCTATCCTTTGGGCCAAGCTTGGTAACTATAAGAAGTTAGGTATCACATTTCATTTTTTTGAGAGGTCTTTCAATTGGCATTGTTGGTTGTGTATATTGTTTTCCTAATTCTGCTCACTTCACTTTGTATCAGTTCATTGTCTCCAATACTTCTCTGTATTTTTAACATTCATCTTTTCTTACAGACCAGTGATACTCCATCACATTCAAGTACCACAATTTGTTCAGCCATTCCCATTGCGCCACCTAGCTGCCCCCGCCACAACCTATTCTTTATGAAGCCATATTAGTTCAATAATACTTCTTAGAATTTTGTAGGAACTGAAGGCAACTTCATTGATATAGGGCTTGCAAATTCTATTCTCTTCCCTTTGTGAAATACTGGAACATATATGTTCATTATCATCATTGTTATTATTATTCAATACATTATTATTCAATACACACACACACACACACACACTCTCACTCTCTCTCTCTCTCTCTCTCTCTCTCTCTCTCTCTCTCTCTCTCTCTCTCTTCTGATCAAGATTCCAGATATTCCTGAAATCTATTTATCCCTTGGGGATTCACAAACCCCAGGTTAAAAACTCCTGCTCTTGAGGAACTGGGGAAGAATTAGATAAGAAGTACACAGAATAAGAAAAATAGATAAGCTGTAATTTACAATGATGGAGGGAAGTGCTATATTTATGAGATAACATATTTGAAGAATCAAGAGCTAAACACCAAAGATATTGAGGACAAACAAATTTGGAGGTTAACAGAGGAAAAGCATAAAATGGGAAGTTTGAATAGATTTTTTTGTAAAAGATGAAGAATCACATCATGTCATTTGGAGAAGGTGGGGAAAGGTCAGCCACCATATGGATAAGGTAAATTAGCCTGCCTAAATCAATTCATTAAGTTAACCTAAAGAAATAGCACAGTATGTACAAAGTACAGGAATTCATGGATTGCTCAAGAGCACAGAACTGAACTGCAACTTACAATTATTCAAATGCCATAGACTTCCTCTGACTAGGTCCCTTCTCTATCTCACCTCTTCTCTACTGGTTCTTAAATTCCCCAAGAGTTTTAAAGCATAACTGAGTTTGTTTACTGAAAGAAATCTAAATTCCTTTTAATAGCTCACATTCTTTATCCATTTATCTGAACTATCTACTGGAGTCAGGCCAGTTTTCTGAGCTACTATATTTATTTATTGTCCTTCAAGTTTCATCTCTAAGAACTTCTAGGATGATCTGGCTCATGTAGACATTATACCAACTTTCTGCAATTTTAACTCTCCCTCCATTGTTTCATAAGGCAACACTATCCTTTTTCCTTTGAAAACTAGGTTATACTCTAAACTGGTGTTACCATGTTGTTCCATTTATAAAGATCAAATTTTTCTGGTTAAGGCAGTCTCTTGGCTGTTTAGGCCTCTTCATTGTTGGAACTGCTATATACCTGTTTAACTTCTGTTAAAAATGGTGAGTCTACAGGCAGCTAGGTGGCGCAGTAGATAGGGCACCGGCCCTGAAGTCAGGAGGACCTGAGTTCAAATCCAGCCTCAGACCAAACACTTGACATTTACTAGCCGTGTGACCCTAGGCAAGTCACTTAACCCCACTGCCTAGATAAAAAAAAAATGGTGAGTCTGTGTCGATATCTTTTTCTTTATCTCCTATTTTCACCATCAATAACTTCTTTTGTATGTCAGGTTACAACTTTTGTAACAGGATGCTATAGCTTCACATCTTTATACTTCCTTCTAAATTAGTGTTGATTTTTACCCTTGTTCCAACAAGTTAATGATAAAAATGGCCATTGACTGTGGATTAAGAAATGACTACTGTACTGGTCATAAGTGATTTCCTATCTATTAAGATATAATCATTTCCACTTTTTATGATTCTATTCAATTCCTTATAGATAAAACTATGTCTCATAGTTGTTTTCGATTTTATAACATAGCACTAAGCATGTTAGAAATATTTGTTGGTAGGGTGGATTGACTGTAAACAAAAAACCTCACTGCATTATAATTGGTCTTTCATTTTAGTAAAGTTTATAAATAGCTATTTTGATGTTTTAGATCATTAAAACTGGATTCAACCTATAATACAAAGAAAGACAGGGAGAAAATGGATACTCACCACTGTATCTGAACAGACATACTGTTTTCCCTTTTCTTTAAAGGGCTCCAAAATCAATGTGCCAGTGGCAAACAATGAAGTATTCAAAATTTTAAACATTTTCAATGTGTCATCCTGAACACAAAATTCATGTGTACCTTTAAGCTTCACAAGGTCTAAGGGGAAAGAAAGATATATGAAGTACATAAAGTATACTAAAGAAGTAGGATGGTATAGCCAGTGGAAACAGCATTCCATCCACAGTAAGAAGATTTGGGTTCCAATCTCAGTTCTGCAACTAACTTCCTGTGCAACCTTACACAAGATACCTCACCACTCTGACACTGTTTCTTCTTCTATAAAATGAGGAGCATGGACTAAATTAACTTTAAAGTCCCTTCCAGATTTAAATCCTACGACCACTTACTAGCCATGTGAAATCAGCTCAGTTAAGTACTTGTCTGCATTAACCTTCATATACTTCTCCTACTTCTTCCCTTGATTGTCACTCAAATTGCAATCTCCAAATGTTGAAATATCTTTGAGACTCAAGATATTGACCAGAAAATGTTCAAGTAGATATAGTTATATCTCTTCATTTCATCTAAAGTTCCTAGAGTTCAATGATTTCTCTTTTATCCACAGACACTTCTAGATACATAACTTGATCAACATGAATAAAACCACGGAGTAAAGTTAATAAAGCCAGACATTGATAGGTTCCTGGTTTCACGAATATGCAGATTCTTTTCAACAGGGTAGAGTAAAACATATCTATGACTTAATTCTAAATCAGATTTTCCCTTAAGTCCTCCACAGTGTACTTATTCAACATATAGTCTTTGCTCTAGATTTTAGTACCTGCAGATACAAGTAAAGCATTTATGTTGTCTGTTTTTCATTTCTTCTAAGTGATTGCTTCACTTCTTTTCCAGTTATGTATATGAGTTACTTTTTGAATGATCATTGGTATTATGCCACACTCCACTCTTACACATCTCTCTGCTGCCTTTTGGGTCACCCTAATTTTTATTCTGTAGAGGCTGAACAAGTAATCTTGAAAGATCTTATCTTATTCATGGGAGACACTCTATGAGAGGAGAGTTGTAATGCTTTACCCAAAGCAAATGCTTCTTCATAAATTACCAATTAAAAGAATGAAGGCTTGTATTCTGGGTACCTTTCATTCAATTTGTGACTAAGAAAATGGTCTACTTGAAGAAATGTCTAATGAAGTCTGACTAATTCCTCTTCATCTTTCAGTCCCTTCAAACTTTGCTTGATCATCATTCTTGATCTACCCTTTAATTGTGGCTATAACCCATGGTATTGTCTTCTAAGATTACCTTCAACTTACATTGTGTGTATACACACATACATACATACACAAATATACACACACACACACATATTAAATACACACACCTATATATATATTTATATGCAAACAGTTATTTACATATTGTCTCATTAGAAATATGAGAAACAGCAGGAACCTGTAGCTCCTTCTCTTCCCTCTTCTTTCGAATGATCAACCTTATGTCATAGTAAAATATCATAGATTTAAATCTGAAGATTATAGATTCAGAACTAAAAAAAAATTTTAATAGCTACCTAATCCAAAGTCGTCATTTTACAGATGAAACGCTAAAGCCAAAAACGTTAAGTAACTTGCTTATATTCTTTAGCCTCATTCTTCCATCTGAGGTCCAGACACCCATCATCAACGTCTGTTGGCTATTTCCCCCTGTCAGATAGGTTAAAGTAGTATTACCCAACATAAAAATTACTAGTTTTATTTTCAGAGAACCTGAGTTCACACCCTAGCTCTGCACAGCTATATGAGTTTATTTAGGTAAAATCTCATCTACAAAATAAAAGGGATGGACTAGAAGACCTCTATGGTTCTTTCTAGGTCTTAATCCATGATCCTCTACTACTAAGGCATCTCAAACTCAACATGTCTAAAATAACTCATCATCTTTCCCTTCAAATCCCAGTCTTTTCTACTACCTTTCTTACTTTTATCATGGGCACACCATCCTTCTAGTCATGCAAGTTCACAACTAAGGAGTCATCTTCAACTTTTCAATTTCCCTCACTCCTTATATCTAATAGTCAGTTAGCAAGTTCTGCTTATTCTACTTTTATAATATCTCCACATCTATTTATCGTCTTCTCTCCACTCACCACTCTAGTGAAAGGTTCTTATCACCTTACTTATGGACTAATGCAACAGCTTCCTCACTTGGGTCTCCTTGCTCCCCAATCCATTCCTCAGTTTCCAAAGTGAAACACCTAAAGTGCAGGTCTGCCTATGTCACTCACCTGTTCAAAAAGCTCCAACAGCAAATACAAACTCCTCTGTTTGTCATTTAAAACTCTGCACAATTTGACACTAGCCAATTTATTACTTATTATTTACCCTCATGCACTCTATGCTCCAGCCAAATGGGTCTACTTACTGCTCTTCATACACAACACTCCACCTTCCATCTCCATTCCTGAAATGCAGTCAGTCCCCTGCTCACCTCTGCTACTCAAAATCCCTACCTCCCTTCTAAGCTCAGCTGTCCCACACACCTGGAATGTTCTCTCTCCTCACCTCTACCTCTTAGTTTCCTTGGCTTCCTTCAAAAATAAGCTCATCCTACCTTCTGCAAGAGGCTTTTTGCAGTTACCTCTACTGCTAATGCCTTACTTCTAAAATTACCTTTAACTTAGTGTGTGTGTGTGTGTGTGTGTGTGTGTGTGTGTGTGTATACACACATACATATATGTTCTATATATGTGTGTGTGTGTGTGTGTATACACACATACATATATGTTCTATATATACACACATATACACATATATTTATATGCAAACAGTTATTTACATATTGTCTCATTATGAGGGCAGGAACAGCATTTTTGCTTTTCTTTGTATCTCTCAGGAAATAGATAGTGCCTGGAACATAGTATGCACTTAATAAATGCTTGTTGGGTGACTGATGAATGACTGAATGATGAAAAATGTCACACTAGTAAAATAAATCAGAAGTTAGTCTTGATGTCTATTCAACATCTTACCCCTGAAAACCATTTGTTCTCTTCCTGGGTCGAATACACAAGTTGGTTTTAAAGGATCTCCAAGAGATACATTCAGAGCAGCAATTGCTTTCTTTTCTGAAAAAAATCATAAAAATACATAGCAAATACTTAAAACTGGCAAGTTAATGATGCAGTCAGATATAATTAATTTCAAATTATAAAAAATCTTAATATGGAAGACTATAAAAACTATAAAGAGCCCAAATCCTTTTCAAATTCCAAGTGATCAGTCTGAAAAAAAAAGTTATTTAAATCCTCTTCTCAAGTATAGTACATTAGAAAGATCGGTAGACTGGAACCAGAAAACTTGTATTTTGTCCTGACTCTCTATCTGGCCAACCATAATTCGATTAACTTCTCTAGACCTTAATTTACTTAGCTGTAAAATCAGAGACTCTGATATGATGATCTCTTAAAAATCACTTCCAGTTCCAAAATTCCATGATTTTTTTTACAGTACCAAAAATGAAAGTATTTTTTGCTAAGAATAAGATAAAAAGAATGGGCTAAAATGAAAAGGGTAACACCACTTGAACTTTCCAAATTATCTTTAAAGATTTTTTTAATATTATAAATAGAGTGTTATTTTAATTCCTTGCAAATGAGATAGAGCCCACAAATATAAATGAAAATAAAAAAAAACAAAAATGGAACATAACTCACTTATCTGGCAACCTCAATTATTAGAAGTTAATGAAAATTGGAGGGTAAAAAGAATAAACACTGAAGAGTCAAAATATATGTCACACAGACCCTACACTAAAGCTCAAATTATAGAAAAAAATCCCTTAAGCCAATTTATATTTACTTTAGACATCATTCTAATAAGATTGTTTATCTGGTTTCCCAGCCCATAGTAGATTAGATGCTGTAGATTAAAGGGAAGAAGGGAAAATGAATTACTGCTAGAAGCAAGAATACTGGCAGGTACAAGAAGTGTAATCTTACAAACCGACAATAAGGGAGAAAATAGGAAAAGTCCAATCTAGAGCCATTTAGTGCCTTAATAGCTCCTATCGACAAACACAGTATAAGGACTGAAATTTATAATCATGAACCTGTGTTATCAAAAACCATTTAATTATGTTCAATATGCCTCTTAAGGCAAGGACAAGTATAATATATTTTCAAAAGTTTTAACCAGACGATGCTAGAAGTTTTTATACTTACAGGGATTAAATTATGTAGAAATTCATCTACATGGAAAAACTCACTCCTTGGCAACAAATGATGCGTGACAATAGTATCAGAGATGGAAAGGACCTTTGAAATCAATCTAGTATAATCCCTTCATTTTACAGTTGAAGCAACTGAGGCTCAGAGAAGATTCAGAGTTGCAAAATTCTAAGGGTTCATAGATTCATAAACTTAAGAACTGAAAGTAATCTTAAAGGTCATCTAGTCCTTGCGGCTCCTCTTCCAAGCTTGGATAGGTGAGCTAGGAATTGGGCCATCATGACACTTTCTGCAATCTCCAAATCATGCCTCTTCATAACTGCTTTTCCTTCCCATTCCATCCCCATCCCAATCCCAAGGCCACTTTATATATACACTGTCTTTCCCCATTATAATGGTAGCTCCTTGAAGGCAGAACTATCTTGTTGGCTTTTAGAGGTATCCCTAGCACTTAGCACAATTCCTGGCACATAGTAAGCAGTTAATAAATGTTTTGTCTGTTTATCTATCTACCTACCTAGTGCAGGTATTCACAAATTCTGTGTCACTGACCCCTTCTAACATTCTAGGGAAGCCTAACAGACCACTTCTCAGAATAATGTTACATGTTTAAAACAGAGGATTTCAAAGGAAACAATTATAAAATATAATTATCAAAACAGTTTAAAAAATAAGTTCACTGGACTAAAGGTTCAAACCCCTGATCTCAATCAATTTAAAGATAAAGAAACTGAGGATAAAAGAGGTCAAGTGACTTGGTCAAGATCAAGGTATTAAGTGACAGATTTAGGAAGCAAACCCATGTCCTCTGACTCCAAACCCAGCATTCTTCACACTTTGTGATGCTATCTTCTCATATATTCTCACCTTGTCTTATGAGGAAAGCCAAAAAAGTCATAAACAGCAAGAGCTGAGTTTCAAACCAAATCTTCTGACTCTAAATCCAGCAACCTTTCTATTATACAATTATTTAAAGAAGGGGAAGGAGAGAAGTGAATAAGCATTTATATTGTACCTACTAGCTGTCAGGCACTCTTCTAAGAGCTTTAGGCACTGTGCTAATTACTCCTAAAAGGTTAAAGGGTATGTTTCAAAATACTCAAAATAATTTTTCAAAGCTCTAATATTAAATATCAAAATAAAATAAAAATATCCCCAAAACTCAAACAATTAAGGTCATACTTTGTTCGTCTTCACAAGAATCTGTATTAACTTTTTCCCTTTTTCTGTTAGACTTCTTTCTGGGTGAAACTCTGTCATTAAATACTGTCCCATTGACCACAAGTCCACCTAAAATAAACAAGGAAGGTTAATCATTAATTTCAACCTCAGTCCTCACTATGTAAATTTTTACAATTACTTATAAAATAAGACTAAATGATTTTTATTGTCTAAAGTCACCAAAATGTCAGAGGAGAGAAAAGGAGATAGTGTTTTGATAAACTACTTTTCTATTGCTAAAGATTTCTCATGCCTTTTCTGAAGTTCAGTAGAATGTATAGAAATAAAAAACACAAATGATCATATGGTTCCTCTTAAATTGGAATAAAACACATTCCAATCAAAGTTAAACATTATCTAATAACATGCCTTCAGAGTCTACTCGCTCTCCTCTCCAGTATTCCAAAGGTTTCATTTTAATTCTTGCAGTGCGACGAACACATGGCATTTTGTCAGGAAGGTCTATTTATGGATGTTCAACAAAAACAGAAGGAAATAAAGTTACATATTTTGGATGAGATGGAGCCACAACATCAGTTATTCCACACAGGTCTTCAAATATCTTCTTGAAAATTAATTTCTTCACTGTAAAGACAAGAACTTTGAAAGATTTAAGAACTCTGATACAGTGACCAACCATAATTCCAGAGATCTAATGATGAAGCATGCTACTACTTGGTACAGAATGAACAACATATGTGCTGGACATGGCCAATGAGAGAATTTGGCTTCCTTTATATATCTTTGTTTTAAAGGTTTGGTGTTTTTTTTTCCTCTCAATTTTTTTGGGGGGAGGGGGAAATTATTTCTATGAATTGGAATAAACTTAATTTTTAAATTATTAAAAATGCAAAAAAGAGAACAGAAGTGAGGCCAAAAACAATCATAACCAAATAGCTTTAAAAGTAACAAACTAAACTTAATATATACTTAAAAAGAAAAGCAAGAAGTAATAGAGATTTGGAGTTTCCTGTATGATTTTCTTTTCCTGCCATGTATATGGAAATGCTAATTGTATTTCATGTTTGAATATAAAAAATTAAAAAAAGAAAAATTGTTCTTATAGTTCCTCTTTGGTTTTGGTAGGCAGCCTCCTAAATATCTTATATATTCTATAGTTATTTTGAAATAAATTTCTCTATTTCTTCTTGCTATTAGAGGCAAGGGGAGTAATACATAGAAAGACTGATAATTTATATGGGTTTATTTTATATCCTGCTATTTTCCTTATATCAACTCTTTCCATTTTAATGAATCTCAAGAGTTATATTATTTATCAGATCTTCTGCAAAAGAAAGAATCTTGTTTCCTCTTTGTGCTTATTCTTTCAATTTCTTTTTCTTGTTTTATTACCACAGCTACCATTTCCATAACAACGTTAAATAAAAATATGGACATCCTTGCTTTACCCTTCATCTTATCGAAAAAGCCTTTAGTTTATCTGCTTTCTATAAAATGCTAGTTCTTGATTTTAGATGCTATTTACCATATTAAGAAAAGATCCATTTATTCCTATGCTTTTGAGTGTTTTTCTCAGAAATTGGTAGTATATGTTGTTAAAAGCTTTTTGTACTTCTATTAAGAGCATCACGTGATTGTGATAATTTTTGCTACTAACATGAAGGAAAAGAGGGTATCCTGGCATTTTAAACTATAGGAAAGAAAAAAAGTTTGGAAGGAAGCATAGAGAAGCAAGACAGCTTTGAAAATAACAAGTTGAATTATATATTTGAAAGAAAAGGCAACCTGTATCATAAAGAAGATTCCCAGTTTCACATACCCTTTTTTGTTCTGGAAGTTTTCTTTATGTATTTTTTCAGAATAAAAATTAAATTAAAAAATAATTTTTACTGTAAAATAATAAATGCTGTATGTTTTATATGGCATGATATGCTGACCTTATAATCCACTTTTTGAAAATAAAGTCTGTTTTGCTTGTGATATTCCTTACCAATTCTACTGTCCCTCTTAAAACCTTCTCTACTTTTTCTTTGTTGATGTCTATTTTTCTTTAATATGTTAACGTATTTTTATACCAAATCCTACATATGTTCAACACTCCTTTCTCTGATTCAAAGTGAGGTTCAAGAGATTCCTTAACCCTTCAATATCCTTTTGCATTTTGCCAGAGGGTAGAGTATATTCTTACTGACTACACCAATTACACAAGCACTAAGTTCCTTCTACTCCTTTCTCATTTCTTCCTTAGTCTAAATAATCCTTTTTCTGTCACTTTTCTATCCTTTCTTAAATCTATAAAACAGAACAAAAACACTCCATTCCTGCATTTGTTTTCCTTGGTAGTCCTTTAACAACTGTGAGCTGGGAATACAAATACAAGCAAAAAGAAAGAAAAGTCTCTGCCTTCTAAGGGTTTGACAGTATATAAAAAGAAGCTGAGAAGTAGAGTGGGTGGAAGTTACCCTGTGAGAGTGCATGATGGAAAAGTCCAGAGGAAATTAGCCTGATGGAAAATGAAGAGATGGCTAGCCTAGGTGCCTTCCAAAAATGGAGACTGTGGAAGGATCCCAGTAATCAGAGGGAGGGGGTCCCAGAGACAGAGGGTTATTTCCAAGGCGTGAGATCCAGGGGTAAAGTAGTCTTCCAGGATAAAAAGGTATTCTGGGTCATGGTAGAAAAGTCCAGAGAAATGTAGCCTGGAGGGAAATGAATCTATTTATCTTTCCAAGTTTCTCTTGTCTCCTGTGTTTATGTTTTAAAGATTTTACCTGTTCTTGTCCTTTTGTCTGTCATATTCCAAGGGTGTTTTGTTGTTGTTGTTTTTTTGTAAATACTGTAAAGTTCTGTTCAGTTTTTCTGGGTAAATTATTCTTGGTTGTAAACTATTTTCTTTTGCCTTTTGGAAATTACAATGGCAAGATTTTCTCTCCTATAAAGTTCTTACAATATAGCCTTGAGTGGTCCTGACTGAACTCTACTTTTGTTATATGGTCCTAAACAGCTTCTGGGCAGTATTCTTTTATGATTTCCTGAAATATGATACCTAGGCTTTTTGTTTGGTCATGGTTTCATTTTTAAATCATCCCTCCTTAGCCTATTTTTCCACATGATCTATTTTTTTAATACTACATATTTCACATTTTTTCTGTTTTCCCCCCAGTTATTCCATTCTATTTGTCAGGGAGTCCACAGCTTGTATAATAATTACCTACCTTTTATTTCAAACTATTTAATCTCCTTTCACTTCTTTCTCAGAAATTTTAATCTCACATGTTTCACTTTTTAAACAATTATTTCATTTCTTCTAACTACTTCTAGAGTTGTAACCAAGTCATGCTTTGTTCTGAGGTACTTGTGGCAGTTTCTCTTTTCTTCTGGTTTTATCTCAGTTGCTCAACACAAAGTATTTCTTAATTTTCTTCTGCTTACTCATGTATTAATAGTTATCAGTGATTATTACTAAAATATGCATATTTATTACTTATATTAACATATCATTAGACATGATTATAATAATAACTACCATTTATATAGCACTTATTAGGTGCCTGACATTATGCTAAGTGCTTCTCAATTATTATCTCATTTGATCCTCACAACAATCCTGGAAGGTAGGTGCTATTATTATCCCCATTTTATGGATAAGGAAACTGAGGCAAACAGAGGTTAAGTGATTTGCCCAGGGTCATACAGGTAGTAAATGTCTGACACTAGATTTAAACTCGGGTCTCTCTGACTCCAGGCCTAGCGTTCTATACATTGTGCCACCTAACTGCCCATATTAAAATTAAGATAAGGACTTTGTACTAGGGCCACACTCTTCTTCCTATAATCTCGGATGGGATGGAAAGTCCTTGTTTGGTTCTGCTCTTTCTATAGTCTAGATGCCACTGGTGCTGTAATTAAGCAATTGAGAGATTATAACTAGGCTTTACCATCTGCCAGAAGTTCCAACATCTGGATCTTTAGAATCCAACCTGGCTTTTGTCCTTGGCCCTTCTGGTTCCCCCTCTTTGTAGCAATACTACCCTGGAAATAACTCCTGGTTGTGGCCTAACAGGCCTCAACCAGATCTAGTAGATTGTAATGGTCACAGGCCTCCCCTAAGACCTCTTTGGTCCTGTGTTCTGCACTGACCCTGTTCCCTGTAGTAAATATAGCAAAGACTTCCTGTGCACTACAGACCAAGCACAACTTTTAAGCTTTTGGTAGCCCCCAGGGTATGAACTGTCAGATGCTGATTTCAAGATCCTTAAAAAACTCAAGTGAATTCTGGCTATCTAGCCACAGTTCCTATTTCTGCCAATAGCAACATGGCTGACATTACCTCTAAGATGACAAGGTCTTTGGCCTCTAACACCAGACACATAAAGAACTTTGGACCTCCCTACTCTTTATCAGATGTGCCTTACAGAAAACTCTTCTATTAATATGATCAATAAGAAGTATGGAAAAGAATACAAACTTTGTGCTGGACTATTCACAGTATTCCATTGGTGCTCTGGTGTTAGCATGCATGTTTCATCATGGCTTTCAGACAGACCAATAATTTTTAAATTATCTCACCTGGATCTATTTTCCAGGTCTGCTGTTATTCCAATGAGATATTTTACATTTTCTTCTGTTTTTTTCATTATTTTGATTTTGTTTGACTGATTTTTGCTGTCTCATAAGCATCGTTAGCTTTCATTTGCCAAATTCTAATTTTTAACAAATTGTTTTCTTCAATTAGATTTTGTACCTCCTTTTCCATTTGGCCCACTTTGCTTTTCAAGGAGCTCTTCTCGTCAGTGAGTTTTTCTACTTTCTTTTCCTTTTGGCCAATTCTACTTTTTAAGAAATTGTTTTCTACGGTCAATTTTTGTCCTTCCTTTTCCAAGCTATTGACTCTTTCTTGGATACCTCTCATTTCTTTTTCCAATTTTTCTTCTACCTCTCTTATTTGACTTTAAAATCCTTCTTGAACATGTATGGACTGATGCTGAGTGAGATGAGCAGAACCAGGAGAATATTGTACACAGTAACAGCCATACTATGTGATGACTAACTTTGATAGACTTAGCTCTTCTCAGCAATGCAAGGATCTAAGACAACGCCAAAAGTCTTATGATGGAAAATCCACATCCAGAGAAAGAACTCTGGAGTCCGAATGCGAACAAAGCATACTATTTGCTCTTTTCTTTTCTTCCGTTTTGCTTTGTTTCTTCTTTCATACAGTTCCTCCTATTAGTTCTAATTCTTCTTTACAACATGACTAATGTGAAAATATGCTTAATAGGAATGTATATGTACAGCCTATATCAGATTGCATGCCATCTTGGGAAGGGAGGTGAGGAGGGGAAGAAAATTTAAAACTCAAAAGCTTATGTAAATGAATGCTGAAAACTAAAAATAATCAAATCAAATCAAATCGAATCATTCTTGAGCTCTTCCAAGAAGAGACAAGTTCATATTCCTCTTTCAGGTTTCTGATGTGGGTACATTCACAATGCTGTTCTTTTCTGAATTTATATTTTGATCTTCCTGTCCCCATAGTAAGAATCTATGATCATTGTCCATTTCTTCTTTTCGCTCATGGTGTTTGCCTATTTTCCTGGCTTTTTAAGTTGAGCTCTTCTGCTGCAGCATAAGGGGCACCAACCCAAGCTTCCTGTGCTGAGGGCCAGAGACCTACCTGTTCACTGATTTTGTGTTCAGGGGCCTCAGGTGCTGGCAGCTGGAGGCTATAGGGGTCTCACAGCTTACCTTGTATTGAGCTGGGGTCAGCAACAATGAAGTTTTCAGGGTGGGAGTTGGGAGGGGGGGCCGGGAGGGAGGTCCTCTGGAGGACACCTGCTCAACTGGGGTGCTTTGAAGCACTGGAATGATTGACTAATGAAGAATGCCCACCAGCGCATGTGGGGGTTTTCTAAACTGGAGTCTGCCAGTTCCCCTTCCTGTGCCAAAGCACTCAGGGGGTCCTGGTGTGGGACTTGCCTGCTCCATCCTCCCCCCCCCCCGGGACTCATGATCTTCCACTGGTTTGCTGGGATGGGGCTTGCCTTGCGGAAACTCCTCCTGTCCTGTATTGTCCCTTTCTACTAGAGCAAAAGGGACTTTTCCCATTAAATCCCCAAGTTTCCTAGGCTACGAGACTGCTGCACCCAATCTTTCTGCTGGCTCAGCTGTTCCAGAGGTTCTTCTGGGGCTATATTTTCTGGGTTTTTTAAGGTCAGTAAGCAAGGGTGGGAGTGACTTACTTCCTACTCTGCCATCTCTGCTCCCAGTTTGCATGCATGTTTAGAAGACTGAAGTACAATAAACCTACAGCAAACTAAAAGAAAGTTAGACCTCCATCTCCAAAAGACTCATGATGGAAAATGCTACCCACACCCAGAGAAAGAACTATGGAGTCTGACTGCAGATAGAAGCAAACTATTTGCTTTTTTTCCCCCCTATTTTCTTTTTTCTTTCTTGTGGTTTCTCCTATTAGTTCTAATTCTTCATTACAACATGACTAATGTGAAAATATGTTTAAGCCTGCAAATAGGAATGTATTGTAGAACTTATATCAGATTGCACGTTGTCTTGGAGAGGGAGCAAAAGAGGGAGGAGAAGAAAATTTGAAACTCAAAAGCTTATGGAAGTGAATGTTGAAAACTAAAAATTAATTAATTTTTTAAAATAAAAGAAAAAGTTAGACCTTGCTTTTGGACCAAGAATACAGTTTACCTAATTCAGGTCCCTGATACAACACTGTACTTTAAAGATAATATGACTAAGTCTTACGTGAACAAGTAATTATGCACAAAATGTTGAGTGACAAATTGCTAACTGATGGAACTTGGCCAGTTGGTGCTTTGGAGAAGATAACAGCTACCAGTGGCATGCTACTTAAATTGGCCCAGACCACCCCTTACCATAGATATAAACATCCACACATTTATTCCTTCTAGCTTAAAAGAAAATGTGAAAAAGAAAAATATCCATACAGACATGAAAAGCCTACATACACTGATGCTGGTTAGAACATCAAAAATGTTAATAGCATTAATGATCCTGCTAAAGCTTTGAAAATAGGCTTCAATACAACCTTATCTGGACCCACCAGATAATAAAAAACCATTACCACACCAATATGTTAGAGGCTTGGGAGATACCATCAGTGAGGCATATCTCAAATCACTTTTACCAACTTTGTGAGATCAAAACAATCAAAGCTGTACAGCAGCAGTGTGTGCTTTCCATCCACTTCATCAGAAAAGATGTCTCCTAAGAAGTCCTTCAACAAACTAATTGTAAATGGAATGGGCTTAATGTGAAGTGGGAAAGTATCCCAAACGGATCAAAGAAAAGGAAAAAAAAAATACAGACTCTGGAATTAAGCTGGTGCCTGTCCCTGGAATAGCTGTTCTTCCTCTAGCGGCCAAAAAAAAGACTCTGTTAATTATTTTTAACCTCTTCCCAGTGGTCCTACAAAAATGAGTAATTTTGCCCTCTTTTTTTTTTTAATATAAATTTATTTATTTTTAGCTTTCAACATTCACTCCCACAAGTTTTTCAATTCCAAATTTTACCCATCTCCCCCTCCCCCACCCCAAGATGGCATGCATTCTGAATATCCCTTCCCCTAGTCTGTCCTCTCTTCTATCTTTCTCCCCTTCTCTTATCCCCTTCCCCTTCTATTTTCCTGTAGGGCAGAATAGACTTCTGTACCCCCTTTCCTGTATTTCTTATTTCCCAGTAGCATGTGAAAACATTTTTTTAAACATATGTTTTTAAAACTTTAGGTTTCAAATTTTCTCTCTTCCTCCCTCCCCACCCACCCTCATTGAAAAGGCAAGCAACTCAATATAGGTTGCACATATGCAGTTATGCAAAACACTTCCATAGTAGACATGTTGTGAAAAACTAACTCTATTTCCCTTAATCCTATCCTGCCCTCCCATTTATTCTATTCTTTCTTTTGACCCTGTCCCTCCTCAGAAGTATTTACTTCTGATTACTTTCCCAATCTGCCCTCCTCTCTATCATCCCCCTGCTCTCTTGTCCCCTTCTCCCCCTATTTTCCTGTAGGGTAAGACAGATTTCCATACCCAATTGAATGTGTCCCTCCTTAAGCCAAATCCTATGAGAATAAGATTCACTCATTCTCTCTCACCTTCCCCCGTTTCCCCTCCACTGTAAGATTTTCCTTTTGTTTTTTTTTTGAGTTAGTTTATCCCATTCTACCTCTCCCTATCTTCTTCTCCGAGTATAATCCTCTCTCATCCCTTAATTTTATTCTCCAGATATGACCCCTTAATCTTCAACTCACCCTGTGCCCTATCTATCTATCTTCTATCTATCTATCTATAACATACATATAATTTTTTTCCTCCAACTACCCTAATACTGACAAAGGTCTCATGAGTTATAAATATCATCTTTCCATGCAGGAATGTAAACAGTTCAATCTTAATAAGTCTCTTATGATTTCTCTTTCCTGTTTACCTCTTCATGTTCCACTTGAGCCCTGTATTTGAAAGTCAAATTTTCTATTCAGCTCTGGTCTTTTCATCAAGAATGCTTGAAAGTCCTCTATTTCACTGAATAACCATTTTTTCCCCTGAAGGATTATACTCAATTTTGCTGGGTAGGTGATTCTTGGTTGTAATCCTATCTCCTTTGCCCTCTGGAATATTATATTCCATGCCCTGCGGTCCTTTAATGTAGAAGCTGCTAAATCTTGTGTTATCCTGATTGTGTTTCCACAGTACTTGAATTGTTTCCTTCTGGCAGCTTGTAATATTTTCTCCTTGACCTGGGAACTCTGGAATTTGGCTACAATATTCCTAGGAGTTTTCCTTTGGGGATCTCTTTCAGGAGGAGATCTGTGGATTCTTTCAATTTCTATTTTGCCCTCTGGTTCTAATATATCAGGGCAGTTTTCCTTGATAATTTCTTGAAAGATGATGTCTAGGCTCTTTTTTTGATCATGGCTTTCAGATAGTCCAATAATTTTTAAATTCTCTCTCCTGGATCTATTTTCCAGGTCAGTTGTTTTTCCAATGAGATATTTCACATTGTTTTCTAATTTTTCATTCTTTTGGATTTGTTTACTGTGTCTTGATTTCTCATAAAGTCACTATCTTCCAATTGCTCTATTCTAATTTTTAAGGAAGTATTTTCTTCAGTAATCTTTTGGACTTCCTTTTCCATTTGGCCAATTTTTCTTTTTAGGGCATTCTTCTCCTCATTGGCTTTTTGGACCTCTTTTGCCATTTGGGTTAGGCTATTTTTTAAGGTGTTATTTTCTTCAGTATTTTTTTGGGTCTCCTTTAGCAAGCTGTTGACTTGTTTTTCATGATTTTCTTGCATCACTCTCATTTCTCTTCCCAGTTTTTCCTCTACTTCTCTTACTTGCTTCTCAAAATCCCTTTTGAGCTCTTCCAAGGCCTGGGACTGATTCATATTTTTCTTGGAGGCTTTGGATGTAGGAGCTTTGACTTTGTTGTCTTCTTCTGGTTGTTATTTTGATCTTCTTTTTCACCAAAGTAAGATTCTATGGTCTGACTCTTTTTGCGCTGCTTGCTCATGATCCCAGCCAATTACTTGAGTTTTAAACTCTTTGTTAAGGTAAGAGTCTGCTTCCAATGTGAAGAATGTATTGTCCCAAGCTTCATGGGTTTGTATAGCTGTTTTCAGAGATACTTGTAGGGACCTGTAAATTTTCAGTTCTTCCAAGGTGGTATGATAAGGGGCAAGGTGTTTACTCCTTTCCTGGCCTGTGACCACAAGTATTCCTTTCTGTCCTGTAACTGTGAGGAAGGGTTCCTCTCCACAGCCACTCCAAGCTCTACCACGCCAGCGTTCCTCCTCACCCCAGCACCGCCGCCCAGAACTGTGACCCAGATCCAAACTGGGGCAAAGCAAGAGATTCCTGCCTTAGCATTGGCAAAGAGATGCCTGCAGTCCCTCTCTGATCAGTCAGTGGAGTCCCCCTCAGTATGTGGGCCAGAAGCTCGGGAAGCAGCTGCTCCCCCCCAGGGCCACGCTCTTGGGGAATGTATCTGAAGCCCCACCTTCCTGTCTCAGCACCGACAGAAACAGACTTTTCCCACTGACCTTCTAAGTTGTCTTTGGCATTCGTGGATTGAGGAGTCCTGAAACCTCCACAGCTGCCCCCTGATTCAGTCCTCTGAGGCCTGCTCCAGGTTCACTGCGTCCTGCGCGCCCATGCCGCGCTGCACTGCGCTCCCAGCCTAGCGCGATACACCTTTCTGATCAATCATCCAGGTTGTCTTGGGCTAGATATTTGTTTCACTCTGTCTTTTTGTGGGTTCTGCTGCTTCAGAATTTGTTTAGAGCCATTTTTTATGAGTATTTGGAGGGGTTTGGAGGAGAGCTCAAGCAAGTCACTGCTTTCACTCCGTCATCTTGGCTCCACCCTACACTTCAATTTTGCCCTCTCTTTCAAATCACAATTCCCTGTAGCTAATGTTCATTATAAAGTCCCCAATTTTTCCTTATAGATTTCTCTTTCCCCATGAGAGCATAAGGATGAAAGGGCAATAGCACTTACAGACCTCAAACTTTATTATAAAGGAGTAATCATCAATACAACTTACTATTGCCTGAAAAGTAGATCAATGGAACCAACTAGAAACATTCAAGGGACAACAAGAAACAAAAGAATACAAAACCCAGTGTTCAATGAACCAGAAAATGTAAATTGTTTAGAGAAGAACTCCCTTTTTTAACAAAAATTCCTGGGAAAACTAGAGAGCAGTCTGGCAGAAATTAGGCTTAGACCAAAACCTTATAACACATTCCACAATTCATTCCAAATGGACATATGAAATTGATATCAAAGTTTTTACAATAAATAAATAGGAAAGGTAGAACATACACTTCTCAGAGCTATGGGCAAGAGATGTATTCCTGATCACAAAAGGGATATGGGAAATTACAAAAACAAAATGGATAACCTGATTGCATGAGAAAAGTTTCTGCACAAAATTACCACATCAAGGTTAAGGGAAGCAGTTGAATGGAGGAAAAAAATCTTTTTATCAAATTTCTCTAATAAGTATTTGTTTTGCAAGATATATAAACCATTAAGGATACATATATATAACTTCGTGTTATATATGCATACATACATGCATATATATGTGTCTGTATTGTATGTGCACACACATAGGTGCATGATATCAGTCAATGTAGTACACACACGCATGCATGCAGGTATACGTTTTGTCTTTTGATTTAGGATTACTATAAAATGTAAGTGAAAATTGTTTAGATGAAAAACAACTCAAATTAGCAAATATGCCCCTTTAAACATTTAATTGTAGAATGGTCTAGTTTAATCAGTGGCAAGGTTCTGTACTTGGGAGTCAGAAAGACCTGACTCCCAATTTCAGGTTCAAATACTTTCTTACCATATGACCTTTGGTAAGTAACTTTAGCTCTCTTGGACAATGTCATCTATAAAATAAGGGGGTTGCACTATATAGCCTCTAAGGTCTTTTGCAGCTCTAAACATCAGTAGGAGTATTGTGTATTAGTAAATTGTCTCTAAGAGATTGTGGCTGAAACAGAGTACAGAGGTTTTTCTTCCACAACTGTAAAAACATTTGACTCAGTACAGTATAAGAAGTCTTAAAGGTCCATTTCCAATAAAGAGCCTTTTAACACCAAGAGAAGCATAAAACATGAAAGGTACCCAACTTCAACCAGCTAATAGCTGTCTAAGATAGAATTTGAAACAGTCTTCCTGACTCTGAGTCCAGTGTCCTACCCACCATTCCACAAAGGTAAAGTCTGCCAAATGCTCATAACTGCAGATGACATAATGAAATCAGCACAAAGCCCCACAATATTACAAGGCCTACTCAATGAAACTCACATTTGCTCAAAAGAGATTGACCAAAAAAAAAAATCAGCCAGGGAAAATAGATGAAAACTGTAGCAATCAACTAAATGGGTAGCTCAACTGAATTAGTTTCCCAGTACATACTGAGGCAGCTAGGGGGCACAATGGATAGAGTATGGGAACTGGGAGTCAGGAAGACTTGAGTTCAAATCCTACTTCAGACACTTAATAGCTACGTGACCCTGGTCAACTCATTTGTCTGTCCCAATTTCCTCACTTGTAAAATGGGAGTAATTATAGCAATTACATCCCAGTGTTGTTTTTAGGATAAAATGAAATATTTATAAAGTACTTTGCAAACCTTAAAGTGCTATATGAATGCTAGTTCTTATTATGGCTATTGTCATTATTATTATCATTATAACTCTTGAATAGGAGGAAGAGAATAAGTTGGATTCCACTGAAGAAACTGCAGATTACTTGCTATGATCCTAAGCTGCAACACCTAGTTGTGCTACAAGCAAAAGATCACTGGCTCTAAAGTTTGAGGACCTAGGTTCAGATCTTTCTTCTGATGCTTATTATCTAGGTGATCTTGAGCAAGTCACTTAATCTCCCTAGCTTGGATTCTGCAGGTGTAAAATGAAGGATTTGGTCTCTAGACCACAGGTTCCCAAAGCAGGCAATACCAATTCCGGGGGCTGGGCGGGGGGGGGGGTGAAACCATCCAGGGAGATGGTAGTAGCCTTGGATGCAATTGGGGGGTGTTAAATAAAAATAAGGAGGTGGTAGAAGCATAAGGAAAGAAGAAAAGAAAATTTTGAAAAACCAGACACGTTTCCTCTGTTGTGTAATAGAGTTAAAGTCATAGTGATTACATAATTTTCCAAATAAACACACAAAATGCAAGTTATAACTGACCAGTGGTCAAGCTGTCAACAGGTCTTATTAACAAGCAAGTGTTGCCAGGTGAGCATGTCACACGTTGTCAGGAAGTCCAGCAAGCGTTGCAGGAATATGACTTGTTTACAATACAATACTATGTGGTTACACAACACAATACTGTGTCATCAAAATTTCAATGCAGAAAAAAACCACAAATTTACAACAAATTATTAAATTTAAAATGTGTCATTTTTTTAAAAAAATATTTTATATTTTTTTGAAATGATGAAAATTTTTTTTTAAACCCATTATAGGGTTAAAAAAAGTAGATTTCCAAGGGGGCACTGAGTAACTTTTTTTTTTTAAAAGGGGGCAGTAGGCCAAATGAGTTTGGGAACCTCTGGTCTACAGCAATTATGTTAAACCCGAATACAAATAGGAACCACTAAACCATGCATAAGGATCTCTGAAGGCTGTATACTGACTTAGATAATCACAAGTTTTATAAATATGTATGTGTATGTATATATATATATATATATATATATATATATATATATATATATATATACACACACATACACACACATATAATTTTAACGTATTTATTTTGTTCAATATGTGCCAATTATATCATTCTTATTCAGGACACACTCAAACACCACATGCAGCCTGTGAAGCCCATGTCTGACATTTCTGACAACCTCTACGGACCCGGGGTCCACTGATCTATGATCTTATAATTTGTATAGTTGGATTACATATGTTCATTACAAGGGAGATGATCTAATTCTGAGGGTTGTGGTAGGGGGTATGGGCTGTAGGTCAATGAGTAGTAATATAGATATGAAAAAGGAAAGTATTAATGCAAAATTTTTAAATGTCAAATAATTAAGTCAGTATTTATTAAGTGCCTACCACATTCAAGGCACTGTACTAACTGTTTGGGATGAAAAGAAGGCAAAAAACAGTCTCTCTGAACTCAAGGAGCTCACAAAAAAATGTACCACCACCCCCCACAATAAAAATATGTAAAAAGGGACCAAAATAGAATATAGTCACTAGCTCATTACGTTTTATTTAGAGATCTATATCTATACATATATAAATATATCATATTTCATTAAAAAAAAAGGTAATGCAATTCCTTTTTTGTACATAGAACTGTTTCTGTTAGCTCAACTTAAAAAAAAATTTAAGGTGATTTAACAAGAGTGATTCAAATGGATTGAAGGTGAAAAAAAATTAAAGCAGGTATGCCGGTACAAGAGAGACATAATGAGGGTATTGAACTAAGGAAACAGTAAAAACAGAAAGGGATAGATATATTTAAGAGTGATATAGAAGTAGAACTGTAAGAGATTATAATGTGATTAGAAACAGGAGTGACTGGAGATAGGGGTCTGGGGAAAATGAAGGAAATTATAATTTGGTAGGATTCAAAAGCAAGAACATTAATTCCATTAACAGAAACAAGGAAGCATAGAAAGATAGGTTTGGGGTAGAGATGATGAGTTTTGTTGTATACAACTAGGAGGTGTCAGTAAGCACTTGAGAATGGAAGGTTAAGAACTCAAGAGGTTTTAGAAGGAGTTGGGCAACAGGTGGCAAAGACGGGTGGTAGGGCCAGATGTGTTAGTCATTGAGAAGATAGATGAAGCCATGACATGAGAAGGATGAACTCACCAAAGGTAATAGTACGAAGGGAGAAACAAGCCTAGTATGGGGCCTTAATCACATAATAGGCAAAATATGAAATACTATTATCACCTCTGAATATATCTTTGTATGAGGCTCTACAAATCTAAGAAAAACAAAGAGTAAACTATCATTGACATACCTGTACCACATTCCTGTTCATCTCCAAGGATTCTGTTGTTTGTAGATGTTAAAACGATATTCCTTAACCTGGCTGGTCCACTTTGGAAAGAAAAAGAATTCTCAAAATCCAAACTGTTTTTAAAAAATTAAATCACTCTCCAAGAACTATTATAATTTTTTCTTATACATTAAAAATTAATAGAGATGAGAGCATGCCAAGAGAGTAATACTTGCTGAAAAAGTTTTACTTCCATAACTGGAATTAAATGCATTTGTATCAACAAACTCAATGCACTGAAAATAATAGAAACTGGATTAGAAAAAAAAATTCACATTGAAAATCTCTGGATAAAAGTTTGATATACAAGACATATTAGGGAACTGATACAAACATATAAGACCAAGAAATAAGTGGTCCAAAATTATAAGAATATGAAATACAAATTCTCAACAACCATATGCAAAATTCTCTCTATTAATAAAAGGAATGCAAATCAAAGGAACTATGAGGTTGCACTTCAAACTAATCAACTCAGCAAATTTGACATAAATGCTGTATGGAGGAACTGTAGGAAGAGAAGGAATAGAGAAATATTTGGAAATGACAATTATCTTTTAAAATATGCATTAAAATTTCATAATTGGCTGTCATACCAGATAAATGTCATGCTTTATGACTTTTAAGCTTATGTTTAATTTATCTTTATCTCTTCCCTCCCACCTACTATACTATATCATACATGCCTAGTCAAATGCTTCAATACACTACGGAGGTTACAAATAATTGTCAAGGGTTATGTCATTGAGAATGGGCTCTAATAGTAGTAGGTTCTACCATGATGAAAAGCAAAGTCTTCCCAGCCCTTGAAACTACTTTATAAGGGACAGCCTAGCTAATTAAAAAAGCCTTTATCACCACTCACTGGCTGCCCACTAGGAAGCCTAAAATCAGAAAATGTGGCAACACATCAGAAGCATTCTCAATGAAGGCATAAGAAGGAAACAGCCAGACTTTTACAAGTGTTATTCCACAGTGGATCATAATTTTACAGTTGCACAACTGGCTAACTGTGGAATTAAATAAAAGTTCCAACTACATTTACTGACTAGAAAAAGGCACATGATTCGGCAGAACAAAATGTCACTTTTCCCCAGCAAAATATCTCCCATAAATATAACAAAATGACACAAGATTTTTTGAAAGATAAAGAGCAAAGATAACTTTTGTTCAGTGACCCTCGGATTATTAATATTAAGTGAGGAACAAAAGAGAGAGGTTTTATGCTCACCAATTATGATTAACAGTATTTGGGAGGATGTCCACAGTATAGTCCAAATGGAAGACACCCTGTAGAATGAGTTCTTCTAAATATTGCTATTTAAGAACCATACTGTTGTTAACTTCAAGCCCCAAAACACTGCAAAACCTCCTAAATTGGATGCATAGTCACTCAAAAGAGTTCAGCCACACACAAACTCATTATGTCAAGAAGCCATATGGACAAACCACTGAGCTGTTACATCTTAGAAAAACCCTGCAGAACAGCAAAAATCTACACACAGAATTGGTAAGGAAAAGGAGAACGACCCTATTGCCACTGGGAAGTCATGAAGTGCTTTTAAGGAGGGTGAAACATGGCCTCCTCTTTTCAAAATCAATCTTCTGGCTATAGAATAGTCATGGAATATCACAATCTCTTAACAACCAGGTGCAGGTCAAGCAAATGGTTAATGGAGTGACAAATGGTAGGCATCAAATAGGCAGCAACATTTTGCCAAAGAAGAATTGAATGAGCCCTTCTCAGCAACACAAGAATCTAAGACATCTCCAAAAGTCTCATGACGGAAAATGTTATCCACATCCAGAGAAAGAACTATGGAGTTTGAATGCAGATCAAAGCATACTATTTGCTCTTTATTTTTCTTCTGTTTTGTTTCGTTTCCTCTTTCTTGTGCTTCCTCCTATTGGTTCTAATTCTTCCTTACAACATGACTAATGTGAAAATATGTTTAATAGGAATGTATACATAGAGCCTATAACAGATTGCACACCGTCTTGGGGGGAGAGAGAAGGAGAAAAATTTAAAACTCAAAAGTGTATGGAAGCGATTGTTGAAAACTAAATTAACAAAAAAATTATAATATTTAAAAAAAGAATTGAATGGAAAAAGCAATATGAAGAATATAATCGAGGATATGTATGACCATAAAAGGGAAAATTCAATCACATAACAAGAGTGATGGATAAACAATACAAAGTCTGAGCACTCCCTTGGTAACCATAAAAATGTCAAAAGATATAGAACAAAATTCCTGTATAAGGATATGGACAAGAGATGCATAGGATGAGAATGCATAGCTGGGTTGTAGATGTCCATGAATGACAGAAGTACCCACATCATTGAGATCATAGATCCACGAAAATAACTATCTAGTTATGATAAAAATGAATCAATTCTGAAATCACTAATATGAAAAATTAGATTTGACACAAAGTCCATTTGTCATACGCAATCTATATCACTTTTAGATGAAATGTAAGAGTTTTAACTAAAACAAAATGGCACTGCTTTAAAGCATTCCATGAAAGCACAATTTAATAACTTAACATAAAAACTGAAAATACATCACACATTTTTTTTTCAAAATCATATTTTCAACCTCTATAGTGTTTAAAAAACACAGATCCAAATAAAGCTTAAAATCTAAATCCCAACTTCTGAATTTAAAGAGTTGGTCACAAGCGGTCCACATAATCAACTCCTACCTTCTTTTCTTTCAATTGGGTACACTCAGTCCCTCTTGCCAACTTACAACCAACCTGTCTCCCTCCTCTAAACATTTAGTCAATCTCCAGTATCTTTTGCCGATATAGCAAAATTTATGACAAGCTTGGTCAGTCCCTCTAAAGCATTTAAAAATGAAACCATAATTTAAATTCACTAAATCAGAGAGATCATACTATTGGACATCAAAGGACAGGCTAATTTTAATTATCTAGTGACCAATACCTTTCTTCCATGGTTGAAGTCACAAAGGTTTTAGAATCTGATGTTGGCATTGTTGGTGTCAGATTAACATTTTGAACATCATCAATACATTCCTTAGGGGGTTCTGCAGAACTGTAGAAATAAAAATTTTAAACTGCTCATACATACAAAACCAAACAAATACACTATGCATGATAAATGACATTTTATCATCTTATCCATTCCTTTCCTCCCTGGCAACTAATGTTCAGTATACTCTATGATGGGTACTCTGCTCTGGTTATAAAGATCAGAGTCAAATAAAGAAGGAGTCTTGATTCTGGGATCTTCAAGGCGGCTTCATCTTCAAAAGGGTAAGAAATATTTAGAGATTTGATCTTAAATCAGGATCTGGTAAGAAATGAAGGCTATACAGGTAGTTTTATTCTGCTTGGGTAGTTACTAGAAATGTTCCAGGCCTGTTATGTTTATTCCCCATTAAAGTGAAGTGGCCATTTTTCATAGGGAAATTCAATTCAATTCAGTTTAACAAACATTTAATATTAAATATCTATCATAAGCAAAGTACTGTGCTAAGGAATGGGGCACAAAAATGAAAAACAACAGCCCCTGCTTTTAAGTCTAACAGGGTGTATACAATACATACACCAAAGAAAAAAAGTATAGATATGGAAGAAGAAAAGGACATGTTGTGTGCAGCTTTATTTCAAACTGATTTATTTTCACAGATGAGAAAACTGATATATAGAGACATTAATAAAGTAACCAATTCAAGCAAGTTAGCGTCAAGGTCAGGACTTGATCCCAGGGCTTCTGATTTCAAATCTAGTTCTTACTGTTTCTACTACAATAGGCTAAGGTATATGGTCAATATACAAACTTACATCACTTAGCATTTCCTAGTTTTGATACAATTAAAGCTCATCGCCTATCAGAAATATGTTCAACTTGATCATTAAAGTGCTATGTTTTGACAGAATAAACTTTTCAGACAAGTTGTTCTTTTTGAATACTATAAAAGGTAATTTGGCAACTACAACTTTTGAAATTTAAAGATACCTAAGAGAAAAATTGTGTAAAAGTAATTTAAAAAAATTTTTTGAGTTTTGACTGAAATATTGTTTAAAAAATCCTTTTTATTAAAATAACCAAATGTATGTTTTGAATTAATATATTGACTCTCAAGATTATACTGGATAGAAATTATAATAATATTGTCTTTAAAACTATATTCAAATAAATCATCTAGCTTTCCTGAAAATTAGATAAACTGAGTCCCAGTAGATCAGAAATCCCATGATGGAGTCATCATCCTATGAATTCTATGATTCTTGTTTCAGCTCTGCCACTAACTAGCTGAAAGACCAGGAACAAGGTCACTTTCCCTCTCCCTGTCTGTTCCACATCTACAAAATAAGGGTCTTTGACTAGATGATACTGAATAAAGTTAGTTCCAGCTCAAAAACTGTGATTCTTTTAATTATCAAAGGGAAGTCTAGTTTCAGTTCTTCAAAAGCAAAAGGTAAGGACTCAGATGCATACTCCCATAATTTAACTTCTGCTTGCCTGACTAAAAAGGGTTAGCAATTACACTATAAGAAAAAAAAATTTCATAAATAATTTAAACAGAACTTTTAAAAGATTGTAAAGGCTTTCCATATAAGCCAGAGGAGAGAGTGTGCCTACTAGAAAAAGCTTAGCTAAGCTTAGGAATTAAGAGACTCAACACCAGACTGGCAACAGAAGATATGACACATGTGCATATATACAAATATTCACATGCAAATATATATACATCTACACATACACACATATACAGATATGACATACACATGTACCAAATATATACACATTTTTCTACTATAAAAAGTACTGCTATATTTTTATTATATGCATACACGCATATGTACATATGCATATTACTTAGCCAATAAATATTAAATGCCTACTATGTGCCATTTTGTTTTACCACAAAAAGTACTGTTATATTTTGAAATTATTATTGTACATATATACACATACAAAACACCTTTCTGTCTTTGACTTTTGGGTGTTCTACCATAAAAAGTACTTCTATAATTTGATTTGATTTACACACACACAATTTTTTTCCAATGTTATTTTAATGTATTAATTTTTTGGTGCATTCCTTTAGAATGTGTAAAAATAACACTGTCAGAAACTACCAAATCTTATGTAAAATCCTGTTTTAGTCTGAACTGTAACTTGTAAAAAACAAAAAGCACCAATAAACTTTTCCAAATAAAATAGTTATGAGTTTGGGTTGAAGTCCAATACATAAAATACACATAATGAACATCTACTGCTTTTGGTGAAAGCTGTCCTTGCAAGAAAATATAAGAAAATGTTCCATAAATATCCGTAACTAAGCTTCTTATATGTTATTCATGGTCTGATAATTTCATAACCATGTCATATTAAGTGATGGAGACCTCCTAAGAGTCAAGAGACATGGATTCTAAAGCTGACTGAGCCAGTAACATGTTACATGAGCATAGATAAGCCATACACCTAGGCTTCAATGTTTGACTCTATTTCTAAGGTCAGATATCATTTTAAATAATTCATAAGCCAAATCATCAATTGCCCCAGGAGTCAGAGACCTTGGCACAAATCCCACCAACATTTATTTACCACTTATGGACCTTGGGCATGTCACTGAACTGCCACAGGCCTCAGTTTCCTCATCTGTAAAAGAAAGGTACTTAACTAGATGAACTCTTGAGGGCCCTTCCACCTCCAGAATCTAGATCTATGAACCAATGATTTTATTCAGAAAAAAATTTAATCTAAACAATATTTAAATGAGTAATTCTTTTTTTTATGTCTGTAATATAGGATTGTAATTAATAGCATAGGCATCAGGATATCTAGGTCCTATCCCAGCTTTGCCCCCTAACTTGCCAAAAACAAGGTCTTTGTCTTGACCTTGGTTGCCAATCATAAAATAATGCCTGTCCCACCTATCACACAGTATTATCAAAACATCAAATGAAATACCTGATATGAACATGTTAAAATTCCTAGAAATAAACTATCTGTAAGCTCTGAAGCTACATTAAGGTTATATCAAATAAGTAAAATGTACCTTTAGCTGAAAGAAAAAAAATGTTGAGATTGCATCAGACCAATTATAAGAAACATTGTATAAATAATGGATATTACCTAGAACAGGCAGCATTTTTCTTTTTTGGAGTTTCTTTCAATGAATCTTCTTGTTCATCGAGTTTGGGAACTGTGTGTGCCATATCACAATTTTCATCACTTGAATATGATAATTTCTTTCTCTTTTGTTTGTTTGGAATAGATGCTTCTTTTGGCTTGGCACAAATAGATGATTTCTGTCGTTTGAGTGAAAGAGTTCCTTTCTCCAAAGTCTTGATAGGTATCTTTTTTGTTTCTTTAGATAGTTTGGGTTTTTTTTTATTGTTTACTGGTAACTCCAAAGCAGGACTATAAAACAGATTACCTAAAAAATGTAAGGATAATTTGAAATTAACAAGAGATTGTCAACAGGAACACAAATGGTTTACATTTATGCAGCACTTTATAGTATTTGTAGTACTCTACATTGCAAATCAGTTCTTGAGGTAAGCATGATTTAGAGTAGGGGTGGAGAATCTGCGGCCTCAAGACATGTGGCCTTATAGGTCCTCAAATGTGGCCATTTGACTGAATCCAAACTTCACAAAACAAATCCCCTTAATAAAAAGATTTGTTCTGTAAAACTAGGACTCAGTCAAAAGGCCACATCCAAGGACCTCAAAGGAGGCCACATGTGGCCTCAAGGTCACAGTTTCCCCACCCCTGGTTTAAAAGAAAGAGCAACGGATAATGATTCTAAAGCCATTGGCGCAAGTTCCAGTTGTGCTGTCTACTAGTCATATGCAATTGGGCAAGTCACTGTCTATGAACCTTAATTTCATCATTACCTATTATTGCAAATGTTATTACCTACCTTACCTACCTCACATGATAGTTGTATGTCTCAAATGACCTAATAAATGTGAAAAGCACTCTGAAATAGGCAAAATACTATCCAAATATGACATTCAATTCAAAATATTTCTTAAATACCTACTGGATACAGAGAATTGTGATGAGCTAGGCTTGTTAGATCTATTATTATTCATGAAATAAAAGAGCCTCAAAAAAATTTTGAAAAAAATAGCTCTTCAATTTTTTTGTCATTAAGAATCTTTAAAGCTGCAAAGTCTCAATTAGGGGGAAAAAAAAGGAAATGAAATATTCCAACTTCAGTACTATTACATTACAACTTCAGCACTGTTACTAAGTTCTTCAAGGTGCCCATTTACCAGAACATTTGTTCATCCAGCTGCCTTGGGGAAAATTTTTAGGAAATTTAGGGTATGAAAATGAATCTACAAAGTAAGCAGGGAGAATACCAATCACAATAGAAAAAAATAAGGATCCCCATCTCTACAGTCATATTACTCAGTTTCAAAGTAGTCACAAACTATAACTTGCTGATAATTCTGAATTAAATGTTAGATTCCTCTCTAGAGTTAAACTATGAAAACTACCTTACCTTCCCCCTCACTCTAGCCCAGATAACTTGTGCATATGGCTATTACAGTGGATACCACATCTTCACATCACATAACATTTTTGTCTAAACTACTTAATTTAGATAATCAACACAAACAAAAAACTAATAAAACTAGGCGACTAATTAAAAACCTTTCAAGACAACTCTGAACATTGTATTTTTCATGTAATTATGTCCTACCTCCCTAAACTGAATACTATTTCAGCAACAAGAACTTACTCTTTTTTATATCCTACCTACACCTAAGAGTACCTTCAAAGAGCAGGCACTCAAACCATATTTGTTCACTTCAGCAGCTATAAATTTGTTTTTATAGCAAGTACAAAGAGCAGATGATAATTTAAGCTCTTAAATTCTTGTAATGCACATAGATTTAACAGATTAGCTTTGGTAGAAAGACTGCCTAAAGAATTATGGACGGAAGTTCACAATATTGTACAGGAAGCAGTAACAAAACATTCCAAAGAAAAAGAGGAGCAAGAAAGCAAAATGGCTGTCTGATGAGCCTTTACAAATAGCTAAGGAAAGCAAAGAGCAAAGGAGAAAGGAGAAGATATACCCAATTGAATGCAGAATTCCAGAGAACAGTAAGGAAAGATAAGGATGTTTTCTTAAGTAAGCAGTGCAACGAAATAGAGGAAAATAGAATGAATGGGAAAGACAAGAGATCTCTTCAGAAAAATTGGAGAGGCGAAGGGAATGTTTTATGCAAAAATAGGCAAGGTAAAATGACAAAAATGGAAGAGACTTAACAGAAGTAGAAGAGTTTAAGAAAAGGTGGCAAGAATATACAGGACTACACAAGAAATATCTTTACATCACTGATAACACTATGGTGTGGTTACTGAGCAAGAGCCATACATCATGGAAAATGAAGTCAAGTGGGCCTCAGGAAGCACTGCTAACAATAGGGGCTAATGGAAGTGATAGAATTCCAGCTAAACTATTTAAAATCCTAAAAGATGATGCTATGAAAATGTTGCAACTCAACATGCCAACAAATTTGGAAAACTCAACAGCAGCCACTGGATTGGAAAAGGTCAGTTTATATCCCAATCCTAAATAGGAGCAATGCCAAAGAATGTTCAAACTACTGAACAACTGCACTCATTTCACATGCCAGCTAGGTCATGACTAAGATTCTGCAAGCTAGCCTTTATCATCAATATGCGGACCAAGAATTAATAAAAGTACAGCCACGTTTCAAAAAGGTGGAGAAACTAGAGACCAAATTGCCAACATTCATTGGGTTATAGAGAAAGCAAGGGAGTTCCAGAAAAACATCTACTTCTGCTTCACTGACTACACTAAAGCCTTTGACTATGTAGAACACAACAAAATGTGGCAAGTCCTCAAAAAAGATGGGGGTACCAAATTATCTTACTAATCTCCTGAGGAACCTATATGCTCCTCAAGAAAAAACAGAACCGAAAACTGAAAACAACTGGTTCAAGATTAGGAAAGGAGCACAACAAGGCTGTATGTTGTTACCTTATTTAACTTATATGCTGAGTATATCATGTGAAATGCCAGGCTGGATAAATCAAAAGCCAAAATTAAGACTGCTAGAAGAAATATCCACAATCTTAAGATACACAGACAATACCACTCTGGTGGCAGAGAATGAAGAAGAATTAAGAAGCCTCTTGGTGAGGGTGAAAGGAGGAGAGTGCAAAAGCTGGCTTGAAGATTAACATAAAAAAAAAAACTAAGATCATAGCATCTGTTCCACCACTTCCTGGAAAATAAAGGGAGAAGAAATGGAAGAATTCTAAGATTTTCTATTCTTGGTTTCAAAGACCACTGCAGACAATGACCACAGCCATGAAATTAAAAGATACTTGCTCCTTGGAAAAAAAGCTATGGCAAATCTGGTGAGAATGCTAAAAAGCAGACACATCACCTTGCCAACAGAGGTCCATATGGTCAAAGCTATGGTTTTTCCAGTACTAATAGGACTGTGAGGGTTGGTCTATAAGGAAAGCTGAGAGCTGTAGAATCGAAGCTTTTGAATTACGGTGCTAGGGAAGACTTTTAAGAGTCCCCTGGACAGCAAGGAGATCAAATCAGTCAATACTTAAGGAAACTGGACTATTCATTCGAAGGACAAATACTAAATGAAGTTGAAACTTAAATACTTTGGCCACATAATATGACAGAAGTCATCAGAAAAACTCTGATGCCAGGAAAAATTGAAGGCAAAAGGAGGGGATGGCAGAAGTTGAGATAGACAGTGTCATGGAAGCAATGAATATGAGCTTAGACAGACTCTAGGAGACAGAGGAGGACAGAAAGGTGTGAAATTGAAAAATTCAACCCCACCTTATTTTGTATTACTTATTGACAACTGTATCTAATCACTAGAATCAACACTTCTGGATCAGATTTAGCTTTGGTTGCACAGGCCTTAGTACTAGAGTTTGTAAGAGTTTAACTTCCCTACCCTTATGGGCTAAAGCCTGGATTCAATTTATGTTACCTCAGAAGGAAGGAGGGGGGAAAACAGAAGATGAGCTGACCTGACCTAGTCATAAGATGTTTTGCCTAGTACCAGACCACTCTAGTGCCTGACAAAGGACTGTCCCACAGGATGTTAGTCAATTTTGTGTTTTCCCCATTGTCATGTGTCCTTGAGATCCCCTCTTGTGAATCAGGCCAAACTTAAGCCTGCCTTTTACCTCTGCAATACACCAATTACAGCCTTAGTTTAGTTTTCATTACAGAACTAGTTTTGCCACCTCATACAATCTGTTATCTTTTCCCTGCATAAAAAAGAACTGCTCTGGCTATCAATGGCATCCTGGGCTATTAAAGAAGCCATGGATCCCATTTATTGGCAATTGCTAGCCTTCCTAATAACTTGATCATGCTCAGAATTTTGTGCCTCGGTTTCTCTTTATTGCAAAGTTTTTTTTGCAACAAGGGCCTGACACGCTATGGTCCATTGAGTCACAAGGAGTCAGACACAATTGAACAACAAAAGTGTGCCAGGCACTGAGCTAAGGACTAGGGATACAAAAAGAGGTAAAAGACAGTTCCAGCTCTTGAGGAGTTCACAATGTAATGGGGAAGACAATATGCAAATAACTAAATATAAACAAGCTATACACAACATAAATTAGCAATAATCAACAGAGGGAAGGCACTAGAATTAAGAGGGATCAGGAAAGACTTCCTGTAGAAGGTGAGATTTTAGTTGGAACTTCAAAGAGGGTAGGGAAGCCAGGAGGTATAGATGAGGGGAGAACATTCCAGACACGGAGGCAGCCAGTAGAAAAAAAGCCCAGAGTTAACAGATGCAGTGTCTTTTTCAAGGGACAGCAAAGAGGTTATTATCACTGAACTGAAGAGCACATTTGTGGAGGAAAAGAGAGGGCAGTAAGGTAAGCAGTTAGAAGACTGCAACCAAAGGGAGATGGGAGGGAGGATGGGGCAGGACAGAGTAGGTTAGAAAGAACTTTGAAGGCCAGAGGATTTTACATCCAATCCTAGAGGTCATATGGAGAGACGGGAGTCCTCTAGTACAAAGGCAAGAGCTAGGGAGGAGAGGAAAACAGTGAGTTACATAGTAAAATTTACTGGGGGAAAAAAAAAGGTAGAATGATTTTGTGGCTAGTAGACAACAGTCACTATAACTTGTATAGAATGAAAAAGTGTGATAAAATTTCAGAGAAGAAGCTGCTAAGTAATGTTAAGTATAGGGACAGCAGGAAGTATTATATCTCCCCCTCCAAAGTTAGTGTGTCAGATGAAACAATATAGCATGAGTTGGAGAAGATGGCCAGGGATGCACGGTCATATGCAGGAAACCAGGTCTGAAGGAGTACAAGTAGATGAAAGGAGCATGAAAGGAAGAAAGCCAGAATAGAAGAAATTTTGTTCATTATGAAACAGCAATACTTACTCTGTTCTGCTGTAACTACCCACCAATTAGATGGACGCTTAGAAATTCGCTGACTTCTAGTAACAGTGACCTTTGGAGATTGGTTTTGTTTCAGTATAATTTCTCCCTTCTTAGACATTTGTTGGTTTTTAGATGCCATCTTATTTAAATGTCCTTTTTTCTGAATTTGTTGAGAAGTACCATTGTTGTTTTTTCCTTTTCCTGAAATTAAGCAGCATGAAAAAAATAATTCATATTTTATTGAACAGGGGATTTTTCAGAAAGTGGGAAAAAGACATAAGACAACTCGGGACATAAAAACTGAAATTTTTTTTAAATCCAACCTTTAAGTTTTGATTTTGTCTTCATAAAGGAGAATTAAATTCTCTGTAAAATTACCAGTTACCAAACTTTAACAGCAAATTTTCATGGTTCATATTTACAAAAAAAAAATTTTGATAATCAATATTTACTTCCATACCATAAAAAAAATATTCTTAGGAACAAATAAGAAATGAGATTTTTTCCTATTATTACACTTTAAGTAAATTAGCAGAGAATTTTTTTAAAAGCAGAGTTTTGTCCAGCTTCACTCTAGGTAGATGAGATGTGTGATTTTTCCAATTTGCATTTATGTTTCTATGTGTATGTTCAGTGTTTAGCAGTGTTTTGCACATGAGTACTTGATAAATGTTTTTTTTTATTCTTTCCATAAAGAGAGGCTCACTTATAGACTGAGAAAAGAGAAATTGGTAGGGGCAGCTAGGTGGCACAGTGAATAGAGCACCGGCCCTGGATTCAGGAGGACCTGAGTTCAAATCTAGCCTCAGACTCATAACACTTACTAGCTGTATGACCCTGGGCAAGTCACTTAACCCCATTGCCTAGCCAAAAAAAAAAAACAAAAAGAGAGAAATAAATTAGAGAATAATGACACAATTTAAATAGAGGAAATGAAAACAATGATTGGCATAAGTTGACAAGTTATAAAGACTATAAATCAACTAAAACAAAAAAATTAATCCACCAGTGATGCAAAGGATAATTAAAAAAGGAGCAGAGAAGTTTAAGGAAGTGATATATATAAAACCACCAAGTAAAAGAAAAAGATAATTTTCAGCTGTACCATTTTAGCTGATAAAAACCAAAGATGAGAGAAAGCAGAAAAGATCATTCTACTTTAAAGTTCGCCTATAACCTAGAATTTGTGTATAATGACATAGCAAGACAGAGATTGGCATATAGAGTTCGTCTGGACAAACAAAAGGAAGAACTTCACTACCAAAACTTTTTTAAAAAATATTTAATGAGCATGTAATATGTGGTTAACATTATATATGCTAGACCATTCAGGATATGAGAAAAATTTTAAAATAAACACTACCCATATGAATCTTACGTTATACACATGAAACAAGTAAAAAGATTCAAATGGCAAAATTATGCACTGATATGACAAAATGTTAAGAAGTGTAACATACATAGTATAGTCTTAAAATGTTTGCTAGATTAAACTGCATGTTATGAACACAAAAGAAGTTAGAGTTAGGAGAGATCAATAATGAAAAGATATATAACACAGTCACCACCTTGATAAAAGAGTTGGAACTTGTCTAAAAGGGAAATGTAAAACTAGGATGGTGCCTGGATTTGGGTGACTAGAGATTACTGAAGGAAAAAAAACAGCTCTAAAGCAACAGTGAGTTAATTATGATAAGGTTACCACTTAGTAGTAAGTGGATCCATTAAAGATGCTATAGTACTAGATAGGGACTACTTCATATTTTCTTTTTCCTTCTCTCATCTTTCTCTCCAAATCCTTACTTTTTCTATTCCCCAATTACCTTTATTCATTGCTTATCCTTCTTCCCTATGCCTTAGATTAGTATGTGGAACCCACAGATTCTGCTCCAGCATATTAACGCTGTACATAAGCATTAAAGAATTTTTAAAAAAAACAATTAAAAATTATGACTGAAATAAGACAAGAAAATATTAATCAAATGTGCAGAACAGTTTTTAAAAACATGAAAAGGAGACAGCCTAGAAAACGAAAATACTAAGGGCAGCTAGGTGGCGCAGTGGATAGAGCACCAGCCTTGAAGTCAGGAGGCCCCAATTTCAAATCTGGCCTCAGACCAAACACTTACTAGCTGTGTGACCCTAGGCAAGTCACTTAACTCCAACTGCGCCCCCCCACAAAAAAAGAAAAAGAAAAAAAGAAAATGGAAACACTATATTTCAACTGAAAAGATGTAGTCTCAAATCTTGGATTAGACACTTGGTCAGACTTAATGTATGACCATCAAGAAACCATGAGTTTCTTGAGAGCAGACACTGTCTTTTGCCTCTTTTCACATCCCTAACACTTAGCACTTATAGTAAGTGCTTAATAAATGTTTACTGACTACGAAAAAAAAAATGGTGTCTCCACAGACCCATTCAGACAATAATGCAGAAAGGAATGTCACTATAATGCAAAAGAAAGCTAACAATGTTACTTCAGGGACCAATTACAATTACAGATGGCTTAAGGACAAGGTGACAGAATCAGATCTAAGACAAAGATCAATAATAAGAATAGCACAGACACAAGTGATATTTACACAGCCAAAAATATAAAGGAGGGCTGAACCAGGACTGAAATAACAGCTAAGAATCACAACTGTTTGCCTTAGGGCCTTGAGAGGAACATGATAAACTGATCAAATGGAGCTGACATAGATAAAAGTAGGGATGATAGAGAAGGAAGGCCTAAAACTATTAACAGACATGATAAATTAGTGAACCATTCAAATTACTAGACCAGGAGTAGAAGTAACAAAAGGCAAATGAGAATCTCAGTGCCAATGTATAGAAAGGAAAGAGAATTTTCCAGTCACCTGAAAGATCATTATACCGCAAAAACTGGCCATTGAGCTCAAATTTGTAATTTTATGGATGAGAAAACTGAAGTGAAGATGTTAAGTAACCTGCTCAAGATCACATAACAAGTGACAGAGGCAAAATAACTGTGCTTCTGTCAATGCCAAATCAATCAAACAAGAAACAGGAAATATCTATTTGCAAGGCACTGAGCCAGACAGCACAGAAACAGAAACAAAAAAAGTTCACATACTATTAATGAAGAAAACATATACAAATAAGCACATACAAAATACACACAAAATAAATATATGATGGGGAGAGGATGATGACACTAAAACTAGCAGCTGTGGGAGGGGGAAGCATAAGAAAGCCTTCACGTACAATAACAATAGATAAGTTTTGAAAATACCTTGGGATTCTAATAGATGAAGTCAATGAGGAAATGCATCCCAGAAAAGATGTAAAACCAGTACAAAGGTAAGTTGATGGGAGATAAGAATGTCCTATGTGAACAACAGCAAGAAGGCCAGCTCAGCTGTATTACAGAATGCATAAAGAAGAATGTATTATAAAGCTCAAAAGGTAAGCTAGAAAACTTTCAACTGAAATAGCCATCAGGAGATTGAAGGAGATTAAGTGACTTTTAGCCAACATCCAGTAAGTCATAAGTGGCAGAACTAGGATTTTAATGCAAGCCCTCTGACTCCCAATTTATTGCCTTTCCACTGTACTATGATGCTTCTCATTCATACTGAGAAGGCTTTACTGGTTACTTTTCAGTCCTCCAATTCAGTTCCTGTTGGGCAAAGTGTGACTATACTTTCATCTTAGTATTTTCCCTACCATATGCGAACACTTACCAGCAGCAGACTGTGTTTGTTCTGCAGAGTGGCAAGATTCTGCTCTTTCTTCCCGTTTTCCTAAACTTCTGTCAGACTTCCTTTGTAACTCATCTTGATTTGTTTGTGACACATTACATCTTTTCTTCTTGGTCTGCTCTATGCCATGCTGCTTCACACCTACTTTGCACTTGTATTCTCTATTCTGACATTTCCTGAACTTTCTTCTCTCTGTAGTTTGTGATTTCTCCACTGAGTTAGTTTTGGATTTAGTAGTTCTTAATGCAGTATCTACTTCTGCAATATTTAGCTCACTGTGGAAACTATCTTGGTTTTCTTCAGCAAAATTAACTAGATCTTCATCAGACTGTCTATTATCTATTTGGGTCTCACACTTTTCATTCTGGTGCTGCACAACAGCCTTTTTATTTTCCAAAAATTGTTCTGATTCCTCAGAATATATTCTATGTCTTGTGGATTCAGAAGCATTTTCCATTTCACCAGATAAATTGTCTGATTTTTTTCTTTTAGAGGACTGTGATTTCTCCACTGCTCGAGTTTTATGTTTTACAGATTTTGAGGTCTTCTCTCCACTAATAACATCTGAAATTCCATTCTCTGCATCAGGGTGTTTATCACTTGCTGAGCTGCATTTTTCTCCTTTCTGTTGCTCTATCCTTGACTTTTTTCTTTCTGGGTCCTGGGAGTTCTCCACTGGGGTTGTCTTGCTCTGTTTTGCAGACTTGCTATTCTTGTTAGGTATTAAAATCCAGTCTTGAGAGAAAGAGCAATCTGATTCATCAATTATAAATTCATCATTTGATGATTCTAAGTCATTTGAAAAGGGGGAAGGAGAACGGATCTGTGGCGATGACACATGCCTAAGGACAGAACTAACAGGGAATATTGTGTCACATTAAAAAAAGTTTAAAGACAAAAAAAAGCACTAAACTGTATCAGAAAGATAACATATTCAGAACACAAAATTTATCCATCCTTTTAGAATCAGAACAAAGGTCATTTCTCACATGCTGCGTTCCTGATCCTCCCCATCACCACAGCCTCCCTAGTCAAAAGTATTCTTCTTCTTCTTCAGGTCTCAGAAAGCATGTTTAACATCTCTTATGCTCTTATATTCTATTCTGAAACATAATTAATAATAACAACTGAGGGGGTAATCTGGAAAGGCTTGTAAAGGAGGTGGCAGTTAAGTTGAGCTTTGAAGACAGACAGGAATTCCAAGAGGTAAGCGTGAAGAGGGAAGGCAATCCAGACATAGGACAGCCTGTACAAAGGCATGGAAGTGAGTAATAATGTAGCATGTAGTACAAGCAAGTAGGGTAGTTTGGCTGAAATACAGAGTATACGAGGTAGAATAAAGTGAAACTGATTTGGAAAAATGGGCTAGAGGCAAATTATGAAGGTTTTTAAATGTGTGTATTTTATCCTAAAGGCAACAGGGAACCCACTAAAGTTTCTTATTGTCATTATTTTTTTGGGCTAGGCTATGGGGTTAAGTGACTTGCCCAGGGTCACACAGCTAGTAACTGTTACGTGTCTGAGGCCAGATTTGAAGTCACGTCCTCCTGAATCCAGGGCTGGTGCTCCATCCACTGTGCCACCTGACTGCCCCACCACTAAAGCTTCTTAAACAGAGAAATGGCATGGTCACACCTGTACTTTAAAAATAACAATTAGTGGCTGTATGGAATATAGGAACATAAAGAAACTAAAGGCAAGGGTTCCTATACATTTAGTTATTTTTTATGCATTTCTCTCCCTCCATCCAACCCATAATGGAAAGAATGATGTTAATTATATTCCAATATCCAGACATTTGGGAGCCCTCTGCCAAAAGAAGAGGTGCTAATAATTTCTTGCTGTGTTTTAATGACAGTTTCATCCTACAGTGGAACTACCAAACAAGAGGAAATTCTACTATAGAGATTCTTATCAATAAGAAAAAATTGGTTTGCTAGAACTAAAATGATGGAAACCTTGAATGGGAAGTAACCACTCCATCTTAATAGATATGACAGGAAAGCTGGACATAATTTGATATAAACTCTAGATTTTAAGAACACGAATTTCAAAGGGTTAAAAGAAAGATGAGATTTCATGACCCAAAATTCAATAATGGAAGTTCTTAAGAACAAAATGAAGAATTTCCAAACTGGTGAGAAGGAAACAATTCCAATTGAGAAAAGGCATGGTCCAAGTGAAAGGAAAACTATCTTTAGGGTCAGGAGACCTGGCTTTATATCCTGCCTCAGAAACTTATTAGTTGCTTCATCTGTACTAACTCATTTAACACCTAGGAACTCAACTGTCTCATCTATAAAATGAAGTTGTTTCACTAAATCACTGTACTGAGGCAAAAAAGTCCTAAGACCTTAGGCCTGGAATAGTCAGTTTTATTGAGGATATGGAGCTTGTGCTGTGCTCACGGGTGATTAGGATGGCATGGGATAAAATGAATATGATTTTAATAGGTGGAATGGAGAAAGGGCAACAGTAGTCAGAGAAGATGGCAGAAAGAAAAAAAAATGGCATGTTTGGCATGTTTATTATGTTTATATGTAAGACAGGTAGGCAAACAGGAAGAAAAAGCCTAACTGCTTCTTGAATTCAAATCAGAAGACTCAGAGGAACTACATCTTTGAGTGCTGAAATAAATGGCAAATATGATTACTAAGCCACTGCCAGGGATCACTAGAAGACTATGTAGAATTAGACAAATACTATAGGATTATAAAAAGAAAAATACTGTCCCAATTTCCAAAATATAGAAGAGAATGGAATTCTCCAACTTTAGGCCAGCTAATTTAACTTTTAATCCTAGCAAAATTCTAGAATATGTTGCTAAAGGGTTAGTGAATATCTGGAAAAGGAAGCAGTGATTACAAAGAATCAATATGGCTTTATCAAGAACACGCCAGAGTAAGTTATTTCTATTTCTGGTAAATCAAAGGAGTAGTAGCCAGATTTTATCACAGCACTATTGCTAAAGTTTCTTGTGGACAAGATGGAAAGATACGGGTTAGACAATAGTATAATTCCGTAGATTCAGAACTGCTGACCCAAAGAGTAGTCATTAATGTTTCAAAGTCAACTTGGAAGGAGGTCACCAGTGTAGTATCCTAGTGATATTTGGGCCTTAGAGCTTTAATGTTATGTTATGTGATGTCATGTTAAATCAAATTAAATTCATTTTAGTATCTTCTTGCATACTATTTTATATTGTTATTCATGTGCTTCAAGTCTTATCTGCCCAACATGATTATTAACTACTGAGAAGGTGAGGGAACACTGACCATGTCATCCCATCTTTTGTAGTCTCCATAATATCTAAAATAGTGGTTTTAAAAAAAAGTAAGCACTCAAAAATACTTGCTAAATTGAATACAGGAATTTTGTTCTCTTAGGCAAGTAGAAGGTTTCTCCTGAAATGTTTGTGCATTAATTTGCAGTATAAACTGATTGTTCCTATATAAAATGTAAAAAGCCTATTCGAAGTTTATTTCACAGATCAAAATAAAAGGAATTTTTTTTCCAATTCATAGCTTCAAGTAACCAAAATAACCATCTGTAAAATTAGATACTAAGCACCAAAGTACTTAATTCTGATAAGCAGACATATGCTTCTTTATGGAGTAATTATATAACTGTCATCTATTTAAATGGAGAAATCTCACATCTGTGCTGAATATATTATAAATTCATGTTATATAACATCAACTGGGCCCTTTTAAGTCCTCCTTAATTGACCTATCTCACCTTTGCTTCCACCCCTTCCTCAAGTTTCCCAAATCTCCCCCATCTCCTCTTCCTCATCTTAGCTGAGGACTTCACTTCTTACTTTACTGAGAAAACTGTGTTCATTCAAGTTTTTCCCAATCACTTGCATCTTCTTTCCTTTAGTAAAACAAGATAGATTTTGTCTTTGCCAAGGTCAACCTCTCTTCGTGTCTTTATTCCCACCCTATCTTGAGCAAATTGCAACATTAATCCCCCCTTTTCTCTAATCTTCAAGGTCTCTCCCTTTCTTTAAAAAAACTTCATACATCCTGCCATCATATCAAGCTATCATACTACCTCTCTACTACTTTCTCAGCCAAACTACTTTTTTAAAAAGTCTTCTACACAAACAGTTTCTACTTCTCTCCCTCACTTTTCAACATTTTGCAACTGGACTTCCGACCTCATCACTTCATGAAATTGCTCTCTCCCAAGGTAACAATGATCTTTTAATTGCTAAATCTAATGGTCTTTTCTCAATCTTTATCCAACTTGACCTATAACCAGCATCTGACACTGCTGACCAAGCTCTCTACGAAGATACTCTCACTCACATCTTTTGGTTTTTGTTCCACTAATCTCTACTGGTTCTTCTCCTAGCTTTCTGATTGCCCCTTCTCCTTTGCAGGCTCATCATCCAAATCCTACTTCCTAACTGTGGGCATTCCCCAAGGTCCTGTCCCAGGACTTCTCTTTTCTCTCTCCACTCTCTCAATAACCTCATCAACTCTCATATTTAACACTCACCTCCATGCCTATCAATCACAGATTGCTATATCTAACCCCAGCCTCTCTGAGCTGCAGTTCTGCAGCATGAGTTGCTTAGAGGACATTTCAAAGTGGATGAATCAGAGACAATTCAGACTCAACATGTAGCTGAATCCTATGTAATGGGAAACCACTAACGGCCCCCAAAGAACAGATAGTCAAATATACCCCTCTTCTTCTCAGCAGAAAGGTAGATGATTAGTAATCAGAAAAATACAAAAGTAAGAAACTCTGAAGTTCCACCTCACACTGAACAGATTAGCAAAGCTGGAAAAAAAAAATGACAAATGTTGAAGGTTATGAAAAAAATAGGTACGTTAATGTACTGTTGAGGGAGACACAAATTGGTCCAGTCATTGTGGAAAGCAATTTAGATGTGTGCCCCAAAAGTGATTTAACTACATCCCTAAAAGACAAATGGAATAACAATAATGATGATGATGATGACGATTAGAATTTTACAAGGCAAAATGCATATTTACTTAAGAATATGCAGATATAAATAGAGGTATATACCTATTGTGAAAGCTCCCTGCAAGCTGGGTTTTATTCTCTGTATGCTTAAGCAACAAATAGGATTTTACATAGCAATTTGTATGGCATCTCATTTAAGCCTCATAACAACCTAAGAAGCAGGTGCTATAATTAACTCCATTTACGGATGAAGAAACTGATTCTGAAAAGATTAAGTGACTTGCCCAGGATCACATAGCTAATAAGAATCTGAGGTATGTTTTAAATTTTGAATCCAGGTTTTCCTGATTATGTTATCTATCCATTGTTACATAGTAAGAGGAAAAGGACTCATACAAAATATTTTGAGCAATTTTTTTGTAGTGGCAAAGAAACAGAAATCATGATGGTCAAATTATGGTATATGAATGTAACACTACTATGCCATAAGAAATAAAGAAAAGGAATGTTTCAGAAAAAACTGGAAAGACTTACATGAACTGATGCAGAGTGAAGTGAGAACCACCAAGAGAACAATTTATATAACAACAACACTGTAACAACAAATATCTTTTAAAGACTCAAGAACTTTGGATCAATGTAATGATCAACCACAATCCCAGAGGAACTGTGAAAAATGCTACACACTTCCTAACAAAAAACCAATGGACTCAAGTTTCAGATTAAGATATCCATTTTTGGATACGGGCAGTGTGGGAATTTCTTTGGCTTTACAATGAATACTGATTACAGAAGTTTTGTTTGTTTTCCTTGTCCTTCCATGAGGGCAAGGAGGGAAAGAAAGTAAAAGTTTAAGCAAACAAAAAATTTTTCATTTTAAAAATAAAACAAGCAAAAGGCTTTTATGAGAAAGGCCTAGGTAGAGGTGGCTAGATGACAGTCTGGATAGAACCCAGGCCCTGGAGTCAGGAGGATTTGAGTTCAAATCTGGCCTCGGACACTTGACACTTCCTAGCTGTGTGACCCTGGGCAAGTCACTTAACCCCGATTACCTCACCAAAAAAAAAAAAAAAAGGCCTAGGGGCACTGGAAATCCATAAAATGGATACTCAGAGTGACCAGTAAAGCCAGTAACTAGTCTGGGCCATTCTAAACCCAAAGGCTCTGAGACACATAGCACTCTGTCCTCAGGTGTCATAGATGATCCTGAAGACTCAACAGGGACTAAAAACTACCAGCATTCAGCAATGAGAGTAAAGGTCAGCTCCAGTACCCACATGACCCAGGGTGAGATCAAGCAGAGCTTATCATCCCATACAAAAGCAAAGTGAAACGGGAGAAGAGAAGAGTCTGGCCTTGATGCAATATCCCAATACATGCCAAGGAACAAGAAAATAAAGAGACACCAGTATGAGCAAGTCAAAAAAATCACACAACAAAACAGTTTAAATGGAAAAGATTCAGTGTTAAGGTATAGAGGAAAATAAAAGTTGGACAGGTAGCATCAGGTAAGGTCATAAAGAATCTCAGTTTCAGATTGAAGGTTGAATGCTATATTATAGACAACTGAAAGCCAGAGGGTTTTTTTTTTTACAGAAAAGTACCACGATGGAACTGAAAGATTAGCTGATAAGAGGGGAATTTCATGCCTGTACTAGGAAAATGCACTTTGTTTTATCTCCACATCTCGCCTTCAGCCTCTGATGTCTGATGAGTAGTCAGAAAGATACTTTTCCTCCATCTGTAATTTAAGGGATTTTTAAAAGATATCCCTCATTTCTGCCTTTATGGTACCCTACCAATCCTCAAGGTTCAATTCAAATGCCACTACTTCCATGAAACCTTCAATGATCTTTCCCCTCCATAAACTAGAAATTCCACTTCATCTGACTGGAAATTTTCTTAGGTCATCCTTCTGTTCTAAATTGTATTCTACATTTTTAAAATTTTTATTTATTTTTAATTTATGGAACAAGCATTCCCAAAACATATTATAATTTTTTAAAAGTGACTACATGAAACTGCACATCTATTATGTATAACTTGCTATTCTTTTAAAATATATAAAAGTTATCATGTAAATTTCTTTTTTTTTCTCCCCTCTCCCTGCCTCCCTAGACATGGTTACTATTAGATACAAATATGTGTGATATATGTATATATATGTCTGTGTGTGTGTGTGTGTATACATACATATACATATACATACACACACACATATGTAAAATCATTCTACACCTATTTCTATTTATCAGTTCTTTCTCTGGATGCAGATAGTTTCTTCCTTCATATTTCCTTTGTAGTTAATTTGGGCATTTATACTAGTCAAAATGACTTATTCGCTCAGAGCTGTTCTTAAAACAATATTTCTGTTACTATAAACAATATTCTCTTGGATCTACATATTCATAAAAATATCTTATTACCCCTAAAAGACTGCAAGTTACTTGAAGGCAGAGGAATTACCTAATACCTTTAATACTCAGTATTTCTTTAATAAATGAATTTTCCCGACTTCTGAGTAAAAAAGAATCATGTCCTCACAGCAAAATTTACATTGCATTTTTACACTGAATTATCTGAAAAAAAAACTGAATTATATGCCAATTTTAGATGTTATAGAATTTTAAATAAAATATATTTATTTTTCATCTCAAATCATAATTGTTAACTCACCTGTTTCTACAGTTCCTTTTTGCTGCTTCTAAAAGTAAAGTTGAAAAATTCATTTCAGTTTTTTGTTGAATTTTCTGCTTTGGATCTTGTGTTATTTGCTCAGAAGATTCTGACTGTTTCCTCTTCTGTCGTCCTTCTGACACCTGAACATCTTTTTCTCCTTTCTTCACAGGAGACCAAACTGCTATATCTTCACAGTTTAAGCTATGGATTACAAAAAGTAAAATGCATATATGTATATATGTGTGCGTGTGCGTGTGTGTGTGCACGTGTGTAACTTGTGAAAATGTGTCTGTGTGAATATTCAAAAGCAAAGATCAGAATTTTAGATAATACCATAAATTTTATTTCAGAACTTCTCTGAACATTGAAATTATTCTCTCTACAACTACACCGTAATCCAATTATTAAAGGGTATACTAAATCTTTATTTTAAATTATTTTTTTTTAATTTTCAAGCTTTTGCACAACACATGCAGCCAAAATGCCACAGTTCTTTTCTTCTGTACCACAACTTTAAGCTCCAATTGATTTTCATTCAAAGGTCTCATTCTTTCTTCCTATGGAAGAACTTTAAGACACTAATATAGAAGTATTACTTTTTTTCCTCAAAATCTGTTATTATAAAAGACAAAATGTGAAATGAAAATGCCATTTGAGAAGCATAAAAAGGTTACCTCTTTTTAGTTTTAAGACTCGATTTGGGAAGCAAAGGTTGTTGGATGACTGAATTTTGAAACACCCGGCTCCGTCTATCTTGTGTAGTAGGAGTAGCTTGCTGAGGTAATGGTAACATCTCTGTTTCCTTGGCCAAAAGACCTGGTGATCCACCTGTTAAATAAAATTCTTCCAGAACTTCATTAGGAATTTTATTAAATTCTTCAGCTCCACTTGAAGTATATCTTAATTTTGATGTATTCGTCAAACCAATTACATCACCTCGTGATAATTTTTGAGGGACATCAGGGGATGGGGCTAAGAAAAAATTATCAACTAAGAAAAAAACTTTCATATTATTATGAAAATAACATAAAACTCAGTAACCCAGAAACAATTTTCAAAAGACTAACATCTTGTTAAGTCTTGAAAACTTTAAAAATGCCTGTTTTAAAGGAAACAATTTATTTGCATATCAGATTTTCTAATCCATATAATAAAATGAAGCACTCTTTTAGTTTGTTTTGTAAACTTTGAATTTATAGAATTAATTCCCATCAATTATATCCCTTAAAAATTATTGTTGAATCCATGTGAATGTCATGGGTAGCAACTTTTCAGGGGTAGAATGCTAGCATTTTATTTTCTTATTTACTTAGGAAGAATGACTACCCCCATTTTCCTTTCTTCCTTTAAAATAAAATCAAAGTCTAGCTGCAGACACCTCAGCAGAGGGCTCCAAGGGGAATGATCCTTTAAACTTTTTGTTCTGGGTACAAAAGATTAGAAAGAAAGGGGAAAAAAAATCAAGACAGGCTCCCAAAGATCCTTTAAGACACTTAAAAGCATTAACAGTTTTGCAGGTTAACAGTCACCCAAGAGCAAAAATGGAAAGGAACAGAGGAAAAGGCAAGAGGTAATAATAGGTTTCAACAGAGGATCTGGAATCTAAGATAAACTTTGACTCCTTCAAAATTTTGACTAGGGCCAATCCTGAATTCAGTGCAGGCTTCAAATAATATTCCCTACCCCATTCCCCAACCATATAATTATTACCAACCTGAACTGTTATTTGTTTGATTTTGTAACATAACAGATTGCTGTGAAAGGGCTGAGGTTTTAGCTTTCTTTTTCACTGAAGAAATCCTATCAGACTTTGAAGGTGATATATGGCACTGAGTAGGAATATAAAAAAAAAAGAAAATTTCAGTCTATTGAAAAATAATATTTAAAATCTAAACTAATTGGCAAATAATTTGCCAATGTTACCCATTCTTAAAAGAGGACTGCTGATTCTATATCAGAGGTTCTTACCCTTTTTTGTGTGTTATAGACCCATTTCAATCTAGTGAATCTATGCCATCTTCTCAGAATATTTTTAAATCCACAAAATAAAATACATAAGATTACAAAGAAAACTAATTATATTGAAATAGTTAATTTTTTTTAAAGTTCATGGACTTTAAGGTTAAGAATTCCCATCTTAAAGTTAAGAATCCCTGTTCAAGATTTTATTTTAAATGTTAATTTATCCTGAGAATTAACTTAATATACATATATTAAAATTAAAATACTTTAAAAGTGCTCTATTAACACTGATGAAATGGAACGAACAGGTGAAGTAATACAATTCTTTATTACATATATTAAAAGTGGTTTATATGGCAATCAACTGGAAAGTTCTATATATCTGACTCTTCTATACATAACATTTGGATGGATCTCTGATCTCATCAGTGTACTATAACTTCCACCAAAACAGACGGATTACTATCTCCATCTTCTCATTCTTTGATTTTTACAGAGGGTCTACCCAAAAAATTAGGAAGCCATAATTTTATTGTTTTTATTCTGCACTTAAATACCAAAAGGGAAAAAAAGCAGTTTAATTCTGCTTATAATAGAACAGGGGGAAAAGATGATTTTTGTATCTCCAAATCTCTTTTAAATATAGCTTGTTTCTAATATATTTTCAATTAGCATTTATTTTCTAACCCTATCACACACAACCTACCTCCAAAAACAAAAAAGAAAAGAAAGAAAAACAAAACCCTGTAACTAGTATGCATCATCAAAACAAATTCTCATAATTGGCCACATCCAAAAATTTATTTCTCATTGTGTATCATCACCACTCTGTTAGGAAGTAAGTATCATGCTTCATCACTGATTGTCTGGAAACATGGATAGATGCTGAATTGATAAGAACTATTAAGTTTTTCAAAGTTGTTTATTTTTTCAATGTTGTTATTCTGTAAGTTATTCTCAATGTTCTGCATACTTTACATAAGTTTATATAAGTCTTCCTAGGTTGATTTGATGTAATTTCTTAAGGTACAGTAATATTTCATCACATTCATATATTATAATTTGTTCAGCCACTCCACTTAGTTTCCAATTCTTCACCACTACAAAAAGAGCTGTTACACATATTTTTGTATACATGGGTCCCTTTTGTTTTTAATCCTTTGGGGTATATGCCTAGTAGGGGTATGCCTATATCAAAGGGTATATGAAGTTTAGTGACTTTTGAGGCATAGTTTCAAATTGCCTTCCAGAATCTCTAGACCAATTCATAGCTCCACCAATATTGCCTTAAATGTGCATTTCTACATAATAACAATAAAATCTAATAGGCAACAGTAGAAAGGTAAATCATTCAAACTAACTGAAAAATGCATAAGACACTCAAGTCAATCTATCAAAGCACAGAAAAGTTGTGTAGGTTCAATTACAATGAGCCCCTTAAAGAAATAAAAAAACCTAAATAATTAATTAAATGTTAAATATATTAATTTATTATTTCTTATTAAATAATTCAGTGCTCATAGCAGATAGGTAACAAATGAGGAATGGCAAAATAAATTATGGTACATGAATGGAATGGAATATAACCATGCTATAAGAAATTGTAGCAGAGACAAGAAAACAACATATACATGATACAAAACATGACCACAACAATGTAAATGAAAAGAACCACCAAAAAAATTTTTAAATTTCTAAATTACAACTAATAAGCATGTTCCCAAGATATGTTAGAAGGCACGTCTTCTGCAAAGGTGGGAGGTCTACAATCATGGAACATTTGTATATAATGTCAAGGTTTGGGGTTTTTAAAAAATAATTGATGTTACATTTATTCTTTTTGCCTTTGTTTTTAACTTTTTAAAAATTTCTTATTTATATGGGATAACTTTCTGGAAAGTGTGTGAAAAAAGACTAGGGGAAATTAAGCAATGTAAAAAAATTTATATATTTATATTTTCTAAAATGGAAACTAACTCTGATTTATTAAGCTGATCTTAATGAGCACAGACACAAGATAAGCAGATAGGTTGGCCTGAGAGCAGTATAATGACCTTCCCATATCAGCAACACCTCACCCTCCTACCCCTCTAGAAAGGATGTTTGCTCCCACTATGAGCTCTCCTGTATCACATATAATTCCAGATATATAACGTACAACTGAAACATGAAGAATCCATTTGCTCCTATACTCTCATAAAACGTACAGAATTTTATCATAAAGTCAATGGAAAAACCAGGCCAATTTTTAAAAAATATGCCTTATAATTCTGCTGGAGCATAAATTCCATTCCTTAAAATTAATACTGACCACTACCTTTTAAACTTACCTCTTTATCTGGTGATGAATAAGAATAATTTCTTAATTTGCAAGGAGTTGAACAAAGAGTTGGACTTCCAGGATTTGTGCTAAAGCCAGTGTCAGAACCTAAAAAAGAGTCTAAAATTTAGAATTTAAAATACCATGTAAATGATTAAAATGCAAAGGCCTTTCTGATACACTTCATGTAATTTTAACACCAAAAAACAGCCATCTCTGTACAAGCCTCTAAGTGTAAAGCAAATCCAAGTACTTACTTCTGAAGGTTGTACATACAACTATGTTAATCCAATGTGAACATACGTACACATATGTAAAAAGCATGAAAAGAATGGATGTAGCTTTTTGATAGTTGCCAGATAGATTATTATGATTTGCAGTACCTCTCCAAAGAAAAAACAAAGAATAATTTATGTTGCAAAACTTCTCCGTGATGTTGGCTGTGTTGAGAGGATTGGAATGAGAAAGGTAACAGAGGAGATGATCAGTGATAGAAGAGAGATCTCTTCTTTTGTAAGCTTTAGAAATAGAACTTCTGCTTCTGTTTTTCCCGCCTTAGGCTTATTATATCATCTTAACTCTTAACCTTAAAAAGTAGTTAAATACTTGGATTAAGAACTTGGAGGGGAAATTCAAGTACAAAAGTCATCCCCATTCACTGGGTACCATGTAAAAAGTACAAATACCAACTGGCAAAATGGTGAATTTCAGATTTTACTCTTTAAAACAAAGAAAAACATTTTTACAAATATGTTTATTTAAACATTGTATTTTTAATATTAAAATAAGCTAAATCTTCATTTGTTCCAGCCATCTCCACATATAAATCAGAAATACAGGCTTACTTTTTTCTTCAAAACAGTCTTGTATATTTTCCAGTATATTCTGACCTTGCCATAGATCAGTATCAGGAACCCTATAGTAAAACAAAAGAGATAAGGGGAGAGTGCTTAAGACACTTAAATTGTCATTTATTGCCTAGATTCCACTGCTCTACTTTAAAATTCTAAAATAAATTTAATTAGGAAGACATTGGCATCCTTACTTTATGAATACTTGAAAAAAAGTGCTTTAAGATCTAAAGTTCAGTATCTAAAGTACTAAATTCATAAATAAATATTATATTATTTTATGTAAAGGACCATATGAATTCATATATCATTAAAAGAAAATATTGCTACTATTTACTAAAACCAGACTTATAACTGCTTTAGAAATTATCTGGTCCAACCCGCTCAGTTTACAAATCATAAAATGAAGATTCTGAGAGTTTACATGCTTTATCCAAGGTCACACTCGTAGTACTGTAACTGATTTGGAATTCGAATTTGAGTCCAGTGGCTTCAAATCCAGGGCTCCTGCCCATGTATTCTACTAGAATATAAATTGCTTGGGGGAAGGAATAGTCTCATTTTGCATTTCTTATAGGAACTGTTTAATAGGATCAGAGAGCTAAAAGGGGATTCAAAGGTCTTCTACTCCAACCCTTTTTATTACAAATAAGGAAACCTCTGAGGCTCAAAGAGGTTGTGGCTAAGTCAAGGTTATATAGGTAGTATCTTGAACCCAAGTCTACTAACTAAAGTCAATATTTGTTCCACTGTACAAATAAATACTTACTGAGTAGAACAGTAATTAGATGATAATATTCCCTTCCATTGATGTGAATAACTGAGACCAGACTCTAAGTTAAACATTTTCCCAGTCATCACTAAAATATTAAAATTTTAAACAAATCTTAAATTTAAAAACTCTTACAATATAGTCCTTCAGTAAAAACAAACGAATTTGTTCATTAAAGTTTGATATGAAAATCAAGTTTATAAAAGCTTTTATAAAATATCACCTAGAATTATAGCAAAATCTTGTTCTGTAGCTAATTTTCAGGTGATCCTGGAAAAGAAAAAAAGAAAAAGTAAATTATTTACCCAGATTTAATATTTGAATTGTTTTAAAAAAATACAGCTGAATTGTAAATAATTATTTAACTTGATCATATATGACAAGTTGACATGACTTCTCCTTATCGGTCTCTTCTAAACTCTCCTCACCTCCAAACATCCCTATTTTTGTTGAAGGTCTTCCTATGTTCCCAGTCATCCTAATATATAACTTGGGAGTCGCACTACAGCAGAGGCTCTTAATCTAGTTTGTGAACTTTCTAAAAATTTTGATAATTATTTCAACATAACTAGTTTCCTTTACCATCTTATGTATTTAATTTTATGCATTTAAAAACATTATTCTCAGAAGAGGATCTTAGCTTCATAAGACTGGCAAAGAGGTCCATGATACAAAAAATGTTACGAATTCCTATCCTAAAGAGTTTTCCCTCCACTCCCACACTCAAAGCAGTCATAATCTACCAAGTTTACTTCCAGGACACCTCAAACACCAGCAGTTCCCTTTTTTCTACACTCATGATATCCACTTTCACAATAGCTCAGACAAAGGTCTAATTACCTCTCTTCAGAGCTATTGCAACTGGTTTTCCAATCGGTCTTCCTAATTGGTCTCCCTTCTATCACTCTCTCCTCTCCAAATTTCCACATAGCTGACAAAATAATCTTGGTGAGGCAGAGATCTGTCTTTTCTCTGTTCAAAAATTATCAGCAACATGAAGTTGTGGTCTTTTCACAGTTAAGTGTCTTTATACTCTCCATCTAGCTAAACAGGGCTACTAGATTTTCCAAAAAAAAAAAAAATTAGTCCCTCTTCAAGTATTCATCTCCCTCTTAAAACCAGTGGCTATCCCTAGTATCCATCTAGTCAATGCCTTTCTCAATCACCGATTATTCAAAAAGTCTTCAAAAGAGAATGATTTCAATATCAAAGGATTAAGAGAGTCAGTCCCTAGAATCTAAGGCCCAAATAATGAAGCGCTAGAAGACTTATGTAACAATTGACTCTCTTTATGACTCTGCTCTGAAAATTAAGTGGAAAAATTAGTAAAATGCTACTATGCTATTATATGATTCTGTCAGAAAAGTTATATCTAATTAGTTTCCAATACTTACTGTTTAAAGTTTACATTTTGGTGGGTGAATATAGCAGGAACATAGATATCAGGAGGTTCTCACTATCAGAGTACTCATTCCCTGAATCACCTTTCTCCCCATGCAAGTCACAGTCTTTAAAAAATTGTCTTGGAGTACTGAAAGGTTAAGTGACCTGCTCTGTCAGAGGTGTAACTTGAATACAGGTCTTCCTGACAATGAGGCCAACTCTTTAGCCACTACTGCCTAGAAAAACTGTTGCAAGGTTTTCTAAAGAAGCAAAAGCCTCAAAACACGAAGACATTCACTAAAGAACTTACCACTTAAAAAATTAGGCTCTCTTCAATCTCTCTCCTAAGACCAGTGGTTATCCCTAGCATTCATCTAGTCAATGTCTTTGTAAATCAATGATTGTCCAAAAAGTTTTCAAAAGAGATTAATTTCAATACCAAAAGATTAAAAAGAGGCCCTAGAATCTAAAGCCCAGATGATGAAGCTCGAGAATATTTATGTAACAATGACCCTCTTTATGATTCTAGTATGAAGTGGTAGAATAAATTAAGTAAAATCCTACTACGCCATCAGAATTCCATCAAAAAAATTATGCCTAAAAAACCCATTTGATTAATTTTTCCTTCATTTGTTTGTTCATTCTAAGAATTAGAGACAAATTATTAAACTTAAGAAAAAACAAACATCCTCAGAGGTACTTGAGGTAAGTACCACAGGGGCCTTGAGGTAAACCAGGAAATTCTAAGAAGTAAAGGTGGACAGGGAAGCAATGGATGGCACTCAGAGTTCAGGGGACTAATACCTAGGACAATTTGGCTGCAACAAACTATGCATAAAGGGAAATAAAGTAATTTACTTAAGTCTGGAAAAGTAGAGTGGAACCAGATTATGAAAGGCTTTAGATGCAATACCAAATTTGTAATTTTTTCCTGGTGGAAATAAGAAACTCTGGAAGATTTTTAAGCAGTGATTTGAAAAGGTCAGTCTTGTGCTTTCAGAAAATTATTTGGACAGCTAATTTGGAGACACTAAAAGTTGAGAGGTCAAATTGTTGCGGTAATTCAGTTGAGGGGTTAAGAATCCCTTAATTTGGACAGTGTCTGTTTACGTGGAGGAAAGGAAACAGCAGATCAACAAATGGAGATGTTGTGGTGACAGAATTGACAAGACTAGGCAAATGACTGAGGATAAAGGGATGAGTCTAAGATAAACCTGGGTCACTAGAAGAAAGTGTCCTCAACAGAAATAGAGAAGTTTAGAGAAAAAATGGGTTTAGAGGAAAAGATAATGAGCTCCATTATATACCCACTGAGTCCAAGATTTCTATGGGACAGCCAGCTGGATCTAACAGAAATTTGGTAAAACAGGCCTGGAACTCTGGAGAGAAACTACCCCCTGCTTCCATGTCTTTATACAAATAATCATTAGCACAAGGTATATAGATCTGGGAATCATCTGCATAGAAATAACTGAATCTGTGGGAGCTAATTAGATAGATCATCAGGAAAGTTAGAAAGAGAAGAGATGAGGGCTGAAGACAGAGGATATAGCCACACATGGGGGCCCCTGACATAGTTGATGATTCAACAAAGGAAACTGAGAATGTTAGTCAGATGGGAGAACCGGGAAAACAAAGTATCATGAAAACTCTTGGGAATATCCAAGAATAAGAGATGTCAATAATGTCAAACACTACAAGACCAAGAAAAGGTTATCAATTTATCAATTAAGAGAATATTGGTAAACTTCGAAAGAACAGTCTATAAGTGATGAGGTCAGAAGCCAAACTACAAAAGACTGAAAAATGAAATAACAGAAAGGAAACAGAAGCAATGGAGTGTAAAGAGAACTATGATTTTTTTCTTATTAATCAATGTGATGTAATGAATATACTAATAGATTAGATTTTTCAAAATTGCCTCTCTGAGTCAGCTTACAATATAACTTGAAATGATCAATCAAATCCTTTGACAAAGCTCATAATCACTGGCCGTGTACCTCAAGTGAAGCAAATCAAAGATTGTAGAGCCTGTTCCCATCACTGAACTCTGGTCCTGCGACCCAAGTCACAACCCCCAAAGACTGGACTCCAGAAGGGTCGTGGTAAACCACTCTGGTCCTAAGTAACGATTGTTTGGAATAAGCCATAGCTCAGTCTTGGAGGGGAAAAAGGCAAAAATTTAAGCAATGTAAAAACAAAGGATAAATAAAAAAATTTATTTAAAAAAAACAGAAAAAGGAGCTCAGATGGGGACGCAGACAAGCAAGAAAGTGTTGGCACTATGCAGGGAATCGTAAGCATTTAATCGAAAAGGGTTTTTAACTAGAAAGCTAACAGAAACCTGGAGAGGTGATCAACTCAATATAAATAAGGAAATATTTCCCCCAGATTATAACGTGCTAGCCATGGGGAAATACAAAGAAAGATTAAAAAACTGTCCCAGTCCTCGAACAACATCAATTAATTACCTCCAAATTACCCTGCGTATAGAGTGGGTGTTATATGTAATTGTTTGTAGATAGTCTCCCGCCCCGCCCCCTCCCCGTGGAACTTAACTCCCTGCACTTGGCCTAAGTAGTACTTAATAAATGCGTGCAAAATTGTACACAAGTGCGGACCAAAAACTTAATCTGAAATAATCAAATAAATAATATGGCAGGCAAAATCCCAAATAAAACTCCAAACCACTAATAAAACTTTAACAAAATAATAAATTTATGTGCTCAGTTCCCTTCCAACGTCTTTGTTTACTCTGTGCTTAGCACAGTGCCCCGCCTGCCCGTAGTAGAACTTCATAAACATTCACAAACATAAACTCTCAAAGAGTTTGCTAGCCACCAGGCAGGAAGGTGAAAGGCCATTCACCAGGCACTTCCACCCCCTGAAGATGAACGGCAGACGGCACGTTCAGTTAAGGTCTCACTCAAGCATCAGGCCAGAAGCCAGAGAAGAAGGTTGGTAACTCGCTCTCTGCCAGGTCAGGCGGGCAATGATCCACCGACCCCTACCCCAACAACTGGGCCAGCCTGGGGCGTGCCGCCCGCACCCCGGGGGCCTTTCCTCCAAGCTGTCAGGCTGCCTCAGCCCCAGCTCCGCTCGCGGGCACCCAGTCCTGGCATCCCTGTGGACCCGCCCGCACCTCAACTCCGTTCCCTCGCCCCCTCTCCCGGTTCCCGAGGCCCGCTCCGTCTCCCTCTCTCCCGCCGACGGCTCCCAGGCCCAGGGTAGAGAGAAGTAAACTGAGGCTGAGGGCAGGTCCTTGCGGCAGCCCCCAGGGCCCGCCCCCTCCCCGCCCCCTCCGCACCTAAGCCAAAGCCACCGAGGCCAAGAGTCGTTTGTTCAAAACGACCACAACCACCCACTTACCAGGTCAGAGGAAGCCATGGTCACACCACGGGGCCCCGGTCTCATCTGCCCAAGTACGTGGTGGGGAAGGGGGCGACGCGTGTGGAGCGAATGGTGCTGGCCGGCCCAAGCCGGGTCGCTGGGCTTGGGTGAAGGGAGACGTCTCGAAACGCTCTTGGTGGACTGGGGAGTCGAAGGGCGGACACGCCGGAGACACTCGGGTCAGTGTCTCCAAGTTCCCACGCACTCTCAGAGCCGTCCCCTCTACCCGCCAAGCTCGCGGCAAAGAGTTGGGGGGGGGGGGGAGAAGTTT